>NC_036853.1:38878851-38980903 GCF_002910315.2 Salvelinus sp. IW2-2015 | reverse complement strand
GGGACCTTCAATACTGCAGAAATGTTTTGGTACCCTTCCCCATATCTGTGCCTCAACACAATCCTGTGTCCGAGCTCTACGGACAATTCCTTTCGACCTCATGGTTTGGTTTTTGCTCTGACATACACTGTCAACTGTGGGACCTTATATATAGACAGGTTTGTGCCTTTCCAAATCATGTCCAATCAATTGAATTTACCACAGGTGGACTCTAACCAAGTTGTATAAACATCTCAAGGATGATCAATGGAAACAGGATGCACCTGAGCTCAATTTCAAGTCTRAWATGAACGGGTCTGAATACTTTTGTAGATAAGGTTTTTTCTGTTGTTAATGTGTAATACATTTGCAAACATTTCTAAAAAACTGTTTCACATTGTCATTATGGGGTATTGTGTGTAGTACATTGATGTAGATTTGATTTGATTTGATCCATTTTAGAATAAGGCTGTAACGTAACAAAATGTGGTAAAAGTCAAGGGGTCTGAATGCACTGTATATTCTTTGTGATGGTCAGTTGACTTGTTGGTTAACGTTGCCAGGTTGTTTGCTGCCCCTGCCATAGGGGAGTAGGCTCATAAGGAAGGGTGGATGTTGAGTGCAGCGTAATCCAGAAAATTTTTGTGCAGATTCTTCACAAAACATGGAAAGAGACTCTTTTGTCTCTGAAGTAGCAGGTTTTGAATGCAGTCTGGGGCCCAGCTGCCCAGCCCAACTACCTCTGCCTCTCAGATTGGGGTGGGTGTGGAAAATAGACACACATACTCTCTATCACTATGTGTATGTGTCTGTCTTTCTTACTCGCGCCCTCTCTTTCTGTCCCTCCCCACTCTCTCTTTCTTTCTCCCCCTCTCATCACCCCTCCCAGTTCCTGAGGGATTTGTCACCGTTTTTCTTGCTGAATCACTTGCAGGCCCTGAGGGATTGGTTAGGGCTCAAGACACTCACCTCTCACTCTTCCTGTGGCAACCCCTCCACTCAGCCCCTCGCCGTAAAACGGAACTGGTTGCGTGATCAGCCTCAGTGTGACTGGCAGGAGGTGGAGGGTTTAGCTAAAACCCTACACACTAGGTAAACCATTCAGTTTCCTTCCTTGATTAAAGCTGTGAACAGACCCCAGACCTTCATATCTCTCTCTCTCTCTCTTTCTCTCTCTCTCTCCATTGTTACTCTCCATTCCTCTCCCCCTGGTGATACCGCTCCACTCCTCTCTGGTGCTCCACACCTCTACTTCTCTCCATTCCTCCTCATCCTGTGTGGTAGGGCAGATGTGCTCCATAGGTTTTGCGCGGTCGCTGGGCTTTGCCCTTCTGCCCCTGGCTGTGTGCTGTATCATGGCCAACATCCTGCTGTTCTTCCCTGGAGGAGAGATCCAGTATGTCCAACAGGAGAGACTGTCCAGGCTGATCTGGTTCATGATGGGAATCGGAGGGGGAGGTGTGTTGGTGAGTAGCTATATGTTACTCTATTGTTACTACACAGGCTACAGTAGTATTATCGAGTTGATGGTTTATGGGTCAGATTTACAGGCTGTTCAGGGAATGAATGGTTGATTAAAATATAAATATAAAGAGAACTTTCAATGGTCAAACCAGTTGGTCTTGTAACAGTTAGTCTTGTGTATATATATTCTTTTGGTCTTGTATTTCCTTTCTGATAATAACAGGTGGTAATCTGACACAGGTGCAAACACTGACAATGAATGTATCTTGTGCTGTTTTTGTAAGAGGGCAGTTTGAGTGTGTGGCTAATCTGTATCCTGTATGTGTGTGTGTTTACCTTTCTGATAATGGGGACTTGCCTCATGGCTGTTTTCCTTACTGTGGAGATACTATAGGAGACAAAGGAAAACGGTTGTCAGCTCTTCCTCCGACATGCTACCCCAGGAGTTTTACTTTCTTCTTTTGGAGGATTTTTCCAGAAACCCATTGTAGGAATTAGCCACCATTTTATGAAAATGCTCTACGGACCATATTTTTGTTATTCAGCGATGGTTGTACAGTGCTACAACCACAGAGCTCTTGATTGATTAGATAATTAAATGTTCGCATTTAACATCGCACACACAACAAATTATTGAAGATAAAAACACTATAAAGCCTGTAGGCTTATTTACATTGTGGTCCACATTGCGCAGTGCGATACTGGGCAAGACTGACACTTTAGATGCACTCAACGTGATTAAAATCAACACATAGCAGTCTCGAGGATATTGTTTTATATAGATGGTATACTCTGAAATGTCATACTGTGACAGACCCTGAGATCTCCCGAATTGTGTGTCTCTGTAGATGTTCCTGCCTGCTGGAGTGTTCATCAGCCTGGGGAAGTGTACAGGCTGCTGTTGGAATGAAAGCTTCATGGTGAGGACTGATGCTTTGGTTACTTATTGTGATTTCAGCCAGTGATTCTATTACTGTGCAAAAAGCAACGGTGACAGGTCCGCCTTGATGTGTTCTTCAGCTCAGGTTTTTTTGTTTGTTTTTMTTGTAAACCGTCAAAGTAGGTTAGTGGATGTTATTTGGTTTGTTACACAAGGCTTTGATCCTATTAATAAAAGTACAGATGGTACAAAGGACTATTCTAACACTGTGAGGGACTATGCTAAGCTAAGACTCATGAAAGGTAGGCTATGCCTAGCTAATCATACAAAGGGGCCATTGTAACACTATTAGGGGGTACACTATGTGAAGGATATGTGAAGGAGGCTTCACCATCAGGGAGTACAAAGCGTCTGGGCCAGGGAGAGGAGCTGAACCTTATCTGTGTCGGTTTGTAACAGTGATAAGCCAACATTTCTCCTCACACAACCACACACTACTCCCAGGGGGATTGTTATGCTGTTGATCTGGGATTAACAGGCAGGCTTGAACCGTGTGTGTGTGAGAGTTTTTTTTTTAAGGATAGAGAGTTTGTGAGTGTGTATATTTATATACTAATGTACAGTATGTGTATTATATAGATGTGTGGGTCGGTAATGGCAGCTCTAGTGGGTCTGGCCGGCTCGGGATACTGTTTCATCATCTCAGCCATGGCCATGTTGGAGGGACCTCAGTGCTTCACTGCTCTGGGATGGTCTTATCCCTTCGCCAATGAGGGAGGAAGGTTAGTTTCACCCTCTTCTCACAGGAAATGCTAATTGTTCTGGAAATATTCTAGCTATGTAGGTTTCTTTTAGGTGCCAAAATGCATTGGAAACAAATCCTCTGTGAGTGTGTGTGTCTGTGCTGTTCTGTTTTTGATTTGGAGTTAATTTTCTGTTGTGTGTGTGTGTGTCCATTACCTATTGTGTGTGTGTGTGTGCGTTATGAAATAACATCCTGTCGAGTGAGTCACAGCTTCTTAACCCTATTTAATATCAAACTGCAATACAGACGGCAATATACACAACTTTAATTGAATTTCCCTCTTTCTGTGTCTGTCCACAGGTACCTAATGGAGAAGCACACGTGGTCTAAGTGCCTGCAGCCTGTCAGCGTTGTAGAGTGGAACGTGACCCTGATGTCCATCCTGCTGGGCCTCAGTGGGCTGGAGTTCATCATATGTGTCCTGCAGGTCATCAATGGGCTGGTGACAGCTGTCTGCAGACCCTGCTGCTACAAGCAGGACTACACCCTCAATGCCTAAACACACACATAGATGAGACACACACACACACAAAAACCCCCCCAACCGGGGGGGGGGGGCGCGCCAGGAAGGGGAAAAAAAAACAAAAAAAAAAAAGGAACAGACACAACACACACACACACACACACACACACACACACACACACACACACACACCTGCACACACACACAAAATTTGACACACACGCATGTAAATTATACATACACACGCATGCATATAACATAAGATTGATGTGCATACACATGATATGACACATAAGACACATGCACACACATACGATACACGCCAGGAGCGTGTACAATGCCATCTGTTTAACATTGCTTTCCAAACACTCCTGGGGGCGCATCTCAATAGTTCAACTTCCTCTCCTCGTATCCTACATAGTCCCTGGGCCAGTTTGGGGCCAGTTTCTAATCAGAAAGTGTGATTAATAAGCGAATGCTGTCTCATCCCTGTATGAGGGAGAGATACCTGTCTGAAAGTTCAGTTAATTTATAGTATTCATTTCAAAGCACTGTATTAGAAATACACTGAATGAATGTGTGTATAATACAGACCGGAACTGTAGTATTTTTTATGTCTTAAGTCTACATTTTACTAAAGCACAAAAGTATATATTTTTTTGTATGAGAGTTTTGTCTTTTGTATTACTGTTTTCATTTTCTGAAAATTGTTGTCTCGCAGATGCTAAATTGTTAAGGCCATTTTATATATTTAGTGCATTTGTCATATATTTTAGTGTTTGTGCTGCCTTAAATAAATACGTATTTTCCATTTTAA
The DNA here is from genome assembly GCF_002910315.2 of Salvelinus sp. IW2-2015. Lineage (NCBI taxonomy): Eukaryota > Metazoa > Chordata > Actinopteri > Salmoniformes > Salmonidae > Salvelinus > Salvelinus sp. IW2-2015. Next base: position 38,976,495 of record NC_036853.1, on the reverse strand, counting down.
TTGTTCTGATTATAATTTTTTGTAAACATACATTTGTCAACGCTGTATACTTTGATACGGGTTAACGGGTTGGTTGGTTAGCAACAAAACTGACACGTGCGCAACTATGGGGCAAAACAAACAGGGTTGGCTTAGATTGTTGAAAACATGTCAATTATATTTTGTCTCTAATGTTTATTGAAAACCTAAATATACTGAACAAAAATAAAAACACAACATGTAAAGTGTTGGTCCCATGTTTCATGAGCTGAAATAAAAGATCCCAGAAATGTTCCATATGCACAAAAAGCTTATTTATCTCAGATTTTGGCAACAAATTTGTTTTCATCTATGTTAATCAGCATTTCTCCTTTGGCAAGACAATCCATCAACCTGACAAGTGTGGCACATCAAGAAGATAATTAAACAGCATGATCATTACACAGGTGCATCTTGTGCTTTGGACAATAAAATGCCACTCTAAATTGTGCAGTTTTGTTACACAACACAATGCCAGAGATGTCTCAAGGTTTTAGGGAGAGTGCAATTGGCATGCTGACTGCAGAAATGTCCACCAGAGCTGTTGCCAGAGAACTGAATGTTAATTTCTCTACCATAAGCCACCTCCAACATCGTTTTAGAGCATTTGACAGTAAGTCCAACTGGCCTCACAATCGCAGACCAGGTGTAACGAGGCCAGCCCAGGACCTCCACATCCGGCTTCTTCACCTGCGGGATTGTCTGAGACCAGCCTCCCGGACAGCTGATGAAACTGTGGATTTGCACAACTGAAACATTTCTGCACAAACTGTCAGAAACGTCTCAGGGAAGCTCTTCTGCTTGCTCGTCGTCCTCTCCAGGGTCTTGACCTGACTGCAGTTCGGCGTTGTAACCGACTTCAGTGGGCAAATGCTCACCTTCGATGGCCACTGGCACGTTTGAGAATGACTCTTCACAGAAGAATCCTGGTTTCAATTGTACCGAGGCAGATGGCAAACTGCGTGTTTGGTGTTGAGTGGTTTGCTGATGTCAACGTTTTGAACAGTGTGCCTCATGGTGGCGGTGGAGTTATGGTATGGGCAGGCATAACATTGACAACGAACACATTGTATTTTATCAATGGAAATTTGAATGCACAGAGAAACCGTGACGAGATCCTGAGGCCCATTGTCATGCCATTCATCCACCGTCATCGCCTCATGTTTCAGCATGAWAACCGTATGTCGCAAGGATCTGTACACAACTCCTGGAAGATGAAAATGTCCCAGTTCTTCCATGGCCTGCATACTCACCAGACATGTTACCCATTGAGCATGTTTAGCATGCTCTGGATCGATGTGTACGACACCGTGTTCCAGTTCCTGCCAATATCCAGCAACTTTGCACAGCCATTGAAGAGGAGTGGGATAACAATAAAGCTTCCTTTGTGGATATGGTTAGACAAAGTAACAAAGGGTAGAATGATGTACACGGTGGCCTGTGTGTGTGTGTGTGTGTGTGTGTGTGTGCGTGTGTGTGCGTGCGTGCAGCAGCAAAATAGACAATGTTACTACATAACGTTTGGGGTAAATAGGTAATGACTTTATCCCCAGGTCAAAGGTCTGTGGATGTTTGTGTGTGGGGGTCTCACTTTGTGTTTGCATGAAAGTCAATGAGGTCACACTTCCTGTCTGTGATTGGCTGTGTGGACCCATCACCCCAGTATCTATAGGCTGTGTGTCTGTCCAAAAGTTTTCTGACTGACTGTGCCAAAATGGCAGCTCTCCAGCGATCCTGTTCCTTCTACTGGGGTGTGCCACTACTGTGTCCTGTATCACACAGGAATATTTCATTGGAATTAAGGAGATCCAGTGGGATTATGGTCCAGCTGGGGAAAACAATCCTCATCAAAACGCTGAAGGAAGATGAGTGAGTAATTAAGTACAGCTCTAATTTACCTGTCATGTTTTGGGAAATTATAACACGAATGTGTAAGGAATTATTTGAACACAGAATTGCCCGTGTAGTCCAGCAGATAGATAAATAATTGTGCATTTTATGGTAGAATTATCAAACTTAGAACACAAACACTAGCTACTAGGAACATTTTATCTATTGGAGGCTGGGAAGCATGTCAGTCAACCAGATTTGGATTTCATGTTAGAAGAAAATAGGGTAAAATAATTACAAACAATATCAAAATTATTTGTATTGTTATCTACCCATTAACTAAACCKCACAGATAATATAGACAACAACTGAGTACAACAGTATGAGTCATAATACCCATKAAATCTAATGGTAAAACACAGAAATGGTTTCAATTGTTTTTTCTCTATTCATTTTTGCGTCAGGGATTTTAGAACTATATCAGTGTAGGCTTACCCTGGCATGACAATTTGATAACCACATTCGCCTGCAATCACCCTCCAAAAATGACTGTGGTTAGCTCGGTGGGTATGAAAATTTGTTAGATAACCACCAACTGTAGTTAAGTATACAACACACGTTACCTTCCTTTCAAGTAAAAATAAAACCTGTATAGGCTAGCATAATGACTGTTGTTACCTTTTTATTGACAAGTTCAGTGAGCTAGCCAGCTACTTTTTCACGTGGTGACATGCTAGTTAGCGTTAGCCCACCAAATCAAAGTTTATTTGTCACGTGCACCGAATACAACAGGTGTAGACCTTACAGTGAAATACTTACTTACAGGCTCTAACCAATAGTGCAAAAAAGGTATTAGGTGAACAATAGGTAAGTAAAGAAATAAAACAACAGTAAAAAGACAGTTTATATACAGTAGCGAGGCTAGAAAAGTAGCGAGGCTACATGCAGACACCGGTTAGTCAGGCTGATTGAGGTAGTATGTACATGTAGATATGGTTAAAGTGACTATGCATATATGATGAACAGAGAGTAGCAGTAGCGTAAAAGAGGGGTTGGCGGGTGGTGGGGGACGTGACCCTGTGGATGGACAAGTCAGTAACTTTTGAAATGTGATACAACAATGAATTTGTAGATTTATCTGCGCATTATGTTTGTCGTGTTTGTGTATGGTTCTCATGACTTAAGATTGGGTGTTGAGGGACCACTTGTTACATTGTCCAAGGTGTGTTTGTGTTATGATAAACAATATGTTTTCTGTTCAGATAAAGATGGTATTACAGCTTTGAAAAAAAACTACCACTGACTAAATGTCTCTTTGTTTCCCAGTCCAACAGAAGTGCATCCCTCAGACAATTCTGTGCATGGACATCCTGTGCCAGTGTGAACAGAGCGCGAGCGTTCACTTGTGGAGACTACAGCACATCGAGCCTGTGGATGGACAGGTCAGTAACTCATCAAATATGATACAATATGGTGTAAAACATAGAATTTGTAGATGCGTCGACATTTTGACTTTATGTCCCCTTTTACCCATGTTTTAGACATGAGGAGTGACATGCGGAACATCAGGGTCACCCCACGAGAAGCAGTGCATGATCAACACCACCCTCAGCAAGGAGATCTGCTCTCTCACCCTCTCACTCTGGGGGTAAGACATCATTTAAACATCACAAATATAAATTCCCACTGTGCCCATGATAAAATGCAATGTGAATTGTGTTGTACTACTGAATGAAACTGAGGAGATGCACTCAGACCAGCCTTTGTGATTGAACTTATGTTAACTACATTACTTTAGTTGGCTGCTTTGAGCAAAACTTGAATGTAATATCATCTATTCTAGGAGCCTATTGTTTGTGTGTGAGGATGCTCTTCACGGAGGCTGTAAGACCCTCCCTCCTTGATATAGAAATCCTTCGACTTCACTGCCTCTTCAATGGTAAGGTCCCTTGCACCATAGGGACACTTGACTTCCACCACTGCTGTAGTGCACACCAGACCATCCGGTAAGGCACCCAGGATCCCTGACCCAAAGCACTGACTCCTGCACATCCTTCCCTGTAGCCATTTGAATGCCTTGATGCCCTCTTCTTAGTTATGTGCCCCACTTTACAGACAACACCCGATCCAACGACTGTGATTTGAGGACCATTTTTAGCAGCGATGGAGTAACCACTGCTCCATAATTGCTGGCCATCAACCTCCCTCTCCTCATCAAATCAAAATCAAATCAAACTTTATTTGCCACATGCGCCGAATACAACAAGTGTAGACTTCACCGTGAAATGCTTACTTACAAGCCCTTAACCAACAGTGCAGTTCAAGAAGAAGAAAATATTTACCAAGTAGGCTAAAATAAAAAGTAATAATAAAAAGTAACACAATAAGAATAACAATAACGAGGCTATATACAGGGGGCACCGGTACCGAGTTAGTGTGCGAGGATACAGGCTAGTTGAGGTAATCTGTACATGTAGGTGGGGGCGAAGTGACTATGCATAGGTAACAAACAAACAGCGAGTAGCAGCAGTGTACAAAAGTGGGGGGGGTGTCAATGTAAATTGTCCGGTGGCGATTTTTATGAATTGGCTTGTGGGTAGAAGCTGTTGAGGAGCCTTTTGGTCCTAGACTTGGCGTTCCGGTACCGCTTGCCATGCGGTAGCAGAGAAAACAGTCTATAACTTGGGTGACTGGAGTCTCTCACAATTTTATGGGCTTTCCTCTGACACCGCCAATTATATGGGTCCTGGATGGGAGGAAGCTTGGCCCCAGTGATGTACTGGGCCGTTCGCACTACCCTCTGTAGCGCCTTACGGTCAGATGTCGAGCAGTTGCCATACCAGGCGGTGATACAACCGGTCAGGATGCTCTCGATGGTGCAGCTGTAGAACTTTTTGAGGTTCTGGGGACCCATGCCAAATATTTGGCATTCTCTGAACCAGCTTCATGAGGTAGTCACCTGGAATGCATTTAAATTAACAGGTGTGCCATCATTTCCTTCTTAATGCGTTTGAGCCAATCAGTTGTGTTGTGACAAGGTAGAGGTGGTATACAGAAGATAGCCCTATTTGGTAAAAGACCAAGTCCATATTGACAAGAACAGCTCAAATAAGCAAAGGGGAAAGACAGTAGATCATTACTTTAAGACATGAAGGTCAGTCAATCCGGAACATTTTAAGAACTTTGACAGTTTCTTCAAGTGCAGTCGCACTTGAAGCGCTATGATGAAACTGGCTCTCATGAGGACCACCACAGGAAAGGAAGACCAAGAGTTACCTCTGCTGCAGAGGATAAGTTCATTAGAATTACCAGCCTCAGAAATTGCAGGCCAGACTCCCAAGTGGCGCAATGGTCTAAGGCTGGACTGCATCGCAGTACCACTAGAGATCCTACTTCGAGTCCAGGCTCTGTCGCAGCCGTCCGCGACCGGGAGACCCATGGGGCGGAGCACAATTGGCCCAGCGTCGTCCAGGTTAGGGAAGGGTTTGGCCGGCAGGGATGTTCTTGTCCCATCGCGCACTAGCGACTCCTGTGGCCGACTGGGCACAATGCACGCTGACATGGTAGCCAGGTGTACGGTGTTTCCTCCGACACATTGGTGTGGCTGGCTTCTGGGTTAAGCGGGCATTGTGTCAAGAAGCAATGGGTTTTGGCTAGGTTTTGTTTCAGACGCACAGCTCTCGACCTTCGCCTCTCACGAGTCCGTACGGGAGTTGCAGTGATGGAACAAAACTGTAACTACCAATTGGATACCATGAAATTGGGGAGAAAAAGGGAAAATAAAATTAAAGAAATTGCAGCCCAAATAAATGCTTCACAGAGTTCAAGTAACAGACACATCTCAACATCAACTGTTCAGAGGAGACTGAGTAAATAAGACCTTCGTGGTCGAATTGCTGCAAAGAAACCACTACTAAAGMACACCAATAAGAAGAAGAGACTTGCTTGGGCCAAGAAACATGAGTAATGGACATTAGACCGGTGGAAYTCTGTCCTTTGGTCTGATGAGTCAAAATTTGCGATTTCTGGTTCTAAACGCCGGTCTTTGTGAAACGCAGAGTAGGTGAATGGATGATCAAACCAAATTTTATTTGTCACATGCGCCGAATAGGTAGACCTTACAGTGAAATGCTTACTTACAAGCCCTTAACCAACAATGCAGTTCTAAGAAAATACAAAAAAAAAGTAACAAATAAAAATAACAAATAATTAAAGAGCAGCAGTAAAATAACAATAGCGAGGCTATATACAGGGGGTACCGGTACAGAGTCAATGTGCGGGGGCACCGGTTAGTTGAGGTAATATGTACATGTAGGTAGAGTTATTAAAGTGACTATGATAGATAAGACTTGGCTTTCCGGTACTGCTTGACGTGCGGTAGCAGAGAGAACAGTCTATGACTAGGGTGGCTGGAGTCTTTGACAACTTTTACGGACTTCCTCTGACACCGCTTGGTATAGAGGTCCTGGATTGCAGGAAGCTTGGCCCCTGATGTACTGGGCAGTACGCACTACCCTCTGTAGTGCCTTGCGGTCGGAGGCCGTGCAGTTGCCATACCTGGTTGTGATGCAACCCGACAGGATGCTCTCGATGGTGCAGCTGTAAAACCTTTTGAGGATCTGAGGACCCATGCCAAATCTTTTCAGTCTCCTGAGGGAGAAAAGGTTTTGTCATGCCCTCTTCACAACTGTCTTGGTGTGCTTGAACCATGTTAGTTTGTTGGTGATGTGGACTCCAAGGAACTTGAAGTTCTCAACCTGCTCCACTACAGCCCTGTCGATGAGAATGGGGGTGTGATCGGTCCTCCTTTTCCTGTAGTCCACAATCATCTCCTTTGTCTTGATCACTTTGAGGGAGAGGTTGTTGTCCTTGCACCACACGGTCAGGTCTCTGACCTCCTCCCTAAAGGCTGTCTCGTCGTTGTCGGTGATCAGGCCTACCACTGTTGTGTTGTCGGCAAACTTAACGATGGTGTTGGAGTCTTGCCTGGCCGTGCAGTCATGAGTGAACAGGGAGTACAGGAAGGAACTGAGCATGCACCCCTGAGGGGCCCCTGTGTCGAGGATCAGCGTGGCGGATGTGTTGTTACCTACCCTTACCACCTGGGGGCGCCCTTCAGGAAGTCCAGGATCCAGTTACAGAGGGAGGTGTTTAGTCCCAGGGTTTTAGCTTAGTGATGAGCTTTGAGGGCACCATGGTGTTGAACGCTGAGTTGCAGTCAATGACTAGTATTCTCACATAGGTGTTCCTTTTGTCCAAATCAAATCAAATTTTATTGGTCACATACACGTGATTAGCAGATGTTATTGAGGGTGTAGCGAAATGCTTGTGCTTCTAGCTCCGACAGTACAGTAATATCTAACAAATTTCACAACATATACCCAATACACACAAATCTAAGTAGGAACGAATTAAGACTATATACATACGGATGAGCAATGTCAGAGCGGWACGGAATAAGATACAGTAGAATAGTATAGAATAGAGTATATACATATGAGATGAGTATTGCAAGATACGTAAACATTATTAAGTGAATGAGATACCGTAGAATAGTATAGAAAACAATTTATACATATGAGAAGAGTAATGCCAGATATATAAACATTATTAACCTCTCTAGGGTATGTGGGACGGTAGCGTCTCACCTCGTCAACAGCCAGTGAAACTGCAGGGCGCCAAATTCAAAACAACAGAAATCCCATAATTAAAATTCCTCAAACATACATGTATTTTACACCATTTTAAAGATACACTTGTTGTAAATCCAGCCACAGTGACTGATTTCAAATAGGCTTTATGACGAAAGCAAACCAAACGATTATGTTAGGTGAGTGCCTATTCACAGAAAAACACAGCCATTTTTGCAGCCAAAGAGAGGAGTCACAAAAAGCAAAAACATAGATAAAATGAATCACTAACCTTTGATGATCTTGATCAGATGACACTCATAGGACTTCATGTTACACAATACATGTATGTTTTGTTCGGTAAAGTTCATATTTATATCCAAACATCTCAGTTTACATTGGCGCGTTATGTTCAGTAGTTCCAAAACATTTGCAGAGAGCCACATCAATTTACAGTCATCATAAATGTTGATGAAAATACAAGTGTTATACATGGAATTTTAGATCCACTTCTTAATGCAACCGCTGTGTCAGATTTCAAAAAAACTTTACGGAAAAAGCAAACKATGCAATAATCTGAGTACGGCGCTCAGACGACAAATCAACCCAAAGAGATATCCGCCATGTTGGAGTCAACATAAGTCAAAAATAGCATTATAAATATTCACTTACCTTTGATGATCTTCATCAGAATGCACTCTCAGGAATCCCAGTTCCACAATAAATGTTTGTTTTGTTCGATAATGTCCATCATTTATGTCCAAATACCWAATTTTMGTTCYCGCGTTTAGCCCAGTAATCCAAATTCATGACGAGCGATCACTAGGTGCAGACGAAAAGTCAAAAAYTTCCGTTACAGTCTGTAGAAACATGTCAAACGGTGTATAGAATCAATCTTTAGGATGTTTTTAACATAAATCTTCAATAATGTTCCAACTGGAGAATTCCTTTGTCTTCAGAAATGCAATGGAACGCAAGCTAACTATCACGTGGCCATCGCGTGGCCAGCTCGTGGCTCTCTGGCAGACCTCTGACTCATTCCCCTCTCATTCGCCCCTCCTTCACAGTAGAAGCATCAAACAAGGTTCTAAAGACTGTTGACTTCTATTGAAAGCCATAGGAAGTGCAATATAGACACTGTGTATTCGATAGGCAAAGYMTTGAAAAACTACAAACCTCAGATTTCCCATTTCCTGGTTGGATTTATTCTCAGGTTTTTGCCTGCCATATGAGTTCTGTTATACTCACATACATCATTCAAACAGTTTAGAAACTTCWGAGTGTTTTCTATCCAAATCTACTAATTATATGCATATTCTAGCTTTTATGGCTGAGTAGCAGGCAGTTTAATTTGSGAACGCTTTTCATCCAAAATTCCAATGCTGCCCCCTACCCTAGAGAAGTTAAGCTGACAGTCCCCGATAAATCAAGCAGTAGATTTTTTATTTTATTTTTTAAAGTGTATGTTTACTTTACTTATTACCCATCATTTTATAAGTAAGAAGACAACAGCCTTCCAAACCGTTTTAGGACCATGTGAAGAATCTCTGTCGAAGAAGCTTGTATTTGCCTCCCTCTGGTGGTCGGCTTTATATCATATAGATTTATATCACTTCACTTCACTGCAACCTCAAATTAAATTCAAATAAAATGTTATTGGTCACATACACATGGTTAGCAGATGTTAATGCGAGTGCAGCGAAATGCTTGTGCGTCTAGTTCCAACCGTGCAGTAATATCTAACAACTAATCTAACAATTTCACAACTACCTTATACACACACAAGTGTAAAGGAATGAATAAGAATATGTACATATAAATATATGGATGAGCGATGGCCGAACGGCATAGGCAAGATGCAGTAGACGGTATAGAGTACAGTATATACATATGAGATGAGTAATGTAGGGTATGTAAACATTATATAAAGTGGCATTGTTTAAAMCCAATAGTTCTTCCCAGCTGTATGTAATAAGACTTAAGATTTCCTGGGGTAWCAGTGTAAGAAATAATACATACAAAAACAAAATACTGCAACCTTATGACAAAGGAGCGAGCAGGCAGATCTAAATACTTAACTTTCATTGCTCTACAATAAAGAATGTGACCTAAACACTTCCTTAAACCTAAAATAAATAATGAAGTAATTTTGTGTGGAAGTCAAACATTTGTTTTACGTCAGATGCAGACACATTGCATACGCTCAGAACGACAAAATCGAGACCTTTACATAGCCCTTCTCCCTTGTCTATAAGAGGAACGCACGCTGTTTAAAATGGCACAAATGTTGATTTAGACATTAACACATTTTTACTATCACTAATGTCATGATATGTTTGGTAAAGTAATATAGAAAGTGACATATAGATAGATGTTCCGAAAACAGATTGTAACTATATATGGATATATTATAAAGTATGAAATGGCTTATATATATATTTTATCATAACATCATATTTGTATATGTTTTATTATACTTTTATTGTGTACTAGATCATATGGATTGAAAAGTGTTTTTTTCCTAAGACATAAATAAACAATTCCAGGCGAAAGCCAAAGGTCATAGCTTCTAGGTGGGGGTGGGGGGGACAATAATACATTGATAAAATATTGCCCTCTTGCTAGTTTGATGACTAAAGTCATCATAGCGAAACAGTGCAAAACGGCTGTCAGTTAAACTTGAGTGTTGCCTGTCTTCCCAGTACCCTACTTGATGTGTGCACTGCTGACTGCACATAAATTGCTGATGATTGTTGACACATCAACCAGGATTTATGGGGCAGGGCAATTTGTGACTTGTTTTGATAATCAGTGGCTGTATTGGAGGCGGAATGGTCTCTCCTCTCCTAGGCAATCAGCAATTAGTAAATGGAGGCATGCTCTTCACCTCTACTAGGCAATTAGCAATTTGTGTTACTACTTCAGTCTCTCCTGGTTTCTCGTTGGCAAAACTAAAAACGTCGCTGAAAACAAAGACAGTTCTGCTGAGTTGCTTGAGGAAGGAAAAAGAAGGCCCCTCTCACTTGAGTATCTTAGCAAGTTATTTTCTGATTCTCTTTTTGCTCTTTTGTAGCTTTGTCAACTATGTGTGTGTTTTCTATATCTGTTCACTCCTCTCCCAGTTGGCTTTACAGTCACTCCCCACCCCTTGGCTGCAACCCTTCTAATTTAGTGTACCCTGCGCATACAACCCATGTGGAATTCCGAGTCTCTGGCAGCGTTTGGAACTGACAATCTGCTGCAGAGAACGCAGAGTTCATCTCAGCCTATGCTGCCCTTCAGTCCCTTGACCTTTTGGCCCTGACAGATGTGGATCAACCCAGAGAACACTGCTACTCTCGCTGTTCTCTCATCTGACTACATTTTCTCAAAGTCCAAGAGCTTCTGGTCGTCGCGGTGGCAGCACACTAATTTCTCCTAACTGGAGATTTTCTATTTTCTCCCTCTCACCTGTCCATCTCCTTATTTGAATTCCATGCTGTCACTTGTCCATTCAAGCTTAACATTGTCATCTATCGCCCATCTGGTGCCTTTGGAGTGTTCCTCCATGAGCTTGGACACCTTGATACTATCATTTCCTGACGATGGCTCACCGTTCTTTGTACTTGGTTACTTCTACCTCCCGACGTCTGCCTTCCAATCATTTCTTTCCCTCCTTGCTTCTTTTTGACCTCAACCTTTTCCAATCCCCTCCAACTCACAAGGCAGGCAATATGCTTGACCTCCTCTTTACTAGAGGCTGTTTGCCTACTAATCACACTGAAAACCCCCTCCAGGTCTCTGATCACTACTTTGTTTCATGATTCGACCCTACACTCCTCCCTTCCTGCATCCTATGATTCATACTGTCCCCTTTCATCCTGGCTGGCTCGGACTTAACCTCCTGCTCCGTGGCTGAGTGACTCAGAGCTTGCAAAACGGGGCTGCAGGCAGCTGAGCCAAATGGAGAAAAACTAAACTGCCGGAGGACCTGTCATCCTTTCATGCCCTCCACCTTCTCTTCCTCTTCTCTTCCTTCATGCTGCTAATGCCACTTTCTATCAATCTACATTTCAAGCTTCTGCTTCTAACCCGAGGGAACTCTTTTCCACCTTCTCCTCCCTCCTTAATCCTCCCCCCTATCTGCGGACGACATTGTCAAGCATTTTGAAAAGGTTGACGACATCCGCTCCTCATTCACTCAGCCTACTGAGTCACTAGTCCCACTCACGCAGAATTACCTGACGCCCTGACCTCTTTCTCCCCTCGCTCTCCAGATTAAATCCTGCGACTAGGGAGGTCTGGCCGCCGACAACCTGCCCGCTCGACCCCATCCCCTCTTCCAGATCATCTCTGGAGTCCTTCTCCCATTCCTCACTTCCCTCATCAACTCATCCCTGACCACTGGCTGTGTCCCCTCTGACTTCAAAATGGCCCGAGCCACTCCCCTCAAGAAACCAACACTCGACTCATCTGATGTCACCTATAGACCTGTATCCCTTTTATTTCCAAAACACTTGAGCGTGCGGTCTCTGCTCAACTCTCTCGTTATCTCTCTCAGAACTATCTCTTGACCTTAACCAGCTTCAAGACGGGTCACTCAACTGAGACTACTCTTCTGTGTCACGGAAGCTCTTCGCACTGCCAAAGCGCACACTCTCCTCTGTTCTCATCCTTCTAGATCTAGACGCTCTCTTCAACACAGTGAACTATCAGATCCTCTCCACCCTCTCAGGGCTGGGCGTCTCATGCTCCACTCTTGGATTGGGTCCTACCTGGCAGGCCACTACTACCAGGTGACGTGGAGAGGATCTGTGTCTGCACCACACACTCTCACTTTTGGTGTGTCTCTCCATCACGGTTGACAACTCCAGTATCGCCCTCCCGGAGTGCAAAGAATCTTAGCGTGACCCTAGACAACCATCAAAGCTTGCGTCCACTACAAGACCATGGTGCTTGCCTACGGAGCAGCAAGAACTGCCCCTCCCTACCTTCAGGCTATGCTCAAACCCTACACCCCAACCCAAGCACTCCGTTCTGCCCCCCCTCCTTCCAAAAGCACCTGAAACCCTACCTCTTTAAAAAAATCCCCCTAGCTCTGACTTTGCTGATATACTTTGAGGAAAAGTGTCTTGACTATGCCTGTGACATTTGTCCCACCTAGAACATGAATGCACTAAGTCGCTCTAGATAAGAACGTCTACTAAATTACTGAAATGTTGATGCTTGTCTAATGTCAATGCTCTAAAATTAGTTTTGAAAATATAAAATCCTTTTGTTTTTGGCAACATTGGCATATATACACTTGGTGAAAGGAAGAATGCAAATTAAATATTTTTATTTTTTTAGAGCATTTATTAATGCCGCAAGCAAAACATCACGATTTARACAGCGAGGTCATAGCTTTCAGAGAAGCTCCCTTCATTCCAAGTTATTGAACCACCTTTTCTCTTCAACCAATGAACAGTCCAGTGTGTAACTTAACATCAAGTTCATAATACTCTGTCGTAAAGAAAAGGTCTCGCAGTGTATCAGGGGAGTCTACATAGAGGACTAGTACCACTGCAGGGTATGACTAGGGACGCGGCATCAATACTTTGGAACAGAAAGACAGAATTGAGGTCGTAAAATCAGTGTCTCTGCACCTCAATTAACTAATGACTATAAACATGGTTGTTTTTGGTATGTGGGCCATTTTCATTAGGCTCTACAGTAGTAGCTAGTGTTTGAGAGGCTCACTCCACACTAAGTGGTTGATTGTCCAGTACGGTCCATGTTTAAGACCCTCTATTGAATTYGAATCGTTAGGGAAATTCCCATTCAAACCAGCATACCGTTTGATTAATGGACACTTGTTCAAAAGCTGTCCTAGAATTTGGGTGGACCATGAAATGTTTTTTAAGAGCTACTGTATATCCATTCCACACGGTTCTTACGTCATGAGATTTCTCTGGCTGCACTCCAGCAGGTGAGGCAGGAAGAAGTGTGCCGTCCCATCATCAGGCAACAGGTCCAGGAACTCCAGTGGGTTCAGCTCCATGGCAACCACCACCAGCGTTTCTGTTGTCAGGGAAAATACAGATGTTACGGCCCAAACTCTCTGAATATTAAAGGGGCAATCAGCGAGTTCTACATATTTTGTATTAATGATATACCGATTTGATTCTTGAGGAATAGAACTTATACATGCCTCATGATCTTAGTTCAACTGTCGTACCCCATCAGAAACCAAAAATATACGCTTGTTTTAGTCCACTGTGTGTAAACAATGTAATTGTAAACAAAAACTCTATAGCCTCAAAAAATAGTTTAAACTATAATTTTGATATCATGGATGGTCAATCCTTGCATCCATAACACTGTCTAATAATTTAGGACGGGTTACATTTCTCCAGCCCCATCCCTCAGCTGTTTACCAAAACTGCAGATTTCCCATTTTAAGTACAGCAAAGGAGGTGACATTATGGAGTTAAACCCTATGCTTGAATCACAGGCTAGTCTAAGTGTACCTTTGAGTGCAGACAGTAAGATGGTGTTCTCTCCCCCTGCTGCTCTGGTTCTCTCACACAGCTCAGGAAACAGTTTCTGCCACCACAGAGTCTGAACAAAATCACATGAATATATATATATAGAAATGTTATACAAATGTTAGAGTTCAGACTTTAGGATTGAGGTAAGGGGTTATGAGGATTTAAGGTTGTGATAAGTACTATGAGTTCCGCAGTAGGGTCAGAGGAGTTGGGGCAGTGCGTTTCACAGTAGGGTGAGAGTTACAGTGCATAGCAGGACCCACCATTTTGTTATTCTGCAGCTCGTGGTTAGCATAGGGGATGATGGCCTGAGGACATCGGTCCAGAAGCCTCTCGATGGAGCTCTCGTGGCGGTCCAGCTTGGTGGCACAGAGCAAGTGCACACTTAGCCCCGCATTGTCCCCGTCCGGCAGCTGCTCCAACAGGGGCAGGATGGACGACACATCCAGGGTGGGACCGCACAGCAGGGACTGGGGAGGAGGGGACATTGAGGGTTTATTGTTTGTTCGCCATATTGGTGAATTTACATATCCTACATATTTACAAGTAAGGCTTAACAAAGCTTTATTTTTACATGTTGATTGGTTGGTTAACTGATAGACAATGTAGAGAGATTGACCTGTAGTTTCTGGAGGTCCTCCTGGTGATCTTGAATGATACTGAAGTAAGCTGGAGTCAGGATGCTGACCCAGGGATACGGCACACCATAGTGAGAACATGAGTTGATCTACAACACAGAAACATTTACATTTACATTTAAGTCATTTAGCAGACGCTCTTATCCAGAGCGACTTACAAATTGGAAAGTTCATACATATTCATCCTGGTCCCCCCGTGGGGAATGAACCCACAACCCTGGCGTTGCAAGCGCCATGCTCTACCAACTGAGCCACACGGGACCGAAACAATGTTGTTGTGGTCCTGAACTGGCTCACCTGATGCACCTAATAAATGGCTTGATGGTTAGTTGACAACTTGAATCAGGTATGCTGGCTGCGAAATAGTTAAAATGCATGGAACATCTGGGGGTCTCCGGAGGAGGTTTGAAAACCCCTGATCTACACAACAGATACACAACCGATACTTAGACAGTCTTACTGTAGGACTACCTCTCCACTACCTCCTAGCTAGGCTATAACCCTGGGGAACATCACGCCATAGTGACAAGAACACAACAAACTACAGAGACAGAAACACACCAGGTCGTCTGCGGTCTTGAGTGGTTTCATGCCGTGGCTGTCTCGGCGCGTGACGCGGTCAATGTAGACAGAGGTGAGGCGGAACAGCAGCTCCTGGATGACAGCTTCCTGTGACGAGGCCATCAGCAAGGCTTCCCAGAAGTCAACCAGCAGCTGAGGGCCTCCCTGGGGCCCCGGCAGGTTCCCACAAAGCTTCTACAGGACACACATTTCAATACATTCACAATGACACATGAACATTTTAAAGATCATACTTGGGATCGAATCCTACAGAAATCCTTTTAGGAATGACGTACACACAAACACTGTAACCCTAACCTGGAAGAAGAGGTCAGCCTCGTCCAGTTTGACCTTGTTATTCTCGTGTAGCGCCACCATGGCTGCTACCAGCAGACCTTCCTGGCTGTCCCTGAGGTGGCGTGCCAGGGGGGTGGGCACCACCGTGTGCCCTCTGCCATGCAGCAGCAGTTTGTGCTCCTCGATGAACCCATATACCTGCAGCATCTGGGTAGGTATATAGTACATAGACAGTTAAAGCTGCAATATGTAACTTTTTAGGCAACCCAACCAAATGTACATAGAAATGTGAGCTATAGATCTGTCCTTCTCATTGAAAGCAAGTTTAAGAAGCGGTAAATCTGTTTTATGTGTGCTATTTCTATGCTTCCCGTTCTTAAGTTTATTTTTTTGCATCTTTAACTTTAGTTTTTTGGTTATGGAATATATTTCACAGCGGTTTAGATGGTACAATGATTCTCTACACAATGACTGCTTGTTTTGTCACATAAATGGAATTAGTTGAACTTACGACGTCGCTGGAGGGGAGGGCTGCCGTCTTATCGGCTCTTAACCAACCATGCTATTTTGTTTGTTTATTTCACATTGTTCGTAACTTGTTTTGTACATAATGTTGCTGCTACTGTGTCTTATGACCGAAAAGAGCTTCTGGACATCAGAACTGCGATTGCTCACCTCAAACTGGAAGAAGAGTTCTTCAATGAGTCGGACGGGAGGGATATACTACTACAGACACCCGACCAGGCCCAGATTCCCGTGATTCACTGGAGAAGGGAACTGATATTTTGTGGAAAAAGATCAGGGTGCCTTGCGAGGATCAGGCGACGAGAGGCTAATCTGCCCTTGCCTTCCGTCCTGCTAGCTAATGTTCAATCGCTGGAAAATAAATGGGACGATCTGAAAGCATGTATATCCTACCAACGGGACATTAAAAACGGTTATTTCTTATGTTTCACTGAGTTGTGGCTGAACGACGACATTAAGAACATACAGCTGGCGGGTTATACACTCCATCGGCAGGACAGAACAGCAGCCTCTGGTAAGACAAGGGGCGGGGGCCTATGCATATATGTGAACAACAGCTGGTGCCCGATATCTAAGGAAGTCTTCGAGGTTTTGCTCGCCTGAGGTAGAGTATCTCATGATAAGATGTAGACCACACTATCTACCTAGAGAGTTTTCATCTTTTTCGTTGCTGTCTACGTACCACCACAGARCGACGCTGGCACAAAAACAGCACTCAATGAGCTGTATACCACCATAAGCAAACAGGAAAACGCACATCCTGAGGCAGCGCTCCTAGTGGCCGGGGACTTTAATGCAGAGAAACTTAAATCAGTTTTACCTAATTTTTATCAGCATGTTAAATGTGCAACCAGAGGAAAACAATTCTACACCACCTTTACTCCACAAACAGAGACACGTACAAAGCTCTCCCTCGCCCCCCTGACCATAATTCTATCCTTCTGATTCCTGCTTACAAGCAAAAATTTAAGCAGGAAGCACCAGTGACTTGGTCTATAAAAAAGGGGTCAGATGAAGCAGATGCTAATCTACAGGACTGCTTTGCTACCTTATAAGAAATCCCACTATGCCCTCCGACGAACCATCAAAGAGGCAAAGCGTCAATGCAGGACTAAGATTGAATCGTACTACACCGGCTGTGGCAGGGCTTGCAAATTATTATAGACTACAAAGGGAAGTACAGCCGAGAGCTCCCCAGTGTCACAAGCCTACCAGACGAGCTAAATAACTTCTATGCTCGCTTCGAGGCAAGTAACACTGAAACATGCATTAGAGCATCAGCTGTTCCGGACGACTTGTGTGATCACGCTCTCCGCAGCCAATGTGATTAAGACCTTCAAACAGGTCAACATTCACAAGGCCGCAGGGCCAGACGGATTACCAGGACGTGTACTGCGAGCATGCGCTGACAAACTGGCAAGTGTCTTCACTGACATTTTCAACCTTTCCATGTCTGAGTCTGTAATACCAACATGTTTCAAGCAGACCACAGTAGTCCCTGTGCCCAAGAACACTAAGGTAACCTGCATAAATGACTACACATAGCACTCACGTCTGTAGCCATGAAGTGCTTTGAAAGGCTGGTCATGGCTCACATCAACACCATTATCCCAGAAACCCTAGAAACTCCAATTTGTATACCGCACCCACAGATCCACAGATAATGTAATCTCTATTGCACTCCATACGGCCCTTTCACACCTGCTCAAAAGGAACACCTATGTGCGAATGCTATTCATGGACTACAGCTCAGTGTTCAACACCATAGTGCCCTCAAAGCTCATTACTAAGCTAAGGACCCTGGGACTAAACACCTCCCTCTGCAACTGGATTCTGGACTTCCTGACGGGCCGCCCCCCAGATGGTAAGGATAGGTAACAACACATCCGCCACGCTGATCCTCAACACGGGGGCCCCTCAGGGGTGCGTGCTCAGCCCCCTCCTGTACAGCCCTGTTCACTCATGACTGCACGGCCAGGCATGACTCCAACACCATCATTAAGTTTGCTGATGACACAACAGTGGTAGGCCTGATCACCGACAACGATGAGACAGCCTTTAGGGAGGAGGTCAGAGACCTGACCATGTGGTGCAAGGACAACAACCTCTCCCTCAATGTGATCAAGACAAAGGAGATGATTGTGGACTACAGGAAGAGGAGGACTGAGCACGCACCCATTCTCATCGACGGGGCTGTAGTAGAGCGGGTTGAGAGCTTCAAGTTCCTTGGCGTCCACATCACCAATAAACTAACATGGTCCAAGCCCACCAAGACAGCCGCGAAGAGGGCACGACAAAACKRATTCTTCCTCAGGAGACTGAAAAGATGTTGCATGCGTCCTCAGATCCTCAAAATGTTTTACAGCMGCACCATCGAGAGCATCCTGACGGGTTGCATCACTGCCTGGTATTGCAACTGTTCGGCCTCCGACCGCAAGGCACTACAGAGGGTAGTGCGTACGGCTCAGTACATCACCGGGGCCAAGCTTCCTGCCATCCAGGACCTCTATACCAAGCAGTGTGAGAGGAAGGCCCTAAAAATGGTCAAAGACTCCAGCCACCCTAGTCATAGACTGTTCTCTCTGCTACCTCAKGGCAAGCGGTATCGGAGCGCCAAGTCTAGGTCCAAGAGGCTCCTAACTACCTTCTACCCCCAAGCCATAAGAATCCTGAACAGCTAATCAAATGGCTACCGACACTATTTGCATTGCCKCCCCCTCTTCTACGCTGTTGCTACTCTGCTTTTATCTGTGGATAGACACTTTWATAACTCTACCTACATGTACATATTACCTCAATACCGGTGCCACCACACATTGACATTGACTCTGTACTGGTACCCCCTGTATATAGCCCCACTATTGTTATGTACTGCTGCTCTTTCATTATATGTTATTCTTATCTTTTTTTCCCCCCTGTATTTTTTTCAAACTGCATTGTTGGTTAATGGCTTGCAAGTAAGCATTTCACTGTACGGTCTACTATATGTTCTATACCTGTTGTATTCGGCACATGTGACAAATAAAATTTGATTTGAACTATTAAAATTTCAGCAACCAGGAAATGGCGGGAGCGATTTCTGCCTATTGCGCCTTTAATGTACACACATCATGGAAATACGCAGTAGTACGTATACCACATCTACATACTAAACCACTTCATTTGGATCCACAGTAAAACATCACAGTATAATATAATCTACATTTCAATACACACTAACCTCTGTGTGTCTGTCCATGTGTTGTCTGTAGAGCTGCAGGTCTCCCATGCGGAGGGCCAGGGCAGCCATGGAGAGAGTGAGGGGTACAGAGGGGGCTCCGATGGACTCTAGGCGCTCTAGGTGGGCCAGGCCACTGTCAGGACTGGCTCTGACCATGGAGGGGCTGGCTATAACATGGGGGAGCTGGGACGGCTCGGCCACACCGAAGATATCCAGCACCTTGTTGGCTGTCTCCTACAATACACACACAGGCAAGAACCCTCGAATATCAACATTCAACACTATTGAATCAGATGTGCTAGTGTTGGAATTTAACAAAAATGTGGAATGGCTGGAGGTCTCCAAGGACTGGTGTAGCTACCTCCGTGAGCTCCTCCATGGTCTCCTCATAGAGTGAGTGTTTGAGGAAGAAGAGGAACCCCTTCCCATAGCCACAGGGGCTGCTGGACAGACACCTGTTCCTGGAGATRACCTCWGTCACAGACAGGCCTGACATCTTATAGTAGGGCAGGGCCAGGTGGCAGTCACGCTTATCAAACCTACACATCAGTGGAAGAAACAGTCACACTTTACATTAAGTGTCCAGTGACACATTTGAAAAATAGTTGTTGACAAAGGTGCAAACCAGTCAAAAAAATCCACAAAATCAATCAATCAATCAGCTAACATCTAAATCAATAAACTAGCATATTAATCAACTAACATACTGTATCAATAAATAACATATCAATCAACCTTGATTTTAATGTGACCCCGAACCAACTGACCTACTGAAGCAGTCTCCTAAATGGGCACAGCTCTCCTGGAAGGCCTGCTGCAGCTCCTGTCTGTCTGTGGTTCTGTCAGTGGTGCTGCCTATTTTGTCTGTTGCTGTATATCCCAGGGACTGGGCTAGGTTCTGGTCACTGCTCTGAGGCTGCTCCACGGGATTTCCCACCCGGGGGTCSAGGAGCGTGGCTCTCAGGAGGAGGTGGGCCTCACTGAGCAGGTGCAGACAGCTCTGAGACAGAGGGTTGGTCTCCTCATACTTCTTACTATACTCCACCTAGCCCAGAGAAAAGGTTCATTGTTAAACGCAAGGGTAAACAGCATAAATGCATCATTCAGCACAACAGACCCAAAGAAAAATGAATGGTAAAAATGAGTAACGTCTCGTAAACATTAAGGCTTTGGTTGACATGTTGTTCTGGTGTTGAGGTGCTGTACCATCTCATTGTAGAGTTGGAGTGGGGGGACGGTGTTGACCACGTATAGATTCCAGCCGTGACTCATCTCAATGGGATCCCGGTGCTTGGTGAAGGATGACTTCCTATTCCTTGGATCAGAGGTCAGGGAAGCAGGAAGTACAGTCAGCTCATCTCCATAACGCCAGTCACTTCTGTAACACCGGTCATTCTGGCCCACAGATGGCTGATATTACAGCTTCTAGGTCAGAAACTACAGCTCAGCTCCAATGACATTAAACACAAGAGGTTACAGTAAACCCCTGGTGTGGACCATGCAGAACGCCAACGCTCTAGCTCAATTTGAGTTCACATGAATGGCACAAACCTATTCGGTAAAAGACCACCAAACATTTAGTTTCAGTTCCAGTTTAAATGATCCAGTTTAACTTAGAGGTTAGTTTAAGGAACTAGCGAGCATGACTACCTACAAATCCAAAACAATCACCAGTGGAAGTTATTGAGGGCAGTGTTTCTGGAGTTGATGTGAATCAAACATGTTGCATGTTTTTCTTCATGACTCCACAAGTTAACACACAAGGCTGAACTCATTGTGCACACCATGTGCTGAACCCATTGTGAGTGTGTGTTCTATATGTCCTGTATAGCCTCTAGCAGCTACAGCTAATGACGGACCGGACACTATTAGCCAGTTAAACACTCCCTCTACTTCTCCTTCCTAAGTAGCTTATGGCTATAGTGCCAAGCACTCTCATATGATATTAAAGCCCCCTGTGTGTGATTTGTGTGTGTGTGATTTGGAGAAAGGGTCAGCTTGGTGGAGGATAGGAATTGCCTGCATGTTTCCCTACTTCGCTTKTGTGAATGCCTGGCCTCACTTCTTAATTCTAGTGGTCATGTGGTGCCTGTTGCACATGACTTGATCACATAAATAAAGTTGAGAAATAAGTTCTCATGAAAATATCAGATATAGTTCTTTCTTCCGACCTCTGGATCCTTCATGCTCTCTAGAGCAGGGGTGGACAAACCACAGKGTGCGGGACATTCCAGGGCAAACTTGAACTTTTAGAACTAGATAGAAAGTATGTAGAAATGATAATGGACCTACACTACAGGTCAAAAGTTTTAGAACATAGTTTTGATGTCTTCATCATTATTGTACCATGTAGAAAATAATCAAAATAAAGAAAAACCCTTGAATGAGTAGGTGTATCCAAACTTTTGACTGGTACCGGACAAAAATGAAGTTTCAGAATGTCCCCAGTGAAAGTTGCGCCCGATTGTATGTGTGGGGTACAGATATGAGGTAGTCATTCAGAAATGATGTTAAACACTATTACTGCACACAGTGAGTGGGTTCATGCAACTTATTATGTGACTTGTTAAGCACATTCTTCCTCCTGAACTTATTTAGGGTTGCCATAACAAAGGGGTTGAATACTTATTGACTCAAGACATTTCAGCTTTTCATTTTTTATGAATGAGTAAAAATGTCTAAAAACATAATTCTACTTTGACATTATGGGTTATTGTTTGTAGGCCAGTGACACAAAATCAACATTTTATCAATTTTTAATTTAGGCTGTAACACAACAAAATGTGAAAAAMTAAAGGGGTGTAAATACTTTCTGAAGGCACTGTACATGGAACATCATGTACATCATGTACAGTGAACATTAACGTTTAATAATCCCAGTGCGCCTGACTCTAGAGCAGGGGTGGGCAAAGTTTTTGGCTTGAGGGCCACATCAGGATCTCAAAATTCAACAGAGGGCCGCACAGATTTCTTTTAGACCGATTTGGTTGCCCATTTTGCGGATAGAAAAAGGGCAGTTATTTGAAAATATACGGATCAAAAGTTTTAGAACACCTACTCTGGGTTTTTCTTTATTTTTTGTTGAACACTTTTTTGTTTACTACATGATTCCATATGTGTTATTTCATAGTTTTGATGTCTTCACTATTATTCTACAATGTACAAAATAGTAAAAATAAAGAAAAAACCTTGAATGAGTAGGTGTGTCCAAACCTTTGACTGGTACTAATAAATATATATATTACCAATTATATGATGTCCCCCCCACTTCTAAAACCAAAGTTGCACCCCTGCATACAATTATCTGTGAGGTTCCTCAGTCGAGCAGTGAATTTCAAACACAGATTCAATCACAAAGGCCAGAGAGGTTTTCCAATGCCTCAAAAAGAAGGTCACCAATTGGTAGATGGGTAAAAAATAAAAACAATCAGACATTGAATATCCCTTTGAGCATTGTGATGTTATTAATTTGCTGCATCATGTTATGGGTATGATTAGGGCTGTTGAGGAGACCCTATTACTGACACACCGGAGGTCATGAGTCAGGACTACAGTAAAATTCCATGTGACCGTTGAGTCACGGTAATCTACTCTTACGCACTCTGGACATGCGTTGACAGTACCCAACTCACTAACAACCATCAGGTCGCCAATGGCCTGGTACTCAGCGCTCTATTGTCCCTCTAACCACTCTGACATCAATGCAATTGAAAATCACATAAAACATTTACCATCAAAATAGTATTGTGCTTTTAAAACTCATCTTACTGCGATGATCAATCTGTAGAAAGAAGTCCAACAACAGGTTGAAACTGAGTGGAGAACACGGTCATTGTTGATGTTGTTTCAAAGCCTAACAAAACAAAATGTAAAATGTTCTAAGGGGATTATTAATTCAAAACACCCATACGCATATTAGAGCTTATGCATACAGTGCATTCGGAAAATATTTTGTTATGTTACAGTCTTATTCTAAAATTGATTTAAAAAATACTCACCAATCTACACACAATACCCCATAATGACAAAGCGAAACGGGTTTTTAGAAATGCTTGCAAATGTATTAAAAATAAAAACAGAAATACCTTATTTKCATACGTTTTCAGACCCTTTGCTATGAGACTTGAAATTGAGCTCAGGTGCACCCTGTTTCCATTGATCATCCATGAGATGTTTCTACAACTTGATTGGAGTCRAGCTGTGGTAAATTCAATTGATTGGACATGAAAAGGGATACACCTGTCTGTATAAGGTCCCACAGTTGACAGTGCATGTGCAAAAACCAAGACATGAGGTAGAAGGAGTTGTCTGTAAAGCTCGGAGACAGGATAGTGTCGAGGCACAGATCTGGGGAAGTGTAGCAAAACATTTCTGCAGCATTAAACGTCCCCAAGAACAAAGTGGCCTCCATCATTCTTAAATGGAAGAAGTTTGGAACTACCAAGACTCTTCCGAGAGCTGGCCGCCCCGCCAAACTGCGCAATCGGGGGAGAAGGGCCTTGGTCAGGGAGGTGACTATGAACCCGATGGTTCCTCTGTGGAGATGGGAAAACCTTCCAGAAGGACAACCATCTCTGCAGCACTCCACCAATTAGGCCTTTATGGTAGAGTGGCCTGACAGAAGCCACTCCTCAGTAAAAGGTACGACAGCCCGCTTGGAGTTTGCCAAAAGGCACCTAAGGACTCTCAGATCATGAGAAACAAGATTATCTGATCTGATGAAACCAAGAATCGACTCTTTGGACTGAATGCCAAGCGCCACGTCTGGAGGGAACCTGGCACCATCTCTACGGTGAAGCATAGTGGTGGCAGCATCATGCCGTGGGGATGTTTTTCAGTGGCAGGGACTGGGAGACTAGTCAGGATCGAGGGAAACAGAGCTTTGATGAAAACCTGCTCCAGAGCGCTCAGGACCTCAGACTGGTGCTAAGGTTCACCTTCCACCAGGACAATGACCCTAAGCACACAGCCAACACAACGCAGGAGTGGCTTCGGGATAAGTCTATGAATGTCCTTGTGTGGCCCAGCCAGAGCCCGGACTTGAACCCGATCGAACATCTCTGAAGAGACCTGTAAATAGCTGTGCAGCAACGCTCCCCATCCAACATGACAGAGCTTGAGAGGATCTGCAGAGAAGAATGGAAGAAACTTCCCAAATACAGGTGCGCCAAGCTTGTAGCGTCATACCCAAGAAGACTCGAGGCTGTAATCGCTGCCAAAGGTGTTTCAACAAAGTAATGAGTAAAGGGTCAGAATACTTACAGTTGAAGTCGGAAGTTTACATACACTTAGGTTGGAGTCATTAAAACTCGTTTTTCAACCACTCCACAAATTTCTTGTTAATTAAAACRTCTTCAGGCTAGGTCCTTTTTTCTGAATTTCCGCCTGACTGATGTAACCAAAGTAAACCAGAAGCCAGGATATGCATTTAATTGGTACCATTGGATAGAAAACACTTTGAAGTTTGCAGAAATGTTAATAATGTATGAGACTATAACACAATAGATATGGTAGGAGAAAATACAAAAAAAAAAAAAATCAGAATACATTTTTTTGAGAGCCCATGCTCTTTTAATGGAAAGTCTTGGGGCATATCCAAATCCAGCTCCCAGATTGCAATTCCACAAGATCTTCCACAAGGTCTTTGTTCAAGGTTTCAGGCTTCAGAGTTTTAGTACTGGGACTCAGAGTTGGAAATCAGTCTGTGTGCGCGCGATGAAGAGGACGTGCACCTGCTAATATCGCTTTCCTATTGAACATACCTTTCCGTATAAAATATTATAGTTTAATTACATTTTAGGGTACCTGACGATTAAATAGAAACTTATTTTGACTTGTTTTAACTTCTCTAGGGTAGGGGGCAGCATTCGGAATTTTGGATGAAAAGCATGCCCAAATTAAACTACTTGCTTCTCGGGCCCAGAAGATATGATATGCATATAACTGGTATATTTGGATAGAAAACACTAAAGTTTCCAAAACTGTTAAAATAGTGTCTGTGAGTATAACAGAACTGATTTGGCCGACAAAAACCTGAGAAAAATCCAGGAAGTAGGCTTTTTTGGGGTTTTGTAGTTTTCTATTCAATGCCATTACAGTATCCATTGACTTAGGACTCAAATTGCAGTTCCTATGCCTTCCACTAGATGTCAACAGTCTTTAGAAATTGTTTCAGGCTTGTATTCTGAAAAATGAGTGAGTAAGAGCAGTCTGAATGAGTGGACCCTGCCGTGTCACAGAGCTTTTTCATGCGCGCGGCCGAGAGAGTGCCTTTCATGTTTACCTGTTATATTGACGACGTCATTGTCCACTTGAAATATTATCGGTTATTTATGTTAAAAACAACCTGAGAATTGAATATAAACATCATTTGACATGTTTCTATGAACTTTACGGATACAATTTGGATTTTTTGTCTGCCTGTTGGAACATTTATTGAGTAAATGAATGTCTGCTGAGTGCAACCATATGAAGATCATCAAAGGTAAGGGATTCATTTAATCTCTATTTCTGACTTGTGTAACTCTTCTACTTGGCTGGTTACTGTTTGTAATGATTTGTCTGCTGGGCTATGTTCTCAAATAATCGTAAGGTATGCTTTCGCCGTAAAGCATTTTTTAAATCTGACACCGTGGTTGGATTCACAAGAAGTTAATCTTTAAACCTATGTAAAATATGTTTTGTTTTCTGAATTTTTATAATGAGTATTTCTGTATTTGAATTTGGTGCCCTGCAGTTTCACTGGCTATTGAAGAGGTGGGACGCTACCGTCTC
The DNA here is from genome assembly GCF_002910315.2 of Salvelinus sp. IW2-2015. Classification (NCBI taxonomy): domain Eukaryota; kingdom Metazoa; phylum Chordata; class Actinopteri; order Salmoniformes; family Salmonidae; genus Salvelinus; species Salvelinus sp. IW2-2015. The sequence goes on along the minus strand of NC_036853.1, from coordinate 38,950,493 downwards.
ACGTACCCTAGAGAGGTTAACAAAGTTTTGCGGTAGCTTTTTGGATTCCTTTCTCTGCACGTTGAATGAGTGGATTACTCAAATCGATGGAGCCAACTAAACCGACTTTTTGGGATATAAAGAAGGATTTTATCTAACAAAACGACACTACATGTTATAGCTGGGACCCTTTGAATTGCAAATCAGAGGAAGATTTTCAAAAAGTAAGTCGCTATTTGTGATTTTATGAAGCCTGTGCCGGTGGAAAAATATGTTGAAATGGGGCGCCGTCCTCAAACAATCGCAGGGCATGCTATCGCTGTAAAGRATATTGTAAATCTGACAATGCAGTTAGATGAACAAGAATTTAAGCTTTTAACCAATATAAGACACTTGTATGTACCTAAATGTTTAATATCCATTATTTATTTGAATTGCGCGCCCTCCAATTTCACCGGATGTTGTCGACGGGTGTCCCGCTAGGCATTGACTGACCTTCATGTCTTAAAGTAATGATGGACTGTCATTTCTCGTTGCTTATTTGAGCTGTTCTTGCCATAATATGGACGTGGCCTTTTACGAAACAGGGCTATCTTCTGTATACCACCCCTACCTTGTAACAACACAACTGACTGGCTTAAATGCATTAAGGAAAGAAATTCCACAAATTAACAAGGCACACCTGTTAACTGAAATGCATTCCAGGTGACTACCTAATGAAGCTGGTTGAGAGAATGCCAAGAGTGTGCAAAGCTGTCATCAAGGCAAAGGGTGGCTACTTTGAAGAATCTCATCTCAAATATATTTTGATTTGTTTAACACTTTTTTGGTTACTATGTGATCCCATATSTGTTATTTCATCATTTTGATGTCTTCACTATTATTCTACAATGTAGAAAATAGTAAAAATAAAGAAAAACCCTGGAATGAGTAGGTGTGTCCAAACTTTTGACTGGTTCTGTATATACTTACAATGCAATCTTTTGAATACCAATGTGAAGAAATAGAGTGTAGTTTCAGTGCTTCATAAATGATGGATGTGTGTAGTGACAATGTTTCCATAATTGTGCTACACACCAAGTTGTTCTATGGGTAGGATCAGATTTTGTCTGGGTGATTTGGCCAAAATATCATATCACAATATTAGTACATTTTTGACAGTATTTTATGTTTCTGAATAATATAAGGCAACAAATGAATTCTAAGTGGTTTAAAAGGGCTTTCTCCATACTGATTGTTTTATACTCAACCAAACTAGGTCAAAACTGACAGTGAAGTAACTTTTCATTAATTTATCTGTATCAAAATACCATTATAAACTCAGCAAAAAAGAAAATGTCCCCTTTTCAGGACACTGTCTTTCAAAGGTAATTCGTAAAAATCCAAATAATTTCACAGATCTTCATTGTAAAGGGTTGAAACACTGTTTCCCATGCTTGTTCAATGAACCATAAACAATTAATGAATATGCACCCGTGAAACGGTCGTTAAGACACTAACAGCTTACAGACAGTAGGCAATTAAGGTCACAGTTATGACAACTTAGGACACTAAAGAGGCCTTTCTACTGAATCTGAAAAACACCAAAAGAAAGATGCCCAGGGTCCCTGCCCATCTGCGTGAACATGCCTTTGGCATGCTGCAAGGAGGCATGAGGACTGCAGATGTGGCCAGGGCAATAAATTGCAATGTCCGTACTGTGAGACGCCGAAGACAGCGCTACAGGGAGACAGGATGGACAGCTGATCGACCTCGCAGTGGCAGATCACGTGTAACAACACCTGCACAGGATCGATACATCCGAACATNATATTGTAAATCTGACAATGCAGTTAGATGAACAAGAATTTAAGCTTTTAACCAATATAAGACACTTGTATGTACCTAAATGTTTAATATCCATTATTTATTTGAATTGCGCGCCCTCCAATTTCACCGGATGTTGTCGACGGGTGTCCCGCTAGGCATTGACTGACCTTCATGTCTTAAAGTAATGATGGACTGTCATTTCTCGTTGCTTATTTGAGCTGTTCTTGCCATAATATGGACGTGGCCTTTTACGAAACAGGGCTATCTTCTGTATACCACCCCTACCTTGTAACAACACAACTGACTGGCTTAAATGCATTAAGGAAAGAAATTCCACAAATTAACAAGGCACACCTGTTAACTGAAATGCATTCCAGGTGACTACCTAATGAAGCTGGTTGAGAGAATGCCAAGAGTGTGCAAAGCTGTCATCAAGGCAAAGGGTGGCTACTTTGAAGAATCTCATCTCAAATATATTTTGATTTGTTTAACACTTTTTTGGTTACTATGTGATCCCATATSTGTTATTTCATCATTTTGATGTCTTCACTATTATTCTACAATGTAGAAAATAGTAAAAATAAAGAAAAACCCTGGAATGAGTAGGTGTGTCCAAACTTTTGACTGGTTCTGTATATACTTACAATGCAATCTTTTGAATACCAATGTGAAGAAATAGAGTGTAGTTTCAGTGCTTCATAAATGATGGATGGACAGCTGATCGACCTCGCAGTGGCAGACCACGTGTAACAACACCTGCACAGGATCGATACATCCGAACATCACACCTGCGGGACAGGTACAGGATGGCAACAACAACTGCTCGAGTTACACCAGGAACGCACATCCCTCCATCAGTGCTCAGACTGACCGCAATAGGCTGAGAGAGGCTGGACTGAGGGCTTGTAGGCCTGTTGTAAGGCAGGTCCTCACCAGACATCACTGGCAACAACGTCGCCTATGGGCACAAACCCACCGTCGCTGGACCAGACAGGACTGGCAAAAATTGCTCTTCACTGACGAGTRGCGGTTGGTCGGATTCACGTTTATCGTCGAGGGAATGAGCGTTACACCGAGGCCTGTACTCTGGAGTGGGATCGATCGTCATGGTCTGGGGCGGTGTGTCACAGCATCATCGGACTGAGCTTTTTGTCACTGAAAGGCAATCTCAACACTGTGCGTTACAGGGAAGACATCCTCCTCTCTCATGTGGTACCCTTCCTGCAGTCTCATCCTGACATGACCCTCCAGCATGACAATGCCACCAGCCATACTGCTAGTTCTGTGCGTGATTTCTGCAAGACAGGAATGTCAGTGTTCTGCCATGGCCAGCAAAGAGCCCGGATCTCAATCCCATTGAGCACGTCTGGGACCTGTTGGATCGGAGGGTGAGGGCTAGGGCCATTCCCCTAGAAATGTSCGGGAACTTGCAGGTGCCTTGGTGGAAGAATGGGGTAACATCCCACAGCAAGAACTGCCAAATCTGGTGCAGTCCATGAGGAGGAGATGCACTGCAGTACTTAAAGCAGCTGGTGGCCACACCAGATACTGACTGTTACTTTTAACCCCCRCCCTTTGTTCAGGGACACATTATTCAATTTCTGTTAGTCYCATGTCTGTGGAACTTGTTCAGTTTATGTCTCAGTTGTTGAATCTTGTTATGTTCATACAAATATTTACACATATTAAGCTTGCTGAAAATAAACGCAGTTGACAGTTAGAGGACGTTTCTTTTTTTGCTGAGTTTAGATGGTATTGAAAGAAATCATACCGGCTTACCTTAAAATATGATATCGGCCAGCCCTAGATCAGATGTCTTACCATAGATCTATAACATTCTCATAATTTGAATTGGTCAGATTTTGAAGCAGTATTTAGTTTGGTTTGAGTCAATTGCACAGGTATATTTCCTTTCTAATTAAGTGCAGCTCTAGCTATGACTACAGTCTCTGACTGTGTGTGTGACTTACAGGTTCCTGCGAGCAGCCCTCTCTGTGTCCTCCCTGGTCTCCACGTCTGCAGCGGTTAGCAGGACGATGTGGTGGCGATCATGACACAGAGCCTTTAGACCAATGAACAGCTGGATCCGCAAAGCACACACCTCCATGGTGATGGGAGGACAGGCCTGCACACAACACAACAGCCAGTTACACTTAAGCGACTTTTATTACCTGGTGGTTGTTTATGTTTAGTTGGTGAAATTGTAATTACCACTTTTGTATCTTTGGGATTCATTKAAAATAATCACATTAATGCTACATGTCAACCGTTTCTTGCAGATGTTATGGTCTTACACTGGGAACTGAAGGTAGGCCTAAATGGTTTTGTTTGAATATGGGTCACAGGGCAGTGTAAATAGTCAAGAAACACAAAGACAAAGTCACACTTTAGTAGCCTTTCGGGTAAATTCGATCAACTTCTATGCCTGTGCGCTTCTAAAAATGAATCTTTCAGCACTTCACTCACGGTGGGCACAGCACCCCAGGCACAGTTGCTGCGTGAGACTCTGGGATATATGGGACTCTTCGTAGTTCCTTGTGTGATTAGCTACCAGCTATGAAACAAAATGTCAGAAATACTTTGAAAATAGCTACAGCAGCAATTCTTTGCACATGCACTCATACTTTACTTTTTCAGTTCGCACACATCTATTTTTTAGGCGCATATGCGAGTGTGCTGCTCTGATTCCACTGTGTAACTGTTTGGCACGCACACATGTATAGACACAAACTGCAACTGTGTAAGTGGTTGTCATTTTGATCCCTTTCCAGCTCCTCCATCTTTGTGAATGTAACACACTGGTCTTGAGCCAAGCAGCCATCTATCTGTAGTTCTGCAGAAGCTCTTATCCACTTTAATGGCTTCCTGTCTCATTGTGTAGCAGGGCCAATCAGAGCACAGCCAACCGAGGCACAGCCAATCACACACAAGAAGGGAAGACACAGTCAAAGCATCCTTCAGATCAATAATGAGGAGGTCTAAGGCATAGAGGTAGGTGTAAGCAGTAGGCGTAAGTGGGATTGATCTGTCTTCCATTAGCTAAGGGCAGTGGAGTGATCCTCACCTTCATGGTGGTATCGATGTAAGGGTCCTCAGCTCTGGCTGCCACTGCAGAACACCTCACTGAGAAACACTGGAGAGCATTCCTGACAAACACACAGGTACTATTACGTTTAGAAGAGGTAGATGAGACCAGTCTCAAATAATCAATCAATCAGTACTATCAGTCTCATGAACTTCGTATTCTTTCTCCTGTCCTTACTTGGTGATGATGTGGAGGAAGAGGTCAGTGAGGACGGCCTGCTGGGCTTTCTCTGGATACTGATAGACTGAGACCATCTCCACTCRGCCCCTCACGCTGTACACGTAGCCCGTGTTGGGCAGCGAGAAGAAACAGAACACACACGTCGGCTCCACCCCTCTCCTGCCCCCAGCACACACTTCCTGGTTACCTGGTTGTCAGGGAGAGAAGACCAATAGAAAAGAAAGGGATGAGGAGTGAAGGAGAGAATGTAGAAATAGGTCCTACTTTACAATATGTGTGCCTCCTACCTACCTATGTATTTACAGTACATGTTAGTTCCATAGGCAGGGACAGCGTAAGGAAGTTATGACTCACTGGTGAATACAGGGTGGAACTGCAGGGAGTGCAGGCGGGTATCCTCCACACTGCAGCCTTGGAAGAAGTCTGGAGCAAAACGTCTGGAGGGGAGAGCCAATAGGATCAGACCAACCTCTAGTTCACACACACACACACACGCACGCAAACACACATACAGAGAGACAGACAGACTGACAGACAGACAGACTGACTGACTAGGGCTCCCGAGTGGCGCAGCGGTCTAAGGCACTGCATCTCAGTGCAAGAGGCGTCAATACAGTCCCTGGTTCGAATCCAGGCTGAATCACATCCGGCTGTGATTGGGAGTCCCATATGGCAGAGCTCAATTGGTCCAGCGTCGTCAGGGTTTGGCCGGGGTAGGCCGTCATTGTAAATAAGAATTTGTTCTTAACGGACTTGCCTAGTTGAATAAAAATACAAAATAAAAAACACGACAACAGCTCCCACACGTACACACCTGTATAAGATATAGGTGATAGCGAGGATACCCCTGGCCTCACTCTCCATGCCTGTCCACTCCAGAGAGACCTTGACCCCACAGTCCTTGGCCCTGTCCCCCAGCAGCTCCTGGTGCTTAGGGAATATGAAGAAGTCATCCTGATCAAGGTGACCAGCAAGACCCTCTGTCCTCATCTCTGGGGAATACAAAGACAAGATAAACACAACCCAATCAGACAGAATATACAACCATACCATTTTCGGTGCAGTTTGTAGTACAGTGTATTCAGACCCCTTTACTTTCCCCACATTTTGTTACGTGCCTTATTCTACCACCGTAGGGATGGTGCCAGGTTTCCTCCAGGCGTGATGCTTGGCATTCAGGCCAAAGAGTTCAATCTTGGTTTCATTAGACCAGCAAATGTTGTTTCTCATGGTCTGAGAGTCTTCAGGTGCCTTTTGGCAAACTCCAAGCAGTCTATCATGTGCCTTTTACTGAGGAGTGGTTTTCCGTCTGGCCACTGTACCATAAAGGCATGATTGGTGGAGGGATGCAGAGATGGTGAGAAACTTCCAGAAAGACAACCATCTCCACAGAGGAACTCTAGAGCTCTGTCAGAGTGACCATCAGGTTCTTGGTCACCTCCCTGACCAAGGCCCTTCTCCCCCGATTGCTTAGTTTGGCAGAGCGGTCAGCTCTAGGAAGAGTCTTGGTGGTTCCAAACATCTTAAATTTAAGAATAATGGAGGCCAATGTGTTRTTGTGGACCTTTAATGCTGCAGAAATGTTTTGGTACCCTTCCCCATATCTGTGCCTCGACACAATCCTGTCTCGGAGCTCTATGTACAATTCCTTCGACTTCATGGCTTGGTTTTTGCTCTGACATGCACTGTCAACTGAGGGACCTTATATAGACAGGTGTGTGCCTTTCCAAATCATGTCCAATCAATAGAATTTACCACAAGTCGACTCCAATCAAGTTGTAGAAACATTTCAAGGATGATCAATGGAAACAGGATGCACCTGAACTCAATTTTGAATCTCATAGCAAAAGGTCTGAATACTTATGTAAATAATGTATTTGCTAAAAAAGCACAATCGTTGCACGAATGTACCTAACCATAAACGTCAATGCCTTTCTTAAAATCAATACACAAAAGTATATATTTTTTAAACTGCATATTTYGTTAAAAGAAATTAATGTTTACAGGCAACATTAACTCGGGAAATTTTGTCACTTCTCTTGCGTTCATTGCACGCAGAGTCATGCAACAGTTTGGGCCGCCTGGCTCGTTGCAAACTAATTTGCCAGAATTTTACATAATTATGACATAACATTGAAGGTTGTGCAATGTAACAGCAATATTTAGACTTAGAGTTGCCACCCGTTCGATAAAATACGGAACGGTTCCGTATTTCACTGAAAGAATAAACGTTTTGTTTTCGAAATGATAGTTTCCGGATTTGACCATTTCAATGACCAAAGGCTCGTATTTCTGTGTTTATTATATTATAATTAAGTCTATGATTTGATAGAGCACTCTGACTGAGCGATGGTAGGCAGCAGCAGGCTCGTAAGCATTCATTCAAACTTTACTGCGTTTGCCAGCAGCTCTTAGCAATGCTTGACCCACAGCGCTGTTTATGACTTCAAGCCTATCAACTCCTGAGATTAGGCTGGCAATACTAAAGTGCCTATTAGAACATCCAATAGTCAAAGGTATATGAAATACAAATGGTATAGAGAGAAATAGTTGACGCGTCATAATTCCTATAATAACTACAACCTAAAACTTCTTAACTGTGAATATTGAAGAACTTGGAATATTGAACCACAAGCTTTCATATGTTCTGAGCAAGGAACTTAAACGTTAGCTTTTTTAGATGGCACATATTGCACTTTTACTTTCTTCTCCAACACTGTGTTTTTGCATTTTAACCAAATTGAGCATGTTTCATTACTTATTTGAGACTAAATAGATTTTATTTATGTATTATATTAAGTTAAAATAAGTGTTCATTGTTCATTCCGTATTGTTGTAATTGTCATATTTACAAATATATATATAAATAAATAAATCGGACYATTAATCGGTATCGGCTTTTTTAGTCCTCCAATAATTGGTATTATGATTATGAAAAATCATAATCGGTCGACCTCCAGTGTATACATACGTCAATGTTATTCTTAGAGGCAGCCCATCCTATCCCAGTCCGCGTGATCAAAACAATCTTGAAGCATGGATTCCGATTGGTCAGACCAGTGTTGAACGGCCCTTACCACGTGTACTTCCTGTTTGAGTTTCTGCCTATAGGAAGGGAGGACAGGATGGAGGCATGATCTGATTTGCTGAAGGGAGGGCGGGGGAGGTCCTTGTAGCCGTCCCGGAAGGGAGAGTAGTAATGGTTGCGAGTTTTTTAAGCACAAGTGGAGCAGGAAATGTGTCGATAAAACATTGGTCATGTTTTCTTTAGATTTGCTTTATTAAAGTCCCCAGCTACAATAAATGCAGCCTCAGGATATGCGGTTTCCAATTTACACAAAGTCCAGTGTAGTTCCTTGAAAGCCGCTGTGGTATCGACTTGATGGGGAATATACACGGCTGTGACGATAACCGAAGATAATTCTCTCAGGAGGTAATGCCGTCGGCATTTGATTGTGAGGTATTCTAGGTCGGGTGAACAAAAGGACTTGAGTTCCTGTACATTACCACATCACACCATAAGTAGTTAATCATGAAACATACTGTGTAGAGCTAGTCGTGTTACCTATCTCATTGTTGTGTTCTGCTCCAGTGATCATATCCTTGGGGACTAGACAGTGGTCCTGGGACTTCTTGTCAGCTGACTTCTGGGTAGGGGCGGAGCCAGGAAGTCTCTCCAGCTTGAGCACCAGCACTTCGAGCTCTGCCTGCAGGGCAATGTACCCCGCACAGATTGCCACCTGCAGGCAGGGATGGCAACGTTAATAAATACTCTATTAAATAATATCTTGTATGCAAAGTTTGCATTACAGAATTAACTTCCCAAACCCTAACCTTGTCCTCCCCTGCCTAAATGCTACCAAATATAACAGGRTCCACAGAAAGAACTGGCTGGTAGATTACCGAAATCCCAACCCCTACCTGTTGGGGCGACAGTCCTGGGAGGTGGAGGATCAGACAACGCTCAAAGTCCAGGATGGAGAGCTTATCGTTGAGGGCCTGTCTCTTGAGACTGAACAGCACCAGGCTCTTAGGACACCCCACCAGCAGGTCCCCTGTCACCCCACAGCACGCTACACACAGTGGGCGCTCAAACAGCGGAATCTCAATGATCTCCATCTGCTCCTTGGGAGCTCCACGCATGGATGAGCCACGCAGGAAGTGGCCCAGCAGACGCACACCCACACGGGTCTTCTCGGCCACCTGGTAGCGCCAGTTGGTGTAGGTGCGGAGGTAGGTGACATTGTTCTTCTCCTCGATGGTCACCAGGTAGTCCCCTGGGGTGAGGAGGGCAAGACAAGGGAGGACAGAGGAGAAAGGATTAAGAACACGGATGAGGAGATTGTCATGAGTGGAGAGTTATTTAATTATTATATTCCAAATTCATTCATTTATATTCTGTGTATATTCTGTGGGAAATTAGCCTGGATGAATTTTCAATGTAAGACACTTTTTACAAGGGATCCAAATTAGTCTACTGTTTTTTTTCTTTGATTGCATTTACAAACTATAGCTATACACACATGCTGATGCACCTCACTCCCTCAGAAGTTTACCAAAGACAGTACAATATGAAAATAGGCTTAAACTGCTTCTCCAATAGAAATCCCCGCTCAAACTTTCCGGTGATGTCATGGCGACGTTGGCTAGCAAAGCTCATGCGTAGAAACACGTCATCGGTTCTAAGTCTCGATCCGAACGGCGCATTTGCACCCATCCCATTTTTCTTTTGCAGTTTTGAAACTGCAGTGAAAGTGCAGTAACTGCATCGGACTGTGGTATTTTGGACACAGTAATTGCAGCACACTGCAGTTATACTGCACTCTAACTAAAGTTATATTACAGTGTACTGCAGTTATACTGCATTCGAGGGGCGCAACTTTCACTGGGGACAGGGAGGCTAACATTCTGAAATTGCATTTTTGTCCCCACCTGTTTTATAACAAATGATGCAACGTTGTGCTTTAGGACCATGCGGGCGCTTCCGAGCAGCCGGGTAGGTTGTTTTGAGTATTTATCCAACTGGATAAAAACAAAAAATAATAATAATGTCCCCCCCACTTCTAAAACCAAAGTTGTGCCCCTGCTGCAATCTTTTTCTCGCATGGGCAGGCCATCAAATCAAAGGTACTCCTTCGATATAAAAGTTGTTTTTGTCGAAAATGAGGGGGTGGGCGTATTAACATGTTCAACTACTTAAGACATTGGCTCGAATCGAGGTCGTGCCTTTAGATTCCGAGAAAACTAACAACTAAGGAAGAATGTTTCACTCATTGACTTCTCAAACCCCTAACCCCGGCCTGGTCTGTTTGCTGCGCCTCTGGGTTAATAAACAATGTGAGTAAACAACAGCGCAAAGACAGAATGGCGAAGTGTGATTAAGAAAGTGACACACCTATCTCGCTGTGCAAGATGCTCTGCACAGTCCCCATGGTGGCGAAGCGGCAGATAAGAGGGCACCCCTCCGCTTCCAGTTGAAATGCCTCGATCTTGCATCCTCCCGCGGACTCCACAAACAAGACACCCCCGCCACAACACACTAACCCAGGCTCCTGTTCGGTTTGCACGATTTGCTGGGAAGCGAAGGGATGGCAGTTGTATACGTGAACCATCTTCACTTTTTRCCCGTAATTTACGTCGAGAAACACGATGTGTACATCAAGGTAGATACATCGTTTCTGTCCGGATAATACAGGGCTTTGTTTTCACTGTGTATGTCGAGGTTAGCCAGCTACACCCAGAGGCTAGCCAGCTAGCTAGATAACTTGATCATATCACATGCCCCCACCTTCTTGTGATGAGCAGGCAGAATTCGTTAAACTTGAAAATTAGTTGTTTTTTTTACCCAGTCCCTGGTAAGTTTACTCCACTTGCTCTTTTCTACACAGAAATCCTAAGTATACYCTAATTATATCTAAAAGGGAACACAGTTTGAAGAATTCATGCGGTGCTAATGGTGAAAGTGAAAACTAAGAAACAACTCCTTCTCCAGCGATGATTGGTTGATTTCTCTGTCATTAAGGCGCTGTCACTTTCATTTGCTATTGTGCACCACAACTCCATCTACTGTAAAACTACAGTGCCAGATTGCGAAATATTTGTGAGTCATTTGTTTGACATTAATCATGGTTTTGAAACACACACAGTTGCCCTTCACGTCAGATGAGAACATGTTTAATTGTATAAAAACATCTGTCAATGTCACCTCCAGGGKTCCATATGAATTGGCTACAATTGCACAATAAATTATGACCATTGAAAATATATGAATTGTAAACTATTCATTTATTGCTCTGATACACACACGTCATAGTTCATATTATCATACAGTACAATGTTGTGGAATTCTTTYSATCTGTGATCCAAAATAGCAAAAGAAACATCCAGCCAGGGCAAAAGAGGGGAAGTATTGGAGTCATAGTGCCCTKGTTACCAAATAGCTTTGTATCTCATAAAAGTGTTAATATACATTATGCCCCCCCCGAGATCAACCCCTTCCTTTCCCCTACCCCTAGACCTAGTCTTGGTCTTGAATTTAGTCAGATCTGGACTGGAACAAACACCTGCATTGTGGGGGTCTCATCTGCCCAATTTCTGAGGTTACTGCTGTGCTGTCTCTATGTTACTGAGGTTTCATCGTGGTATGGCAGTGATGGCACTGTTGTGGAAGTTCCCTACCTCTGGTTCAAAGATTTCACACTWGAACTTGATGGGAAGTTTGWTCTCAAACATGCCATCATCCAGAGTGGTGTGAGAGCCTGTGCAGAGCCCTTGTGCAAGGGGACAGAACACAGAATATTATTGGGCAAACAGAGAAACAGGATATGATGACATAGTGAAATCACTGAGAATGGTGTGATGCTGATGTGGGTCTACAGTAGGCTACCTTCTTCCATTGAATAGTTGCCAGCTTGTCACATACAAATCATWATTTTGACCAGTTGGTTTTCCCTTTTTACCTATTTCAGAATGTGATAGACAGTGTGTAGCTGTAGTGTAGTACTCCATTGAAAAKTCACAGTCCATCATTTTACATTGGGTCAGATCAACGTCAGAATTGTCCTTAGCAGAGACCGTCTCTTGAATGGTGAACTCCACAAAGTAGGACGGACACTCAACCCACTGTGAGGATGACAGCAAAGTGATTTTAACTTGAAATAGTTGTTACAACATCAAGTTTTGTGAGCGAGAGTCACATCTATTCCCTTAAAATGCTTTTATGATTTTTGGTTGCACCTCATCTCATGTTGGTTAAGTGCCTCCTACTCCTCTCCCAAGACAATAGAAAAGTAACATTTTATTTCAATAGCAAAATTGTCATATTTGCCATACAACATAGAATGAACTCACCGACCTGCATGCTAGCTCCTGTTAGGTTGAGGAGGGTGTAGTAGTTGGTGAGGCGACTCTTTCTGTTGTATGTCTGGAGGGACAGATTGGCCGTCTCCGCTATGATGGGGTCATCCAGGCGCTCTACTGTTGGACAGTCTGGACACGTGTCGACGATGAGGTAAGGGCTCACTACTATAGGTCATTACTACAGGTTAGTCAAACTAAAGCAACAATACACCAGTAMGTCATTCAGCTGAAGGGGTTTTGTGGTTACAGTGCATACTGTATATTTTTCCTGACCTATTGACCTGACCAGGAAAAACAAAACCCTACTAGCCAGACTCTACCTTGTTGGATGGTACATTTTATTGCTGCGGAGTTCCACACTTTTCCCAACGTACAGTAGATAGATGCCATACACTGCCCATACAACTGTTTAGTGGTAAGAGAGTTTCATTCAAAAATCATACACCCCACACCCTGTAAGCCAACCTGTACCCAGGGGTAGATGTAACATAGTAAACGAAAAATCTGGGACYCTCAAATATGTTACATTTGGTATGGTATTTCTTAATTTGTGGATATCCATCATCCATTTGTATGATAGGTTACGAATTGCAATTCGTAAGTAGTAGTTGCTAATTAGCTAAAATGCTAAAGTTGTCCGTGATGAGATTCCAACACTCAACCTTTGGGTTTCTAGATGTTTGCCCGACCAACCACCCTCCTTTTGTTTTTGCCTTGTTTTTGCCTTAAGTAACCTCTCTTATCCAAACATACCAAACATAACATATGGCGCAGTGGTCTAGGGCACTGCATCGCAGTGCTAGCTGCGCCACCAGAGTCTGGGCTGGGTTCGCGCCCAGGCTCTGTCGCAGCCGGCCGCAACCGGGAGATCCGTGGGCCAACGCACAATTGGCATAGCGTCGTCCGGGTTAGGGAGGGCTTGGCCGGTAGGGATATCCTTGTCTCAGTATGTAAAATAAAAAATAAAAAAATAAATAAAAATAAATAATATATATATATATATATAAAAAAAAAAGTAATAAAATGTATGCACTCTACTGTAAGTCGCTCTGGATAAGAGCGTCTGCTCTTGGCCGGTAGGGATATCCTTGTCTCAGGATGTAAAAATGTAATAAAAATGTATGCACTCTACTGTAAGTCGCTCTGGATAAGAGCGTCTGCTAAATGACTAAAATGTAAATGTAAATATGGGCCGGAGGAGATAGCTGCCGTTTTACACGCTCCTAACCAATTGTGCTATTTTGTGTGTTTTTTCGCGTTGTTTGTAACTTTTGTACATAATGTTTCTGTTACCGTCTCTTATGACCGAAAATAACTTCTGCATATCAGAACAGCCATTACTCACCTCGAACTGGACAAAGATTTTTTCTTTAACGAGTCAGACGCAAAGGATTTACTGCTGACATCGGACCAGGCCCAAATCCCTGTCATTCACATGAAGAAGAGATGCTGATATAGGGGACACAGGTCCGGGTGCTTTGTGAAAAGTCGTCGGCGAGTGGGTAACCCGCCTCTAACATCTGTCCTATTGGCCAATGTGCAATCTTTGGAGAATAAACTGTATGAGCTCCATTCGAGTCTATCCTACCTGCGGGACATTAAAAACTATAATATCTTACATTTACATTTAAGTCATTTAGCTGACGCTCTTATCCAGAGCGACTTACAATTTGGAAAGTTCATACATATTCATCCTGGTCCCCCCGTGGGGGAATGAACCCACAACCCTGGCGTTGCAAGCGCCATGCTCTACCAACTGAGCCACACGGGATCTTGGATAATATAATATACGACATGGATAATATACAGTTGGCTGGGCTTTCCGTGCATTGGCAARACAGAACAGCTGCCTCCGGTAAGAAAAAGGGTGGTGCTCTGTGTCTATTTGTCAATATGAGCTGGTGTGCAAAATCTAATATTAAGGAAGTCTCGAGGTTTGGCTCGCCTGAGGTAGAKAATCTCATGATAAGCTGTAGGCCACACTATTTACCAAGAGTTTTCATCTATATTTTTCGTAGCGGACTATTTACCACCACAACCCGATGCTGGCACTAAGACGGCACTCAACGAGTTGTTTAAGGCCATAAGCAAACAAGGAAGTTGTTATGCGGAGTGGAACTGGGGAACCCAACGGCTGACTCAGACGAGGAGACTGGGTTGAAGTAACCAAGGTATTTATTGAAACACGGGGGAGATGGAGTGCAGGTTAGGGGAAGATCGGGGGGGGGTTGCTGGAAACCAGGTGCGGAGGCTGAGGCTGGAGCAAGAGTGGTTGAGAAAGGGTAAGCAGGTCCAGAGGGGAATCGAAGGGAGTAGTAGAGTGGGGAATCCAGGACAGAGTGCAGGATGACGAGACGTGGGACTGGAGACAGGGACTAGAGTCAGAGAGGGCAGAACTGTAGCAGAGAGGAAAACAGCGCCAGGCAAGGAAAACAGGGACAATAGGATAACTGGATCTGAATAGTAACAAACGGCTAGAAACGTAGACTGACTGAGCAGAGATTAATATCTGGCAGCGTGGAAGTGGCAATCACACACACACAGAGAGGGAGAGAGTACTGGGGGAGTGGCGGCAGGTCAAGGAGACACAGGATGAGCAGTAGAGGGCGTTGCAGGAGCAGATGTGACAGAAGTGCTCATCCAGAGGCGGCGCTCCTAGTGGTCAGGGACTTTAATGCAGGTAAACTTAAATCTGTTTTACCTKATTTCTATCTATGTGCAACCAGAAGAAAAAAACTCTAGATGACCTTTACTCCACACACAGAGACCGTAATTCTATCCTGCTGATTCTTGTTTACATGCAAAACTAAAGCAGGAAGTACCAGTGACTCGCTCAWTACGGAAGTGATCAGATGCTAAGCTACAGGACTGTTTTGCTAGCACAGACTGGAATATGTTCCGGGATTCAATCGATGGCATTGAGGAGTATACCCACATCAGTCACCGGCTTCATCAATAAGTGCATCGATGACGTCGTCCCCACAGTGACCGTACGTACARACCCCAACCAGAAGTCATGCATTACAGGCAACATCAGCACTGAGCTAAAGGGTAGAGCCTCTAACCCAGATGCTTATAAGATATCCCGATATGCCCTCAGACGAACCATCAAACAGGCAAAGCCTCAATACAGGGCTAAGATTGAATCCTTTACACTGGCTCCAACGCTCATCGGATGTGGCAGGGCTTGCAAATTATTACGGACTACAAAGGGAAGCCCAACCGTGAGCTGCCCAGTTACATGAGCATACCAGATGAGCTAAATMACTTCTATGCTCGCTTCGAGGCAAGCACTGAAGCATGCATGAGAGCACCAGCTGTTCCCGACGACTGTGTGATCACGCTCTCTATAGGCCTTTAAACCTTCAAGACTGTTGGAAAAGCATCCCAGGGGAAGCTGATTGAGAGAATGCCAAGAGTGTGCAAAGCTGTTATCAAGGCAAAGGGTGGCTACTTTGAATGATCTAAAATATAAAATAAATGTTGATTTGTTTAACACTTTTTTGGCTACTACATGATCCCATATGTGTTATTTCATAGTTTTGATGTCTTCACTATTATTCTACAATGTAGAAAATAGTAAAGATAAAGAAAAACCCTTAAATGAGTAGATGTGTCCAAATTTTTGACTGGTCCTGTACATATTACCTCAATTATCTTGACTAACCTGTAACCCCACAAATTGACTCGGTAACGGTACCCCTTGTATAAAGCCTTGTTATTGTCTACACCTAAGGTCTACACCTGTTGTATTTGGTGCATGTGACATAACATTTGTGATTCTAATTTGAGTGTCCTGGATTTTCGTTTACTATATTACGTCTAGTCTTTGAGACCCCTACATGGTATACTTCTTACTGGTATGTCAGCTACATCCTTCACTTCACATTTCTTCCTGCTGATCACGTGACATTTTGTCTCTAGCACATCTATGGTTAAATATCACCTCTCCTTCCTGGGGAAAGAGGTGGAGGTAGGGAGGGAGTTAGTCCAGTAAATGCATGCATATTTGGCTTTCTTCCCAATAGCCATTTGACAGCTTTGCCTGTTCACTTGACTTAATATTAGGAAGACTTTGCTCTCATAATTGACTAATAAACGTATTTACTGTAGGCTGGTAGTGGAGGATTTCTCAACACTTCAAAACTTACCTCTCTTGGGCACGAGAGGGAATTTCCACAAGAGACAAGAGAATAATTTACTGATAGAGTAAAGGATATGCTGTTGTGCTTTGCAAAAACATACATTATACAACTATTCACTGTACCTTTACTCTCCTCTATCTGTTCTGTAGTTTGTGCTCAAAAGAAAGGAAAATAAAAACTCTTGTATTGATCCTTACACTCAATCAGCAAAGAACCCAAATAACTAGAAAATAACAACCTTGAAACAGGAAGAAAAGAACAGTTCAATACAGTAGTTGATTAGCCTCACCCCTGTCTGCTGGCTGACAGAGTCAATTACTCAGAGCATGCGCAGACCAGCTGGCTGGTGTGTTTACAGATATATTCAATCGCTCCCTATCCCAGTCTGTTTGCACATGCATCCCCACCATTGCTTCTGTACCCAAGAAGGCAAAGATAACTGCACTAAATGACTACCGCCACGTAGCACTCACTTCTGTCATCATGAAATGGTTTGAGAGACTAGTCAAGGATCATATCACCTCCACCTTACCGCCCATCCTAGACCCACTTCAGTTTGCATATGCCCCCACAGGTCCACAAATGACGCAATCGCCATCACACTGCACACTGCKCTATCCCATCTGGACAAGAGGAATACCTATGTGAGAATGCTGTTCATCGACTACAGCTCAGCAGTTAACACCATAGTACACTCCAAACTCGTCATCAAGCTTGAGACCCTGGGTCTCGACCCCGCCCTATGCATCAGGGTACTGGACTTCCTGACGGGCCGCCCCCAGTTGGTGAGGGTAGGTAACAACATCTCCACCCCGCTGATCCTCAACACCCTCTCCTGTCCCTGTTCACCCACGACTGCGTGGCCATGCACGCCTCCAACTCCATCATCAAGTTTGCAGTGGTAGGCTTGATTACCAACAACGACGAGACGGCCTACAGGGAGGAGGTGAGGGCCCTCGGAGTGTGGTGTCAGGAAAATAACCTCACAACGTCAACAAAACAAAGGAGATGATCGTGGATTTCAGGAAACAGCAGAGGGAGCACCCCCCTATCCACATCGACGGGACTGTAGTGGAGAGGGGAGTAAGTTTTAAGTTCCTCGGCGTACACATCACGGACAAACTGAATTGGTCCACCCACACAGACAGCGTGGTGAAGAACCTCAGGAGGCTGAAGAAATTTGGCTTGTCACCAAAAGCACTCACAAACCTTTACAGATGCACAATCGAGAGCATCCTGTCGGGCTGTATCACCGCRTAGTACGGCAACTGCTCCGCCCACAACCGTAAGGCTCTCCAGAGGTTAGTGAGGTCTGCACAACGCATCACCGGGGGCAAACTACCTGCCCTCCAGGACACCTACACCACCCGATGTCACAGGAAGGCCATAAAGATCATCAAGGACAACAACCACCCGAGCCACTGCCTGTTCACCCCGCTATCATCCAGAAGGCGAGGTCAGTACAGGTGCATCAAAGCAGGGACCGAGAGACTGAAAAACAGCTTCTATCTCAAGGCCATCAGACTGTTAAACAGCCACCACTAACATTGAGTGGCTGCTGCCGTACATGTAAAAAATGTATCACTAGCCACTTTAAACAATGCCACTTAATATAATGTTTACATACCCTACATTACACATCTCATATGTACAGTGGGGAGAACAAGTATTTGATACACTGCTGCAGATTAATTACTTAAAAATCATACAATGTGATTTTCTGGATTTTTGTTTTAGATTCCGTCTCTCACAGTTGAAGTGTACCTATGATAAAAATTACAGACCTCTACATGCTTTGTAAGTAGGAAAACCTGCTAAATCGGCAGTGTATCATATACTTGTTCTCCCCACTGTATATACTGTACTCGATACCATCTACTGCATCTTGCCTATGCAGTTCTGTACCATCACTCATTCATATATCTTTATGTACATATTCTTCATCCCTTTACACTTGTGTGTATAAGGTAGCTGTWATGAAATTGTTAGGTTAGATTACTCGTTGGTTATTACTGCATTGTCGGAACTAGAAGCACAAGCATTTCGCTACACTCGCATTAACATCTGCTAACCATGTGTATGTGACTAATATAATTTGATTTGATTTATACAGCTGTGATTGGATCAGGGTAGGTGTTGTGGTGATGGCTCTAGATCTGTCTGTAATCTCCAATCCTTCTAGTATCTGTGGTGCCATGGTGAAGACAATTGGACTAAAGCAGGGAAAACGCTGCATCAGGTACTGCATGTGTATCTCCATAGACGCTATACTATAGCCCACCATTTCCCAAACTCTGTCCGCGGGACCCTAAGGGCTGCACATTTAGATTTTTGCCCTAGAACTACACAGCTGATTCAAATAATCAATTAATCATCAAGCTTTGATCATTTGAATCAGCTGTGTGGTGTGAGGGCAAAAACCAAAATGTGCAGCCCTTAGAGTCCCGAGGACCATAGCATCTATGGAAATACACATGCAGTAGCTGATGCAGCGTTTTCCCAGCATTGTCAGAAAAGTACTGTGTATCTTGAGAACTTTGTATCTTGGGGTCATGATTTAATAAAAAAAATTATAATAATGAGTCAACCTGCACACGCTTGATAAAACAGGTTCGAAAGTTCATTCCAACTCACCAGCGCACACACATGACACACAATATCAGTTATTCTCCTGAAGGCTCACTATAATTTATTACCACTTTAGCAGACAACTCAAGATAATGGAAGACCTAAAAAGTTACTCACTGCCTTATCTAAACATCTCAGGGCTAAGTTGGGTCAGTTCAACCATAGTTTAACGACCCTTTTTGCTTACTTTATAACCCACAGCACAAATCTCTCTAACTAAGTTGGAATGGTGTTTATTATGTTTTAATTCCTCCTTGTTCATACTACATAATCCCTTCCTTATGAATTAACATTATTAATCAGATATAATAATAATACCTTGCAGAGTTCAATATAGTTTTATCTAAATGTAGACATTGTTTTAGTCATTATTCATAAAATTCCTAACACATACCCCTTGACTCATTCGAAGTTTTGTTGTGTTACAGCCTGAATTCAAAATTGATGAAATATATTTGTTTCTCATCCATCTACAAAAAATAATACCACATAATGACAAAGTGAAAACATGTTTTTAGCCATTTTTGCTCATTTATTGAAAATGAAATACATAAATATCTAATTTGCATAAGTATTCACACCCCTGAGTCATGATTTTGTAGAAGCACCTTTGGCAGCGATTACAACTGTGAGTCTTTCTGGGTAAGTCTTGAAGAGCTTTCCACACCTGGATTGTGCAGCATTTGGCCATTATTCTTTTCAAAATTCTTCAAGCTCTGTCAATTGGTTGTTGATCATTGCTAGACAACCATATTCAGGTCTTGTCATAAATTTTGAAGTAGATTTTAGTCAAAACTGTAACTCGGCCACTCAAGGAACATTCACTGTTGTTTTAGGTTATTGTCCTGCTGAAAGGTGAATTCATCTCCGAGTGTCTGGTGGAAAGCAGACGGTTCCAATTTTTCCTCTAGGATTTTGCCTGTGCTTAGCTCCATTCCGTTTATTTTTTATCCTGAAAACGCACTAATCCTTAATGATTACAAGCATACCCATAACATGATGCAGCCACCACTATGCTTGAAAATATGGAGATTGAAACTCAGTAATGTATTATATTGGATTGTACCCAAACATAACAGTTTGTATTCAGGACAAAAAGTAAATTACTTTACATTATATCTTTAGTGCCTTGTTGCAAAAAGGATGCATGCTTTGGAATAGTTGTATTCTGTACAGGCTTCTTTCTTTTCCCTCTGTCAATTAGGTTAGTATTGTGGAGTAACTACAATGTTGTTGATCCATCCTCAGTTGTCTCCTATCACTCTGTAACTGTTTTAAAGTCATCATTGGCCTCATGGTGAAATCCCTGAGCGGTTTCCTTCCTTTCCGGCAACTGAATTAGGAAGAACGCCTGTATCTTGTAGTGACCGGGTGTATTGATACACCATTAGAAGTGTCATTAATAACTTCACCATGCTCAAAGGGATATTCAATGTCTGCTTTTTAAATGTTTTACCCATCTACCAATAGGTGCCCTTCTTTGCAAGGCCTTGGAAAACGTCCCTGGTCCTTGTGGTTGAATCCCTGGTCCTTGTGGTTTGAAATTCACTGGTCGACTGAGGGACCTTACAGATAATTGTGTGGGGTACAAAGATGAGGTAGTCATTCAAAAATCATGTTTAACACTATTATTGCACACAGAGTGAATCCATGCAACTTATTATGACACTTGTTAAACAGGGAGAGACAAACTGGAACAGGGAGGCACTAACTGAAAAGGATGGACAAACTGAACTAAAGAAAATGAACTGAAACAGGGAGGGACTAACTGAACTGAAGAAAATGAACTGAAACAGGGAGAGACTAACTGAAACAGGTAGGGACAAACTGAAACAGGGAGGGACTAACTGAAAAAGGGAGGGACTAACTGAACTGAAGAAAATTAACTGAAACAGGGAGGGACTAACTGAACTAAAGAAAATGAACTGAAACAGGGAGGGACTAACTGAAACAGGGAGGGACTAACTGAAACAGGGACGGACAAACTGAACTAAAGAAAATGAACTGAAACAGGGAGGGACTAACTGAACTGAAGAAAATGAACTGAAACAGGGAGGGACTAACTGAACTTTAAATTTCTGTTGTTGAACGTAAGAAAATAGAAGTTTGTTTTTCGTTTTCTGTTGCTAAATGTTTTACTACACTGTGCCCTAACGAATACAACCCTGGATTCAAATACTACATGCAATTACCCTGTAACGTCTTGTATGATCTTATCAGGTAAAGGTGTGTCAAATGGAAGGGCAAGTCACTCTGCTGAGAGGAAAACATCACTGGTCCACCTCTGCATCAGGTCAACTATGTTGATCAGCACTGTCCCAGGATTGCTTGGAGCAGAGATGAACTTCCTCGACCTGTGTCATGACGTTGGCCTGTTGGGGGAGGTTTATGATCCCCATAAATACCTTTCCCCTTTTCTCTCTCTCTACTTTATAGAGTTGACTCTTGTAAAGCCTTTGTAACATAGAGAGTCTGGTAACTTCAAAAGGTGGGAAACGGAACCCTATTTCGGTAATCCAACCAGTTGAAAATAGGCGTTGGTACTTAATGAATATGATCTCAGGTCAGTTATTGTCTGAGACATTACTACTAATGACAGGATGACATAAACAGCATCTTGGAAAGTCGACACATTCTAGTTATCAGATTCACATGGAATTGTTGTGCAATTTAAATGTTTAAATATGAAACTATTTATGAAAAGATAAAATGTAATTTTAGCTTCTTAAAAGAGAGTACGGTTTGTCATAGAGAAACTCTGCTCACTCAGAGGCCCCACCCAAGTGAACAGACATTGGCTGTAAACTATGAAACACTCCCTTCTTATACCACTATATAAACCCGTTGACAAAAATTCAGCTTTCTGTTCCAAGGACGTGAGGACGACATTCCTACTTTAAAAGGGCTCAGATAATAACGAAATTAGCATCGTGTTCAATGTGACACTCCGAAAGGATGAATTTCGACTATACCAGCCAGAATATAGCACGAGCTATAGTTGTATACAAGCTATATATTGTATGGCAACTTTGTATGAACTTTGAACTCTTATTCACGCCAGAAGTGAAACCTCCTAGCCGTTGAGTTAGCAGCAACCGCTGTAAACGTGGGCTAGGAAAGGACGGACGACGTATCCAGTCTAACACACACAACGGTACTACAACGTATTCAGTTTACCACCAGAGACATTCTTCAGAGGACAAGAGGTCCATGCTGGACAACCCGGCCTTCTATCTACGTCCAATCTACCGAAGTGCAGCTCAGAGTAAGTATTTATTGCATTTTCCTTTTCAAATGGGCGGTTATTTAGAATGCATAAGATACTGTATTTACGATAGCATAGCTGCTTATGGCCCGATAGAGACACAAAATCTTTTTGTTCCTCAGTCTTCCCGCTCTTTCATTCAAAACCCAACCCCCTTTCTTTGTGTAACCAGCCGTCATATCTGTTCCGTCCGCTAGGGACGTTTTCCTTTATGACATAATTTGTAATTAATGTATGATCCATTCTGTGTAGATGTAATTCTGTGTGATTATTTAGGTATTTAGTAAATAAATAATTAAACCAAATGTTGTATTGCTGATTCAACTTGTTAGCCAGGGTTCGTGAAGATAACCAAGAATTTACAACTTTCAGATGAGACGGAATAAGGTGATGATTAAATATTGACTGCTATTGATGTAAAAGATTACCAGGTCTTTAAGAGTTTAGTCGGAAGATAACAGCTTTATAAACATTCTTTCATGGTGCCCCGACTTTCTAGTTAATTACATTTACATGATTAGCTTAATCAGGTATTATTAATTACAGAGAAAACAAATGGAAAATGAAAAGTGGATCGATGATGGCTAATAGACCGGTGACGCCGACCTCCGAAAGTCGCCCGAACAAGGAGAGGAACCGACTTCGGTGGAAGTCGTGACAGTAATTAAAATACGTATTTCAAATACATGTAACATAAATACTAACCATCTCTGCCTACTACCCAACACTCTGTTATACTTATTTTTTAAAGAAACCACATCCCCGCGACATACAGAGAACACAGTCCAGTAGGAAGACACTCCCTGTCCTCTGGTGTAGAGTTACATGAAACAGAAAGTAATCTTTCACACTGCCATTGTTTAACCTACAGGAGAGAGCACCAAAATGGCTGAGAATCAGGAACTGTTCTGTTGCTCCATCTGTCTGGATCTACTGAAGGATCCGGTGACTACTGCCTGTGGACACAGTTACTGTATGGGCTGTATTAAAGAAAGCTGGGATCAGGATGTTCTGAAAGGGGTCTACAGCTGTCCACAGTGCAGACAGACCTTTACCCCAAGGCCTGTTCTGAAGAGAAACATTGTGCTGGCTGAGGTGGTGGAGAAACTGAAGAAGACAGGACTCCTGGCTGCTCCCCCTCCTGCTCTGTGCTATGCTGGACCTGGAGATGTGGCGTGTGATGTCTGCACTGGGACCAGAAAGCAGAAAGCCCTCATGTCCTGTCTGGTGTGTCTGGCCTCTTACTGTGAGACTCACCTGCAACCTCACTATGGATCTCCTGCTTTGAAGAAGCACAAGCTGGTCAAAGCCACCTCACAACTACAGGAGAAGATCTGCTCTCATCATGACAAACTGCTGGAGGTTTACTGTTGTACCGATCAGCAGTGTATCTGTTATCTGTGTACAATGGATGAACATAAAGGCCACGATACAGTGTCAGCTGCAGCAGAGAGGACTGAGAAACAGGTAAGACCAAAACAACTTGTTGGTGACTGTCTGATAAACAAAGAATTAAAGATACAGTAGGATCTAAGGCTATTTGAATATGAGATCATTCAAATGAAATCGATCCACGGCAGAACAAATATGAACACAAACCTTGAGTATATAGATATGTTAACCCAGATTCTCCAAAAGTATCACCATTTTCGAAAGTCAAACACTATCATTCTGAACTTTGGACTCATGCCCTTTAATGAGTCGAAAGTTCAGTCTCAACTCCTTGATACATGTAGGCCTACCATAAAAACTATAATCATTCACATAGCAACATAAAAATATAATATTGAAAATGGACTTTCAATATTTTAGAAATTCCTCTCTATGGGCCCTATGTCACATTACTATACTATTGATCTACTGGACAAATAAAGCTTGATAGCTCATTGAAGAGTGATTCTCCACAGAGGCAGCTGGGGATAAGTCAGCAGAAGGTCCAGCAGAGATTCCAGGAGAGAGAGAAGGAGCTGAAGGAGCTCCAACAGGCTGTGGAGTCTCTCAAGGTGAGTATTGTTGACCAGAGGGGAGACACCATTTCACTTCTCTCCTCCAGAGAGAGAGAGAGGGGCCCCTCTCCAATCCCACTGACCCCACTGCTGGGAACAGGCTGTCTGGACCCCTTTCAGAGAATAGACTGCTTAATGTAACTGACGGGATATGAACCCAGGTCTACTGCAGAAGAAACCAACATCTTGACCATTACACCAAGAGGACATTCCCTATTGGGCCGACACGGATTTTGAAGTCGCATAGTGGCTGTTTCAGGTGCAACGTTTATGGTGAAGTTGCAGAAGTTTGTAGGAGGGAGATTCCAAGATGTGGGAAGTGTGCAGGAGGTCACGGGATAGAGGATTGTGTAGTTTTAGTGGATAAAGTTGTGTGTCAACTGTAGGGGTGTCCATGTTGCTGGGGATCAGAAGTGTCCGGTGAGAGAGAGGCAGGTTGAGGTGGATAGAGTCAGAGTAGTGCAGAAGGTGTCGTATGCTGAGGCAGTGAAGAAGTAGAGGAGGATGGGTCAAGGGTGAGGGATCCTGAGAGGATCCCTGTGATAGGGCTAGGCCAACGAGTGATATATGCTTCAGTAAGGTTGGCTTCTTAGCGTTCATAGCAATGGTTATCAACTGTACCACAGAAATGGAACGTAAATCACAGAKAATAGATGTTGTGYTGGCAGCTGCAGAYAAGTATTTGMTCARACYASATTTGARTTCAGAKGAGTTKCAGGGTGTGTTGAGTGGTGGTGTCCRGTCCTCCCAGGTCGTTGGCATGGTGCAGGAGCAGATAGGGTCAAAGTAGTGGAATGGGGTAGTGGGTTTTTAATGAGTGTAGGGTTAGTTGGNTCCTCCCAGGTCGTTGGCATGGTGCAGGAGCAGATAGGGTCAAAGTAGTGGAATGGGGTAGTGGGTTTTTAATGAGTGTAGGGTTAGTTGGAAGGCTGTTTTTCAGTATTATATATATTTTTTTTATTAAATATTCCTTTCCCATTTTCCCATTTTGAATGACAAAGTAAAATGTATTTATATTTTTGTCCAGCTGGGAGCAGTAATGCAACATATTGGATGCCAACCGCAGTTAAACTCCAAAGAAGAAGAAACGTTATATTATTATTATTAGAAGAACACGTTTAGAAACTATTTTAGTAATAATATTATGTTAGGAAATACCATTATAGTACTAAATAGTGTTTAGATTATTTTGTTAATCAATACACATCTAAGCATTTTGTAGTTTTGTTATTAGTTATTTTATTATATTTGTTATTGCAAGGCAGAACACTTGATAAACAAGATACATTTGTTTATTTTTTAAATGTGGTTTGAACTGGGTGACCTAGTAACCTCTATGTGAAGTCCAGCAATTGGTGTGGGATAGGTGGGGCAGGTTTGAGACTGATCTCTGGAATGAATAAGAGAAATGCACTTTATTTCTCAGCTGCCTCACCAATGTCTATACGTGAATTAATAACTTTTAATTGGTAAATATTTCCAATAGATGGCAGCATAAGACCATGAAGCATCAGTTATAGGCTACAAGCAGCAATATGATTGACATAAAATAGCATGCAACCAAAGACTATATATCCCATGATTTTCTAAAATGGTCACTCATTACTTTACAGTTAGCTATATGTCTCGTATTAGTCCTGTGTTGCTTTTGGGATAGCAAAACAATATTAACTATAGCAGGTATTGAACCGCGGTCAAATAATCACTAGTCAGATGTGCTAACCTCAACCTTAGTAAACATGCATTATAACATCGTGTTAATATGTCATATTGGGAGTAAACAGCCTCGGAATAGAAAATCATGCATCATGCAACCCTCACGGTTAGTAAATTAACCTCAACATGCCCCTCTCTTGTGGGAGAAGGCAGAGCGCTCGCTGCTGGTTGATGTTTTTGACAATGAGTGTATTAGGAAAATATGTTTTTTTTTGACCAGAGGTGACTGATTTAATGTTCAGGCTTATTGATAATCGTTGTAGTAATGAAGTGTAATTTTAAAAAGACTGGTGTTAAACACTAAAAGGTAAATGGTAGTAGATAAATGGTAAGCTGGTTAAATAAAAGACTGCTGTTATAACTCTCAGACTGCCTTTGTTTTGGGGAAATAGGGACATGTCTGTCTATTTCTCCAATTATCTCTAATAGATGTATTTATTTTAATGGTTTGAAGTTCTACACCATTTTAATCAGGATAACCTATTATTTCGAATGATGTTAGTTTGGGCAGTGTACAATGCTGTGACCAATTGATGGTAATTAAAACCTAAAACAAAAAATATTCAATACAAAGAAATGACTCCTAGAACTCTGTCGTCTCATTGTTTCCTAAAGGGCACCAACAATGGCACCAATAAGGTGCCATATTTTTTCCAGTTGGTTCTAAGAACAGATTGTAGTGGTAACATAAAAAGGTAGACATTTTTTGGTGCCATTTAGGGAAGATTGAATTTTGTGGCTGGATCAGCAGCTCTTCATCATGCGGCCAGAGAGACTTAATACAGCAGGGGTCTCTGATTTCTATGCTGCAGTACTGAGGGCCTGGCAGCTGCTGAGACCCACACGAGAMGGGGGTGTGGTGCCTGGGCCGTGGGTATGGGAGGAGACCATCGTCCACAACCCACTGATCACTGGGTTTGGTGGACCTGGAGAACAGGGTGGCAGCGTTCTGACTCAAAGCAGCACAGAGGCTACTGTACCGTACGGAGGTGGGCTTAGCGGGAGTGAAGGGGCATCAGTGGCAGGGGGTTGTGGGGTCTGAGAGCATGGCAGGGTATAGGTGGAGGGTGCTCTATAAGCTCCTAGTGCTGGAAAGGTCAGGGGTCGTCCAGTGGAGGGTATTACATGGAGCCCTGGACACCAATAGCTGGTTGGCTCGGGTTGACCTGGGAGTTGGGGAGGGGTGTCCGTTTTCTGCAATGACAGACTGTTCATCATGTTTTTTCTGTGTTGCCAGGGTAATGCCATTACCGTTGACGCCTTAGGGTTGAGTTTGAGTTTTACAAAATTATCAACAGTGTGGAGATGTTTCAGGAGGTATGGGGGCTCAGCGGGGGCTGTCTGTACGGCTGGAGAGGAGGGGTTGGATGTACGGTTGGAATGTAGTGCTGGATGGTGTATTGTGCTGTGGTGTTGGGTACTGTATAATGTGATTGTGTGGAGGTTGTGGTGGCATGCAATGTGTTTGTAGGAGGGCGGGGGGGGTGTTAGTGTAATACGGATGGCAAGTGACTCTCTCGCGATATCTCGCTCTCTCTCGCACTCCCTCTCTCCATCTCTCTCTCTCAACAGCACTCTGCCCAAGCAGCAGTGGAGGACAGTGATAAAACCTTTACTGAGCTGATCCGCTCCATTGAGAGAAGGCGCTCTGAGGTGAAGGAGCTGATCAGAGCCCAAGAGAAGGCTCAAGTGAGTCAAGCTGAAGGACTCCTGGAGCAACTGAAGCAGGAGATAGCTGAGCTGAGGAAGAGAAGGACTGAGCTGGAGCAGCTCTCACACACAGAGGATCACATCCATTTCCTCCAGGTAACTAAACTGCCTTGTTACATGTGATATGAAATTAACCTAATGTGAAACTATTCATCTCAATCATTATGTTGCCCCCTCTCCCTCTCTCTCTGTCCCTTTCTGTCCATCTCTCTCTCTCTCTGTCACTCTCTCTGTCTGTCTCTCCCTCTCTCTCTGTCTCTGTCACTCTCTCTCTCTGTCCCTCGCTCTCTCCAGACTTATCAGTCTCTCTCCAGTATCAGTGTATCTTCAGACTTACCCAGCATCGTTGTCCTTCCTCTTCAGTACTTTGGAGATGTGAGTAAGACTGTGTCTGAACTGAGAGAGAAACTGGAAGACTTCCTTAAAGGAGAATGTACTAAGATCTCCACTACAGGTGTGTTGAAAATAATAAGAACATCAACTTTAGACCATTGAAAGTGCCCTACTAGTCATATACATGTGGAATATGGTATGATGATAACATTCCCTCTCTCTGTCAATGTGTCTGTAGTGAATATAGTGGATGTTGTACTGCCTCCAGAGCACAAGATCAGAGAACAGTTGTTACAATGTGAGTCAAATCAAATCAAGTTTTATTTGTCACATACACATGGTTAGCAGATGTTAATGCGAGTGTAGTGAAATTCTTGTGCTTCTAGTTCCGACAATGCAGTAATAACCAGCGAGTAATCTAACCTAACAATTTCACAAAAACTACCTTATAAACACAAGTGTAAAGGGATGAAGAATATGTACATAAAGATATATGAATGAGTGATGGTACAGAACGGCATAGACAAGATGCAGTAGATGGTATCGAGTACAGTATATACATTTGAGATGAGTAATGTAGGGTATGTAAACATTATATTAAGTGGCATTGTTTAAAGTGGCTAGTGATACATTTTTTACATCAATTTTTAAATTATTAAAGTGGCTGGAGTTGAGTCAGTATGTTGGCAGCAGCCACTCAATGTTAGTGGTGGCTGTTTAACAGTCTAATGGCCTTGAGATAGAAGCTGTTTTTCAGTCTCTCAGTCCCTGCTTTGATGCACCTGTACTGACCTTGCCTTCTGGATGATAGCGGGGTGAACAGGCAGTGGCTCAGGTGGTTGTTGTCCTTGATGATCTTTATGGCCTTCCTGTGATATCGGGTGGTGTAAGTGTCCTGGAGGGCAGGTAGTTTGCCCCTGGTGATGCGTTGTGCAGACCTCACTACCCTCTGGAGAGCCTTACGGTTGTGGGCGGAGCAGTTGCCGTACCAGGCGGTGATACAGCCCGACAGGATGCTCTTGATTGTGCATCTGTAAAAATTTGTGAGTGCTTTTGGTGACAAGCCGAATTTCTTCAGCCTCCTGAGGTTGAAGAGGCGCTGCTGCGCCTTCTCCACCACGCTGTCTGTGTGGGTGAACCAATTCAGTTTGTCTGTGATGTGTATGCCGAGGAACTTAAAACTTACTACTCTCTCCACTACTGTCCCGTCGATGTGGATAGGGGGGTGCTCCCTCTGCTGTTTCCTGAAGTCCTCAATCATCTCCTTTGTTTTGTTGACAACACACTCCGAGGGCCCTCACCTCCTCCCTGTAGGCCGTCTCGTCGTTGTTGGTAATCAAGCCTAGTGTCGTCTGCAAACTTGATGATTGAGTTGGAGGCGTGCATGGCCACGCAGTCGTGGGTGAACAGGGAGTACAGGAGAGGGCTCAGAACGCACCCTTGTGGGGCCCCAGTGTTGAGGATCAGCGTGGTGTAGATGTTGTTACCTACCCTCACCACCTGGGGGCGGCCCGTCAGGAAGTCCAGTACCCAGTTGCACCGGGCGAGACCCAGGGTCTCGAGCTTGATGACGAGTTTGGAGGGTACTATGGTGTTAACTTCTCTAGGATAGGTGGAACGGTAGCATCCCACTTGGCCAAAATCCAGAAAAATGTAGCGCGCCAAATTCAAATATATTACTATAAAAATCTAACTTTCATTAAATCACACATGTAAGATACCAAATTAAAGCTACACTCGTTGTGAATCCAGCCAACATGTCTGATTTCAAAAAGGCTTTTCGGTGAAAGCATAAGATGCTATTATCTGATGATAGCACAACAGTAAACAAAGAGAGTGTAGCATATTTCAACCCTGCAGGCACAACACAAAACGCAGAAATAAAATATAAATCATGCCTTACCTTTGACGAGCTTCTTTTTGTTGGCACTCCAATATGTCCCATAAACATCACAAATGGTCCTTTTGTTCAATTAATTCTGTCCATATATATCCAAAATGTCAATTTATTTGGCGCGTTTGATCCAGAAAAAAACAGCTTCCAATTTGCGCAACGTCACTACAAAATATCTCAATAGTTACGTGTAAACTTTGCCAAAACATTTCAAACTACTTTTGTAATACAACTGTAGGTATTTTTAAACGTTAATAATRYATCAAATTGAAGARGGGACTATCTGTGTTCAATACAGGAAGATAACAAACTGACGCTACTTTTCGAGTCATGCGCCTCTCTCAAAAAGTACACTTCAAGTGACACTCATTCAAGATGGCCGTACTTCTTCA
Source organism: Salvelinus sp. IW2-2015 (assembly GCF_002910315.2). Taxonomy (NCBI): domain Eukaryota; kingdom Metazoa; phylum Chordata; class Actinopteri; order Salmoniformes; family Salmonidae; genus Salvelinus; species Salvelinus sp. IW2-2015. Next base: position 38,919,992 of record NC_036853.1, on the reverse strand, counting down.
TTACACAAAGAAATAACCTCAACCAATTTCCAAAGACTGGTGACATCCAGTGGATGCGGTAGGAACAGCAAACAAGTCACTTAGAAATCTAGTATCCCAATGAAATCTCATTGAACAGACAGTGACCTCAAAAAAGAAAAATCTGAATGGTTTGTCCTCGGGGTTTTGCCTGCTACATAAGTTCTGTTATACTCACAGACATGATTCAAACAGTTTTAGAAACTTCAGAGTGTTTTCTATCCAAATCTACTAATAATATGCATATTTTATATTCTGGGGATGAGTAGAAGGAAGTTGAAATTGGGCACGCTATTTATCCAAAAGTGAAAATGCTGCCCCCTATCCTAGAGAAGTTAAATGCTGAGCTGTAGTCGATGAACAGCATTCTCACATAGGTATTCCTCTTGTCCAGATGGGATAGGGCAGTGTGCAGTGTGGTTGCGATTGCGTCGTCTGTGGACCTATTGGGGCGGTAAGCAAATTGGAGTGGGTCTCTAGGGTGTCAGGTAGGGTGGAGGTGATATGGTCCTTGACAAGTCTCTGAAAGCACTTCATGATGACGGAAGTGAGTGCTACGGGGCGGAAGTCGTTTAGCTCAGTTACCTTAGCTTTCTTGYGAACAGGAACAATGGTGGCCCTCTTGAAGCATGTGGGAACAGCAGACTGGGATAAGGATTGATTGAATATGTCCATAAACACACCCGCCAGCTGGTCTGCGCATGCTCTGAGGACGTGGCTGGGGATGCCGTCTGGGCCTGCAGCCTTGTGAGGGTCGGCTGCAGTGAAGGAGAGTCCGCAGGTTTTTGTAGCGGGCCGTGTCAGTGGCACGGTATTGTCCTCAAAGCGAGCAAAGAAGTTGTTTAGTCTGTCTGGGTATCTTTATTGTGAAGTAACGAACAGTCTCTTTTTACTGACACTACTAACAATCCCTCTAGAAATATATATCAATAGTAGATCTAATCAAAGACTGGGTATCTATCTGACTCCTCATATTTCTCTGATTTGATCTCTGCTGTGCTCTAATCAAAGACWGGGTAGATACAGTATCTGACTTAACTTGTTGTTCTAACTCCCGTCATTGGTCTCTGCTCAGCTCTTCTCCCAGATTCCTGTCAGCTCACACTGGACCCAAAAACAGCACACACACTCCTCTCTCTGTCTGAAGGGAACAGAACGGTGACACGTACAGGCAAAGTCCACTCATATCCTGATCATCCAGACAGATTCACCAACCAGTGTCAGGTTCTGTGTAGAGAGGGTCTGTCTGTACGCTGTTACTGGGAGGTGGAGTGGAGTGGTAATGTTGTTACTGCAGTCTCATATAAAGACATCAGCAGAACAGAGACAGGTAATATATTTGGATACAATAACAAGTCCTGGAGTTTACTGTGCTCTAGTGATGGTTATTGGTTCAGACACAATAATGTTGTGACTAAAGTTTCAGGCCCTCAGTCCTCCAGAGTAGGAGTGTACCTGGATCACAAGGCAGGAACTCTGTCCTTCTACAGTGTCTCTGACACAATGACCCTCCTCCACAGAGTCCAGACCACATTCACTCAGACCCTTTATCCTGGGTTTAATATCTGTGGTACTGCTGAGCTGGTTAAACTGTAGTAGGGTCCACAGAGATACTAGTCATGCTGGTGGTGATGGTCCCCAGATATAATGGTCTGTTGTTCTGTACAATTATTTGTCTGACTGTATAAGTCACTTAAAATGTAATGTACTTATTTTTTTATCAAATACAATGTTTTAATCTTGTACATGTCCATGAATCATGATGTATGGTGTTGATGTATATTGGTTGTCATTCAGAACCATTGATATGTTTTCTCAATTGGTTCTCTGTCTCTATGTAGTTTTCCTCAGTGGCATTGAACAGGTAGTATCACTTACTAACTAACTAAACTATATGGGACAGGTACTATCACTAACTAACTAAACTATATGGAAGAGGTAGTATCACTAACTAACCTTCTAACTAACTAAACTATATGGACTGGTTTCCTGGACATGGAACAGATAGTAACTAAACTATATGGTCTGGTTTCCCAGACACAGATTAATCCTAGTCCTGGACTAAAAAGTATGTTCAATGTAGATGTCCAGGAAACTTTCTTTCTCCCATACTGCTCAGTCAAGCAACATTTAAACCTGTCCAGAAGGTGGTGCTATTGACCAAACAATAAAACCAGCAGATATCTTGACTTGCCACTCAGTATATCAGTAATGTTCAGAATAGTACTTTAATATCATTGGAGATTGATGGTCTTTTTAATCCACTATCCAGAGTCAGGAACAGATGAAGTTAGGCCTGCTACTGTTCAGTGATTAAATATGATTTTTGGTGATGGGAAATAAAAAATACAACACTAAACTTCATCTTGTAATAGTTTTCCTTTGTTATTTATTCCAAGGTGTGTCTTTAACTTCTATTTGGATTGTGTGGAGGTGAGCTAGTGGTGTGGCTGATAGAATAGAATGAAAYGGGAGGATGGGAGGGGAAATGGGCAGATATATCAGATGGATGAAGAGAAAGATTTTCATACAGGAGTTAGTGTCTCTGTTCCAAATAGCTCCCTATTCCCTGCGTAGTGCACTTGGCTTCTTTTGACCAGATCTAAAGTAGTGTTCTGGATGTTAGATTGTTTCTCCCTGTCATTAGAACATGACAATATGGTAATGACTTTAGTGGTTTCCTCCCCCTTTGTTTTTAATTGTTATGTGTGTTGTCAGGTTGTTCCTCTGTGTTCCTAATTGAAAATTCATTAACAATGAATCACAAACTAATGATATTCCAGTTGTGTTTAGACAACTTCATGTCTGACATCCCCCAGTTCTGTTCAGACCCATTGAACTCGGTCACATTGTAAATGGTCACTTGTATTGATAGTCCATACTGGACCTAACTGTGGTTAACCAGACTGGAGGGGTTCTGATCACATATTCCCTCATCTCCAGAACTTTACCTGACGTTCTCTCTCTCGCTCTCTCTCTCTCGCTACCGTATAGAAAGCAGACACCCTCAATATGGTTTAATTCCTGTAGTTATCAGGACACATGGGGTGTGTCCCAATTATCTCTCCTTTCTAATTGTGAACTTGTCCACTCCCCTTCATGGATTATAAAGGAAATGACTGGTATATGTAAACTCCCTCTACCCCATGCCAACACCAATCCAATGCTTTTACATTTGTGAGGAGTAGTGAAGGATTGCTCCACTTCAGGAGGAAGGAGAGATTATTGGGACGTCCCCAAGGAGTGATGATAGAGGGATGTGAAAGAGGAGAGAGGTAATGGTTGTTCTCCCCCATGGAGTGATGATAGAGGGATGTGAAAGAGGAGAGAGGTAATGGTTGTACTCCCTCGTGGAGTGATGATAGAGGGATGTGAAGAGGAAGAGGTAATGGTTGTACTCCCCGTGGAGTGATGATAGAGGGATGTGAAAGAGGAGAGAGGTAATGGTTATCTCCTCGTGAGTGATGATAGAGGGATGTGAAAGAGGAGAGAGGTAATGGCTGTACTCCCCATGGAGTGATGATAGAGGGATGTGAAAGAGGAGAGAGGTAATGGTTGTACTCCCCATGGAGTGATGATAGAGGGATGTGAAAGAGGAGAGAGGTAATGGTTGTACTCCCCCTGGAGTGATGATAGAGGGATGTGAAAGAGGAGAGAGGTAATGGTTGTACTCCCCATGGAGTGATGATAGAGGGATGTGAAAGAGGAGAGAGGTAATGGTTGTACTCCGCCATGGAGTGATGATAGAGGGATGTGAAAGAGGAGAGAGGTAATGGTTGTACTCCGCCATGGAGTGATGATAGAGGGATGTGAAAGAGGAGAGAGGTAATGGTTGTTCTCCCATGGAGTGATGATAGAGGGATGTGAAAGAGGAGAGAGGTAATGGTTGTACTCCGCCATGGAGTGATGATAGAGGGATGTGAAGAGGAGAGAGGTAATGGTTATACTCCCTCGTGGAGTGATGATAAGGGATGTGAAAGAGGAGAGAGGTATGGTTGTACTCCCCCATGGAGTGATGATAGAGGGATGTGAAAAGAGGAGAGAGGTAATGGTTGTACTCCCATGGAGTGATGATAGAGGGATGTGAAAGAGGAGAGAGGTAATGGTTGTACTCCCCCTGGAGTGATGATAGAGGGATGTGAAAGAGGAGAGGTAATGGTTGTACTCCACCATGGAGTTGATAGAGGGATGTGAAGAGGAGAGAGGTAATGGTTGTACTCCGCCATGGAGTGATGATAGGGGATGTGAAAGAGGAGAGAGGTAATGGTTGTTCTCCGCCATGGAGTGATGATAGAGGATATGAAAGAGGAGAGGGGTAATGGTTGTACTCCGCCATGGAGTGTGATAGAGGGATGTGAAAGAGGAGAGAGGTAATGGTTGTTCTCCCCCATGGAGTGATGATAGAGGGATGTGAAAGAGGAGAGAGTAATGGTTGTACTCCGCATGGAGTGATGATAGAGGGATGTGAAAGAGGAGAGGTAATGGTTGTACTCCCCCGTGGATGTGATGTAGAGGGATGTGAAAGAGGAGAGGTAATGGTTATACTCCCTCGTGGAGTGATGATAGAGGGATGTGAAAGAGAAAGAGGTAATGGTTGTACTGCCCCATGGAGTGATGATAGAGGGATGTGAAAGAGGAGAGAGGTAATGGTTGTACTCCCCATGGAGTGATGATAGAGGGATGTGAAAGAGGAGAGAGGTAATGGTTGTATCCCATGGAGTGATGATAGAGGGATGTGAAGAGGAGAGAGGTAATGTTGTACTCCACCATGGAGTGATGATAGAGGGATGTGAAAGAGGAGAGAGGTAATGGTTGTACTCCGCCATGGAGTGATGATGAGGGATGTGAAAGAGGAGAGAGGTAATGGTTGTTCTCCCCCATGGAGTGATGATAGAGGATGTGAAAGAGGAGAAGGTAATGGTTGTACTCCGCCATGGAGTGATGATAGAATGATGTGAAAGAGGGAGAGGTAATGGTTGTACCTGACTTATTTATTCCCTCATTACTGACATTCTTTTTCAACATAATTTCATAAGACAAATAAATAATGATAAATAATGCTCACTTCCATAAGAGTCATTGAAGTGTTGGATGAGCTGGACCCTGCCTTACCGGGGATATTTGTTGACAGATCACAACAGGTGACGAGGGCCTCATCCTCCAGCTGCACAAAGAAAGTCAGGGACTGCAGTGTGCTCTAGTCTCCAGCAGGGGGCAGTAAAACCCAATGGACCTGTAAGGAAAGTGAGGAGTAAAATCAAAGGTGAATTTACATTGATGTTTCCACAGAGACCTGAGTCATATTCACTAGCACCAAACAGAAGAAAATCAAATGAAACGGGAGGGACTAACTAATTGTCTATGTCAGGTGTGTCCCAACTTTTGACTGGTACTGTAGTTTCTGTAGGGTAGAAAGAATGATGCTGTCCTAGTTGTGCTCTATGTGTTCCTGCTCCAAGGAAAGACTCATCTCTGGACACTCTCACATCCCTGTTACCTGCTGCACTGCTCCCCGCTGCTCTGGTCTGTCTCCCAGTCTGGTACGGGGTCTTCTCCTGCTCTGGTCTGTCTCTCCCAGTCTGGTACAGGTGTCCTCTCCTGCTCTGGTCTGTCTCTCCAGTCTGGTACAGGTTCCTCTCCTGCTCTGGTCTGTCTCTCCCAGTCTGGTACAGGTGTCTTCTCCTGCTCTGGTCTGTCTTCTCCAGTCTGGTACAGGTGTCTTCTCCTGCTCTGGTCTGTCTCTCCCAGTCTGGTACAGGTGTGCTCTCCTTCTGGTCTGTCTCTCCCAGTCTGGTACAGGTGTCCTCTGCTCTGGTCTGTCTCTCCAGTCTGGTACAGGTGTCTTCTCCTGCTCTGGTCTGTCTTTCCAGTCTGGTACAGGTGTTTCTCCTGCTCTGGTCTGTCTCTCCCAGTCTGGTACAGGTGTCTTCTCCTGCTCTGGTCTGTCTCTCCAGTCTGGTACAGGTGTCTTCTCCTGCTCTGGTCTGTCTCTCCCAGTCTGGTACAGGTGTCCTCTCCTGCTCTGGTCTGTCTCTCCCAGTCTGGTACAGGTGTCTTCTCCTGCTCTGGTCTGTCCTCTCCAGTCTGGTACAGGTGTCTTCTCTGCTCTGGTCTGTCTCTCCCAGTCTGGAACAGGTGTCTTCTCCTGCTCTGGTCTGTCTCTCCCAGTCTGGTACAGGTTCTCTCTTGCTCTGGTCTGTCTCTCCCAGTCTGGTACAGTTGTCTTCTCCTGCTCTGGTCTGTCTCTCCCAGTCTGGTACAGGTGTCTTTTCCTGCTCTGGTCTGTCTCTCCCAGTCGGTACAGGTTTTCTTCTCTGCTCTGGTCTGTCTCTCCCAGTCTGGTACAGGTAGATCTTCTTTGCTCTGGTCTGTCTCTCCCAGTCTGGTACAGGTGTCCTCTCCTGCTCTGGTCTGTCTCTCCCAGTCTGGTACAGGTGCCCTCAACTGACTGAGTGACCCACCAAACATTTCGCTCCCTACTTTTACATGACCATCCATTCTGGTCTGGATTTTAGTGATTATTAAGCACATTTTTACTCCTGAACTTTAGGCATTGACTCAAAATATTTCAGCTTTTCATTTTTAATACATGTGTGGGAAAAAAAACATAATTCCACTTTGACATTATGGGGGTATTGTGTAGGCCAGTGACCCCAAAAAATCTAAATTTTATACATTTTAACTTCAGGCTGTAACAAATGTGGAAAAAATGGAAAATACAAAATGTAGAAAAAGTCAAGGGGTATGAATACTATCTGAAGGCACTGTATATATTTTTAAAGAACATTCTGAGACTGTTCTCTGTATGTTACTAAAGGTTTCTTGTGTTTTTTAATGACATTTTCCTTAACGTTCTCAGAACAATTTGAGAACAGGACTTTAAATAGAACCTACTGACATTTTCACAGAATAATGTTTCTTAATGTTCTATGAACTATTTGAGAGCATTCGCAATTTCAAACCAGTTGGAGAACGTTCATAGAACATTACCAAAATTGAAATGAAATGTAACCATGTTTAAACTTCTAGGAAACGTTCTGTTAAAGTAATAAAATAACAAGAAACAAATGTTTTGAGAATGCTCCAAAGCCAAGCAACTATCCTGCACCTTTACCAGAAAGTTGTGGGAAGGTAGTATGCAAAATAACCATATGACAACCACGCTCTCACCAAGCTCTAAGAAACATATGGTTCTCAGAATGTTATGTACTAGGTGGGTAGGAATCCACCTTGCATAGTTTGTTCTGTCCAGTGCAAAGAACCTGGGTGCCCAGGTCTCTGTTTCAACATAAATACCAAAATCTCTAGTTCTGTGTGTACATACAAAAATCATCAAATTCTTTAAGATTCAAGAACAATGTTCCTGTCACGATCGCTGTCTTCAAATTCCCTGTCAAGGCGCAGCGTGCATGTAATTCCACATCTTTAATCGAAGTGAAACCTTCACAAAAAAACAGGTAAACAGAAACCGAACGTGACGCAACCGTCGCCGGAGGCTCCGTGCCCTGGATTTTCACTGCAGGCTCCGGGCCATGGATTATCACTGGAGGCTTCGTGCCATGGATCATCACTACAGGCTCCGGGCCATGGATCATCACTGGAGGCTTCGTGCCATGGATCACCACTACAGGCTCCGGGCCATGGATCATCACTACAGGCTCCAGGCCATGGATCATCACTACAGGTTCCGGGCCATGGATCATCACTGGAGGCTTCGTGCCATGGATCATCACTGGAGGCTTCGTACGTGGAGCCGGAACAGGTCTCACCGGGCTGAGGAGATGCACTGGAAGCCTGGTGCGTGGAACAGGCACCGGATACACTGGGCCGTGGAGGCGCACTGGAGGTCTTGAGCGTAGAGCTGGCACAACCTGTTCTGGCTGGATGCTTACTTTCGCCCGGCAAATGCAGGGCACTGGCACAGAGCGCACCGGCCTGTGAATGCGCACTGAAGACACAGTGCGCATCACCGCATAACACGGTGCCTGACCGGTCACATGCTCCCCACGGTAAGCACGGGGAGTTGGCTCAGGTCTAAACCCTGACTCCGCCAATCTCCCCGTGTGCCCCCCCGAAAACATTTTTGGGGAGCTGCCTCTCGGGTTTCCATTGTTGACCTAACTTCGCTGCCTCCGCCTGCTTCCATGACAGGGTCTTGTCCCCTGCCATAATCTCCTCCCCGGTCCAGCTCGTCTTCCAAGTTGGCGCACGCTGCTTGGTCTTTTTGTGGTGGGTAATTCTGTCACGATCGCTGTCTTCAAATTCCCTGTCATAAATGAGCCAAGGCGCAGCGTGCATGTAATTCCACATCTTTAATCGAGGTGAAACCTTCACAAAAAACAGGTAAAGAGAAACCGAACGTTACGCAACTGTGGCGCACACAAACACTCACAGAAAATAAATAATTACCCACAAACACAGGTGGGAAAAAAGGCTGCCTATGATTCCCTATCAGAGACAACGATAGACAGCTGCCTCTGATTGGGAACCATACCCGGCCAACAAAGAAACAGACAAACTAGAATGCCCACCCAAATCACACCCTGACCTAACCAAATAGAGAAATAAAAAGGCTCTCTAAGGTCAGGGCGTGACAGTTCCAGAACTGGAAGGTTGGATACCTGCCTTCTGTTAACATGTGGACTCCAACAGCCAAGGAACTTTCAGGAGTTTTGACGATGAAAGCAAAGTAACTTGATGACTGTGCCTAGTTTTTGTCAAGTGCACTGCCTTAAATAATTTGTCTGCTGTCCCTGAAGTTGCCACCCCAGCATATGCATACCCAGCACCTTACAACGTTCCCTGTTGGTCCCTTACCATTTCCCCTCAGGACGTCCTCTTAATAGCTTGGTAGCTAGCTAGAATTTATATAATATGTTGACTGTTGTATACCTTTAGCTAGCTACAAGAAAAAACATTTTAAGTAAAGAAAAACTATGGCTAGCTTTTCTTGACATGTCTAGGGTTTAATTTAATTTAATTGTTAAGTTGTATCATCATGTAAAAGCCTGTTAGAAGGACCATTCATTTTCTCAATCAATTAGCTACATAATGTACCTCCTATGGCAATTTTTAAGCTTGATAACATTGTTTTTAACCTTTTAAAGCCTTTTGTTAAGGTGATTCATGTAGTACTTCAACAAAATTTGAGTGGTTTACAGGTATATTTCTGGTGTTTCCAGGCCATTTCTGCCACGCCACTGGGCAGATTACCTATGAAATATAATGGCATATTGTTGAAGACTGGTCCACTAATCACAAATACACAATATTTGTATGAACATAAAAACCGCCACCACCATTCTGTACAGTCCATTCTGTCTGGTCCAGTTTTCCACCAGTGCACCAGCAGCATGAGAGAAGTTTGGACGTGATCTCTCACCATGCTCACTCCACATGCACGGTCTCAGGACTTATGCTGCACTCCTGCCGCTCGTACACAGGTTGCTGGCTCGGACTCAGGTCTCAGTGGAAGTGGTGCAGGACAGGGCTGTAGTGAACGCCATTATTTCAGTCGGTTAGGGGGGTGAAGCTCACACTGTTCATGTCATATTATTCTTTCCATGCATATATGTAGATGCCATCGGTAGTCACTATCGCCATAACATTGAGAGAGGACAGACCAAAAAAACAGTTTAAGGCATTTCTGACTCAGAAAACTATTTACCGTATGACAAATTATTATCTTCCCAATTTTATTTTTACAAAATTCCTCAGACAAATGTCAAAGAGCATAGCAACACATTGTTGACACCATTTCCAAATTGGCTTATACTCCCTTATCATACTGGTGACCACAACTCAGAGTTATAGGGTCAGGTAGTTAGAGGGCTAACCCTTAGGGAGAAACCCCGACCGTACAGCAGACCCAATCTAGTTAAATTTGTATCGAAACAAAAACAAATACAAAGCAACAAAAACCAACAATTATTATCCACATGAGTGACATATGGTATCACTGGGCACAATGCATCACTGGGGGCAAACTACCTGCCCTCCAGGACACCTACACCACCCGATGTCACAGGAAGGCCATACAGATCATCAAGGACAACAACCACCCGAGCCACTGCGTGTTCACCCCGCTATCATCCAGAAGGCGAGGTCAGTACAGGTGCATCAAAGCAGGGACCGAGAGACTGAAAAACAGCTTCTATCTCAAGGCCATCAGACTGTTAAACAGCCACCACTAACATCGAGTGGCTGCTGCCAACATACTGACTCAACTCCAGCTCACTTTAATCATGGAAATTGATGGAAATTGATCAAAAATGTATCACTAGCCACTTTAAACAATGTCACTTAATATAATGTATATACTGTACTCTATATCATCTACTGCATCTTGCCATCTTTATGTAATACATGTATCACTAGCCACTTTAAACTATGCACTTTTATGTTTACATACCCTACATTACTCATCTCATATGTATATACTGTACTCGATACCATCTAATGCATCTTGCCTATGCCGTTCTGTACCATCACTCATTCATATATCTTTATGTACATATTCTTATCCCTTTACACTTGTGTGTATAAGGTAGTAGTTGTGGAATTGTTAGGTTAGATTACTCGTTGGTTATTACTGCATTGTCGGAACTAGAAGCACAAGCATTTCGCTACACTCGCATTAACATCTGCTAACCATGTGTATGTGACAAATAAAATTTGATTTGATTTATCAAGGGCCATTGCTTACTGAACTGTTAGTTGTTGATGAACAAGTTGTTGATGAACAATTTGAGATGTTACAATGTACAACTTCCCACCAGTGACATAGATATAGATTATCAGTGTGTGGTGTCCATCAAGGTGCCATAACGAGTTTGGTACAGCAACATGGTATGACCTTCTATGCAGCCTCTGCGACATGGTTCTGAGGGCAGCCGCCCTTGGCCTAATCAGACTTACACTATTAGTGACACATAGGCCGAAGTTACTTGCACTGCTGTCTCGGTGTCTGATATTCCAACATAACTGCATAGCCATACACAGATCCGTCCTCTGTGTTAGCTAGCAGATCAACTTTATGATTAAGTAATAATAGTATTTAATCAGAATCAACCTTGTTAACGTGGACTGAAGGGCATCAAGTCTAGGATTATCGGAGAGCAGAAGCCAAGTGCAGCCATTTACGGTCTGTTTGCAGCGGATATGGAAGTTCCTTCTCGCCATCTTCAATTGTGGTGTTGTTGCATCAAACTGACTGTACACCGATTTAATGAAAGGAGGAGCTAGGGAAATTGCTGGTACAATTAGCATATTAAAGAACGCGTTAAGTTAGCGTGTGTAGGTGTTTATTTAGCAGCTGCAGGCGTTAATTTGAAGTGTACAGGACCGCGTGCAGCCGTTTATTTAGCACATTTGCACGCGCTTATTTGACTCGTGTAGACCTTAATTTAGCGAGTGAAGACGTTAATTTAGCGCCTGCACCTGCTTACTTTACACACGCAGCATTAAAAATATTGCGTTTTCACCACGTGCTTTAGGACCCAAACGGCATTCCATAGAAAACACAGAATCCTACTCATTACTCCACGTGCTAATTAGGTCACTTTTGTTTTGAACCGATTTCGCCATTGACTATGAACAGGGCACCTGTTTTACGCCTGGGAGGCAGGAGGGGTTCCAAAACGAATGCCAGATTAATCGAGTCCCCTCAATGAAGGGAAGCGAAGTTGGAGGATGGTCGATTTTCACGTGGAGCTTGGCAAAAGGGGGCATGGTTTGTTTACATAATTGTCATCCAAACCAAACCTTCACTCGTTGTGACGCACTGAAGTTCCAAACTGTTTTAAACGAGACTGACAAAAATGATTCTATTTACACTTTGTATTCACTTTTGACACTAGAGTAAATGTTTCTGACTCATATTGATGCCACACAGGCCGTTTTCAAAGGGATTACTTGCTTTTTGGGGCAGTCGTTCTTTAAATGAAGGGTTAGGTAAGGGTTTAAGATTAGGGTCAAGTTAGGGTTTAGGGTAGGGTCATTCCAAAAATTCCAGATAGTACTGACCCTTTCGATACACCTTTCCACACGCCCACTATTTTCCTTTTGACATGTGGTCGCCAGATTGGGCTGCAGCATAGAGATAGATAGAGGGCTCATCTTTGTTTGCCTGACATTTCAAACTGAATTCTTCTGCTGCTCTCGTTCGCTACATACTTCAGTATGAGACTGCCATCATTGAAGTCGTTTGTAGTGATGTCAAAATGAGAGATGTTGTACAAAAACAAAGTCAGCGATTGGATKATCTTTAACCAATCAGAGTATCAAAGCCAATGACGAATTTTCAAACTCTGCTTTACCCATGTGTGTTCTGGCTCTGGCCCAACCCATTGGTTTCTGGGATCAGATCGTCTAGAATGGATTTCCATCTAGAAATTGTCGGGGAGGTACTCAGATCCAGACTCATTGTGGAGAAGAAAATATTGTCTGTGGGCGTAGTGTAGTGTTTGGCAAGAACAAGGAGTTTGGGTAGCCAGGCAACATCTTTCTATCTGTGCCACTATAGCAACTGTGACAGTATAGGCAGCGCCATTGAGGCTATCTCCATCTTTAAGTAGTCATTTTTCTTTTTCACAATTGGTTGATCCCTCCTGATGACCCAGTTGTACATGACTCCAACCGGGTCACCAGGAGGGTTCAGCCAATGAAGTTGGAAGTCCCACCCAGTTGACTACATTAGAATGGTGGACGCTCTCAATTGTGCTTCCCATGCTAAAACGTCATTTTGGCCACTGGAGACCTCTATAATTCTCTATGGTATAGTGTTTGCGCTTAAATATGACGCAATCAGTAAGCGACAGCAAACAATTGAGACCGATTGTTTGACATCGTTGTAGTAGCGGTGCAACTTGTTTCACTATTGCGGTAATGTATGTGCTTTTATGTGTTTCTATTGGCGAGTTATCGTTACTGGAAGAACGAGTTAAACTAGTGTTTCTGCGCAGACCGATCGCTTTTTCAGCCATGGAAATAACAGGAATAACCATTTGTGTTGGTAGCTAGTCAGCTTGCAATGCCAGCAAGCTTGTTCGCCCCTCCTACGTTATCGTGGCTCTTCTGTGTTTTGATACAACATTCACAGACATGACGACAAACAGTAGAGAAATAGCCTTGCCTTATCCAACACGCAAAAGTAGTTCCAAGTTATATTGTATACATGGCTGAGCGCCGAAGACGTGGATGTCGATTATGGCACCGCTCTGATTGAGGGGCTGGGTTAAATGCGAAGACACATTTCATTTGAATGCATCCAGTTGTACAGCTGACTAGGTATACCCCCTCCCCCCTTCCCTTCCCATACTAGCTAGGTAACTGGGGCGGCAGGTAGACTAGCGTTTAAGAACGTTGGGTAACCGAAAGGTCGCTGGTTCGAATTCCCAAGCCGACTATGTGCCTAATACGCCCTTAAGCAAGGCACTTAACCCTAATTGCCCKTGTAGTCGCCCTGGATGAGACCGTCTGCAAAAAAAAGACATATGTGAAACAAAATAAGAGTTTGCCAGTTTATAGTCCCATAAACGAGGTACCTCTGGTTGTCATTCATATGGGGAAACGGTTTTGGGATGAACGCCGAAAATAAGGTCTGAGGTTTAGATTAACACCGGTTTAGGAGATCGTATACGTTTTTTTCTATGAGAAGTCAGTTAACATGATCGTGAATTATGAAGCCATATGTGCTTTATGTACTCTTTTTTTTCTTTTTTTTTTACATACATGCTTAACAATTCAAAGTGACGTTAGCTGATTGATGATCTCTTGGAACAAAATTTATACGATCTCCTAAACCTGTGTTTACCTACCTTATTTTCAGCGTTTATCCAATAACCCCTTATCCAATAACCCCCCCCAATTTTACATTTATTACCCATGAAAATCTTTGTCCAACGAACCATGACGGAGTTAGTGCCTAGACGCCATTATTATTGCTCTCTCTATACCCCATGTCCCGGACTCAAGGTGCATATAAGTATGCCCCCAATCCACACCCACAGTGCGATTTCAACTTTTTTGTTGTTGGTCAGATTAACTTTTGTTTTTGTTGAATTTATATAACAACCTTGTTTAGCATTACTTTGTCCAAATATGGCATGATTCCACTATTTGTAGCCGTTTGCATCACTTTTAAATTGCGGGGCTTTTTTATTTTGAAAGCCAACAGAAAATTCCACTTGTGGCTAATCCTTATTGTGGCTAATTTCACATGGGCGGTAACTTGCTTGCAAGCTAACGTCCAACAGCAACTGAACTTGTCAGTGAGATGTTTTATTTCTTAGACATAATCATTATTAGTTGTAATACATGTTACTTTAGGAAAGGATTAGCCCTATAAATGGTATGCCAATATTAATTATAAACATTTATGTTTGAATATTGTCTTTATTTACGTAATATTGTCTTTATTTACATTAATGATAGACGGTAAATGTCAGAATCGTAAATATAAATGTCACATCAGTATCCTAGTTGTAGTGGAAGCAAAGAACAGATTACCTCAGACCTAACATGACGACCAAAATGGCTCCGCTTGTTGACTTTGTCTATTCCACCAGACATGATCAGGACAAGCAGGTTGAAATATCAAAACGAACTCTGAACCAACTATATTAATTTGGGGACAGCTTGAAACATTTATCTAGCCAGCTTGCTATTGCTAGCAATTTGTTCTGGGATATAAATATTGGCTTGTTTTACTTGAAATGTACAAGGTCTCTTTTTGCTGGATCTTTGTAGAATATCAACCAATTTTTAGTCACAAAGTTGTGTGTTCTCTACTCGGACAATGAGTCCACAGATAAAGGGGAAACCTATATKGTTTCTAGTAATCTCTACTAGTTCAGTCTTCTGTGGATTTATATGGTGGCGGCTGGTGAGGGGACAGGCTCATTGTAATGGCTGGAATGGAATTAATGGAACACTATCAAACACATATGGAAACCACATTTTTTTTACACTGTTCCATCTATTTCACTGCAGGAGCTGAGACTAATGTAGCTGCCTGAATGGCCCTGCATCCTCCCCCTACCTTCCAACCTCCACCTCTCTCCCTGATTCTGTCTCTCCTTTCATAAAACAAAACGAAGCCATAGACATGGATTGTTAACTACTGCATGTGTGTCATGGATAAAGAATGAGAAACATGGATTCGATTTACGTTCTTCTCGTCCTCCATGCTTCGGTTTTGTATTTTTTTAGCCCCTGCAGACAGGAAATTTGAGACCTATACGGGATGCTACCCTTCACAGCATAACCTTCACTCCAGATCAAAAATCCAAACCTACAACCTAATTTTGAACAAAATGACCTGGAAGGATTAAAGCTACCATCCAACCTGGAACTGAGACAGACCAGATACAACTTCAGTTAGCACTGGCGTGTGAGGTGAGGTGTCAAAGCCTTTGAGCCCAACAAATGGCAGGCTACCCCACCCAAATTCCAAGGCCTTGAAGCCCCCTCCTGCTGTTCAGAGACCATATATTGGCATTTTCTACAAGAGATCTGCCTCCAGAAAAAAGCTTCTTCCAAGTAGGTGTGACACCTACTTCCGTTGCCTGCTGCACTGCTGCTTGGATTCCACCTGGTGATCTGTTCACCGTCTGCCCTGGTTGTCTCCCCCTGGTACAGGTACCCCCCTGAGCTTTCGCTCGCCTCCAGCACACAGGCACTGTTGGGGCGAGTGACTCTGACCTTATAATGGCTAGCCCCAATTCGTTTATTTTTTTTCTTGTGCATTTTGCTATTTGTCTCATGACTCCTGCATGCTTTGTTGARTGAACTTTCTTGTTTACCCAACCGTGGGTCAGACTGTTTGTTCCCGCACTCGGGACTCTGACTCTCTATTGGTTACACGGATTCTTGGCCTCCCATCCTATTCTAACCACCTCTCGCCGGCTTTGTATTCATGTTACCGGATGAAATTGCTGTGTAATATGATTTTGTCTCCATCTGATGCACATTCAAATGTAATAAATCATCACTGCAGAGCTCTCCCTGTCCTATGCCGTTGATTGATTGTATTACTGTTGATATCTGGAAATGTGCATGTACACCCTGGCCCATCTACTTGTTGCTAGCCCCAATTCTGACTTGTGCTCTGATATGTTTCACTGATTTCTGCTCTTGTAAAAGCCTGGGTTTTCTGCACATTAACTCTAMAAGCTTCTTACCTAAAATGGATCAATTGAAAGTGTGGGTTCACAGCTCCAATCAAGGTTTTTGGTCATTACTGAGACGTGGTTAAGTAAGCGTGTTTTGAATACTGATGTTAACCTTTCTGGTTATAACCTTTCTTGGCAAGACAGATCTTCCAAAGTTGGAGTGGCAAACTTTACCAAGGATCACCTTCAGTACTCGGTTGTTTCCACCAAATCTGTCCCCAACAATTTTATTTGCTTGTTTTTAAGCGTTAAACTTTCAAATAGCTCTGACTGTTGACTGTTGCTGGGTGCTATCATCCTCCATCAGCACCGGCCTGTACCCTACCTGCACTAAGCTCTCTCCTGGTCCCTTACACTAAGTCTGAATTTGTACTGCTAGGTGACCTAAACTGGGACATGCTTAAACCACCTGACCAAGTCCTAAAGCAATGGGACTCCATAAATCTTTCTCAGATTATTACCAATCTCACAAGATATGACTCCAAACATCCAGAAAAGGCTACTCTCCTTGATGTTATCCTCACAAATAATCCTGATAGGTATCAGTTTGGTGTTTTTTGTAATGACCTTAGTGATCACTGTTTTACAGCTTGTGTTCCTAATGGCTGCTCAGTGAAACGACCTGTCCTGATTTGTCATAGACACTTGCTAAAAAAACGTTAATGAGCAAGCCTTCCTTCATGACCTGGCCTCTTTAAATTGATATAGAATCAGCTTGATTCCCCCCCCCCCCTTCTCTGTCGAAGATGCTTGGTCCTTATTTTTGGATCATTTTAGTGATATTGTTAACCTCTCTGGGATATGTGGGATGAAAGCGTCCCATATGGCCAACATCCAGTGACAATGCAGAGCGCCAAATTCAAATAAATTACTAGAAATATTTTACTTTCATGAAATCACACATGCAATACACCAAATTAAAGCTACACTTGTTGTGAATCCAGCCAACGTGTCAGATTTCAAAAAGGCTTTACGACGAAAGCACACCAAACGATTGTTAGGTCAGTACATGGTCACAGAAAAACACAGCCATTTTTCCAGCCAAAGAGAGGAGTCACAAAAAGCAGAAATAGAGAAAATTAATCACAAACCTTTGATCTTCATCAGATGACACTCTAGGACTTCATGTTACACAACACATGTATGTTTTGTTCGATAAAGTTCATATTTATATCCAAAAATCTGTMTACATTGGCGCATTACATTCAGTAATGTTTTGCTTCCAAAACATCCGGTGATTTTGCAGAGAGCCACATCAATTTACAGAAATACTCATCATAAATGTTGATGAAAATACAAGTGTTATGCATGGAACTTCTCCTAGATCCACTTCTCCTTAATGCAACCGCTGTGTCAGATTTCAAAAAATCTTTACGGAAAAAGCACACCATGCAATAATCTGAGTTCAGAGCCCAAACAAGCCATACAGATATCCGCCATGTTGTGGAGTCAACAAAGTCAGAAATAGCATTATAAATATTCACTTACCTTTGATCTTCATCAGAATGCACTCCCAGGAATCCCAGTTCCACAAATGTTTGATTTGTTCGATAAAGTCCATTTATGTCCAAATACCTCCTTTTTGTTTGCGCGTTTTAGTACACAATCCAAACTCACAACGCACGGGCAGGTCCAGGTGAAAGTTTAAACGAAAAGTCATATTACTGTTTGTAGGAACATGTAAAACTAAGTATAGACTCAATCTTTGGGATGTTTTTATCAAATCTTCAATAATGTTCCAACCGGAGAATTCCTTTGTCTGTAGAATTGCAATGGAACGGAAGCTACGTGAACGCGCATGACCAGCTCATGCCACTCTGGCAGACCTCTGACTCATTCAGCTCCCATTCCCCCCTCCTTCACAGTAGAAGCATCAAACAAGGTTCTAAAGACTGTTGACATCTAGTGGAAGCCTTAGGAAGTGCAATATGACCCCATTTCCACTATATTGGATAGGCAAAGACTTGAAAACCTACAAACCTCAGATTTCCCACTTCCTGGTTGGATTTTTCCTCAGGTTTTTGCCTGCCATATGAGTTCTGTTATACTCACAGACATCATTCAAACTGTTTTAAACTTCAGAGTGTTTTCTATCCAAATCTACTAATATATGCATATTCTAGCTTTTAGGACTGAGTAGCAGGCAGTTTACTCTGGGCACCTTTTTATCCAAGCTACTCAATACTGCCCCCCTGTCCCAAAGAAGTTAGCAAACACGCCCCCATAAAGATAAATTAGCATTAAAAACAATTTCAGCCCTTGGTTCGACTGATCTTGCAGATTTACTCCACCTCAAGAATTGCATTTGGCGAAGGCTCGACACATGCATACTCAGGCTGTGACAGGCTCTTGTTCAGGCAAATGAGAAATAAGTGCACTCAGGCTATCCGGAAGGCCAAAGTTAGTTACTTTAAGGAGCAGTTCTCTCTCTGTGGGTCTAACCCCAAAAAGTACTGGAAAAATGGTTAGACCTGGATCCTAACTGTTATAGGCCTATTTCTATTTTGCCCTGTTTATCAAAGCTTGTCAATAATCAACTGGCTTTCTTGATGTCTATAGTATTCTCTCTGGTTTCGGCTCAGGTTATGGATGTGTCACTGCAACCTTAATGGGCCTCAATGATGTCACCATTGCCCTTGATTCTAAGCAATGTTTTGCTGCTATTTTTATTGACTTGGCCAAAGCTTTTGATACGGTAGATCATTCCATTCTTGTGGGCCGGCTAAGGAGTATTGGTGTCTCTGAGGGGTCTTTTGATCTGGTTTGCTAACTACCTCAAAGAGTGCAGTGTATAACGTCAGAACATCTGCTGTCTCAGCCACTGCCTGTCACCAAGGGTGTACCCCAAGGCTTGATCCTCAGCCCCACGCTCTTCTCAATTTACATCAACAACATAGCTCAGGTAAGAAGTAGGAAGCTCTCTCATCCATTTATATGCTGATGATATACTTATACTCAGCTGGCCCCTCCCTGTATTTTGTGTTAAACGCTCTACAACAAAGCTTTCTTAGTGTCTAACAAGATTTCTCTCCCCTTAACCTTGTTCTCAACACCTCCAAAACAAAGGTCATGTGGTTTGGTAAGAAGAATGCCCCTCCCCACAGGTGTGATTATTACCTCCTGAGGGTTTGGAGCTTGAGGGAGTGACCTCATACAAGTACTTGGGAGTATGGCTAGATGGTACACTGTCCTTCTCTCAGCAGATGCTGAAGCTGCAGGCTAAAGTTAAATCTAGACTTGGTTTCCTCTATCGTAATCGCTCCTCTTTCATCCCAGCTGCCAAACTAACCCTGATTCAGATGACCATCTTACCCATGCTAGATTACGGGGATGTAATTTATAGATCGGCGGGTAAGGGTGCTCTCGTGCGGCTAGATGTTCTTTACCATTCGGCCATCATATTTTGCACCAATGCTCCTTCTAGGACACATCACTGCACTCCTATACTCTTCTGGTAATCTCTGTATACCTGTCGCAAGACCCACTGGTTGATGATTATTTATAAAACCGTCTTAGGCTTCACTCCCTACTCTTTGCTATCTGAGATTTCTACTGCAGCGGTCATCCTCCACATGCAACACCCGTTCTGCCAGTCACATTCTGATGAATGTTCCCAATGCACAGACATCCCTGGGTCGCTCATCTCTTCAGTTCGTTGCAGCAACGAACAGCACAGTTTTATCTCAATCTCTTCATTCAAAGACTCCATCACAGATACTCTTACTGACTGTTGTGGCTGATTTGCGTAATGTATTGTCTCTACCTTCCTGTCATTTGTGCTGTTTTTGTTCTTAATTGACTTGCCTAGTTAAAGAAATTCCATTCCAGCCGTTACAATGAGCCCGTCCTCCTATAGCTCTTTCTACCAGCCTCCACTACTGGTTGGCAACCAACTTCAAGGTGCATTACTGCAACTAACTGGACTGGAGTCTGGACCGCTCATCTTTCAATCACCCACATGGGTATATGCTCCTAAAAACCAATGATGAGATGGTGAGGCAGGACTTGCAGCGCGTCAAGTGTCTAAAATAGAACAAAATACAACCCAAGTTATATTTTAGTGGCTGGATATAGACGCTCGCTTAAAATGATTGAATAACATGTACGTGTACATTTATTTTGCAGCGCACGCAATGCGTCCGGTATGGTCAGCATGTAACTAGTGTGTATTGAAGTATCTTTTTTCCTGGGGGACTTTTGTTTTGAAGAGCCCCGATGCTCATTCTGAACGTCAACACGCATCACTTGCGGTACTGTTTTGGAAACATGAGTTCCTTTCATATTAGCAATAAATAATTTTCAGAACATGATGTTAAAGCTGTAATGTGACTTTTGGGGGACCCGATCAAATTCACCTAAATGTGTTTTATAGATCTGTCATTGAAAGCAAGTCCTAAGAAGCGATAGATCTGTTCTATGTGCGCTATTTCTATGCTTCCCATTAAGTTTATTTTTTTGCCTCTTAGTTTAGGTTTTGAACACCAGCTGAAAATACAATATTTTTGGTTATGGAAAAGATTTCACATGGTACAATGATTCTCTACACTACACTTGCTTGTCACAAACTAAAATCACTTGGTCACAAACTAAAATTACACAATCTATTAGATTTTTAGCAACCAAGAAATAGTGGAGCGATTTCTGCATAGTGCATCTTAAATTACTACACATGGCCATATCTCCATGTTACAGCGGGTGTTTACTGAAGACTGAGGCGGCACCTGTGCGAATTAGCTACGTAGTATGCTCAACACTTGTGTAGCGGAAGAAGGCCTTTTCACAAAACCGTCTGCTGCAGCGCAGCTGTGACAAAGCCGGTTAAAACAGTGTACAGAAAGTGTATATTTTCCATTTGTGAAATTATTTTGATGTGATATGAAAGTAAAGGGCTTTATGCTTCGAACTGTTTTTCAATTGAGAATCGATTCATGTTTAGATGGAGTTTTTGGCTGCCAGAGCCAGTCTACCTCTGAAAATAACCTATATCCTTGGACCTAAAGAAGTAACTGTCTGCTCTCCTACACTCCTTAAGAGTACGTTCTTGAGCTAGGAAAATATTAGATATCTGTGATGGGTGCAACGTTTGACAACGCAGYTCATACCACTTTCTTCTAATATGCCTAGCTATCTATCTACACAGTACCGTTGTCATCAAATTGCACAGTAGTACATTCATTTCACACATTGTTCATTTTACACATTTAGCCTAACACGGCTCTTTACTTGAATGCAGCTTCTTCCTAGGCTCCTAAGAAGATTTGTCCGAGCAGGTTGTGAGAAGACAACCCAAGGAACTGAACGCTTGTTGTTACGGTGTATGTTCACAAATCCGCCAATCRGGAGTACTGCTTAGGGAAGCATAGGCGGAGCAGCAAGGCCTAGTCCCTGAGAATCTACATTCTCCACCCATCAGAGACTGGGGTGACTCATCTAGAGTCCATCCACTGGGGAGCTCCATGGTTCAGGGCCCCTGAAGGGCTGGGACCAGCACTGAGGGCCAGAGGCAGCTGTGGTGAGATGGGGTAGGGGCTGAGGACAGAGGCATGGTTCATAACGGCTCAGGTGGGCACCTGCCGGCACAGGTGGGCACCAATGGCCGCTCTTCTGAGAGGAAGAGGACACCGAAGGCATGTGACTGCTGTGGGCCCAACTCTAAGCTCCATGATGGGAAGGCCCCACATGGGAAGAATCCGGGTGACAAGTCCCGACAACGCAGGGCCCAGCCGGGCAAGGGCCGGGCACTGGGGGAGACCCCTAAGAGAAAGGGTGGTCGCCCATCTTATAAGAAGACCCTGATGACAGAGGAGCAGGTAACAGCCATCCGAGAGGAGCTGAAGAAAGACTCTGCTGTGGAGCAGGTAACAAACTCTTTGGCTTCACCTGTAACCAACTCTGTTGGTCAACCCTTATTGAACTCTATGGGTCAGAAGTTAACGTACACTGTGGTTAAACTGGTGAATAAGTCTGTGGTTCAACCGGTAATGAAATCAGTGGTTGAGCATTTTACTGATTCAATGATAGAGCAGGAGAGAGCCTGTGAAGGGGCTGTGAGTGAGGGGGAGAAGGCCCCTGGTTCTGGTTCAGTCAAACAGCAGGTTATAGACCCTAAGATGGAGGTCATAAAGCAGCCCCAGGCTGGTGACCCAGCTGTCTTCCTTTCCAACGGTACATCAGCTGTCCCCAAAGAGGAACCAACAGACTGTAGCGCCCCTATGGAGGTGGAWCCATCAGCCATAGCCTGTGTTTCCCCAGGCATTATTCTGTGCCACACCCTCCACTCATTTGCCCTGTGGGACCACCGAGATTACTGCAAGATAGGAGTGTGGGCTCCAAGACCAGAGCAGGGAACTGCCACAGACCCAGCACAGCAGTCCCAGCCATCACCACAACAACCCAAACCAGAAGAGGGCATCCATGAAGGAATCAGAGACCTCATCCATGGTACTAGACTTTTATTATAACTATGATTTCAAATTTCACTGGATATAACCTTTTTACTTAAGGTGCCTGTCTCTCCCTCAGAGTTCCTGGAGCTCTTCTATGTGACGTACGGGAGTTTCATCCCCCTCAGTGAGACTGATGTCTTGGAGCACCTGAAGAACAAGTGTAACACGGACTTCAATGACAAGTATGAATCATGAGATGCCCCACAAACCAGTTTTACTTTCACCACTGATTTCCATTGTTATGCTGATTGCATCTGTTCTTTTGTCTACTTGTTATTCCATTTGACCTTTTGGTTTGACCTGTTTCATCGCTCTGTACCAGGAAGCTAAACATCCATTTAGAAGTTTTGAAGTACAAAGCGGGTCTAGCCTCCATCCCTATGAACTGCTTTAAAGTGGACTACAACAAGCACACTCTGACCCTGGAGGACCTGTCCACACTGGACGATCAAAACTGGGTCAACGACCAGGTAGCTATGGCCCATAGAAAACTGTGCTTGCTGCTTATAAACCTGATTCACGGTTTTATCTAACCTGAAATTCCAAAACTTTAGTACAGGCCCTATGTTCCACCAAGAATGACAAGGATTTAGTAAACATTTTCATTTTTCTTTGTCTTGTGTGTCTAGGTGATAAACATGTATGGCGAATTGATCATGGAGGCTACAGAGCACAAGGTGGGAGTACATTCCTAAGTGCATTCATTTTGGATCCTTGATCAGAATGTTCAACAAAGGGTTATTGGTAAAAGGGAGTTGTTAGGATGGCAGTCTTATGTTGGGTTTCCAAGGTTACTGAATTTTCTGTTTTCTCCCGCAGGTTCATTTCTTCAACAGCTTCTTTCACAGGCAGCTGGTGGCCAAAGGCTATGAAGGGGTTAAGAGATGGACCAAAAAGGTAAGCTGATGGTAGGTCAGATCATAAGCTCTGTAGTGCTGAGTGATTAACCAAAATTATTTATTTTGGTGGTTATTAAACAACTAATTGACTGATGTTAGATCAATTAATTGTGAGCCCAATGTGCCATTTCTCTAGAGAAATGTAATTATTAACGAGAGAAACCATGGACTCTGGGCTGAAGCAAGTTTTAGTTTTATTAAGCAAATATTCAACATAGTTCATTGCAGAAATGTGGTAATTAACAAAAATATAAATGCAACTATTTCAAAGATTTTACTGCGTTACAGAAAATCAGTCAATTGAAAAACTCTAATCTATGGATTTCACGTGACTGGGAATACAGATATGCATCTGTTGGTCACGGATGCCTGAAAAAAAAGAAATCTCGTCACAGTATTTTTGTGCGTTCAAATTGCCATTGATAAAATGCAGTTGTGTTCGTTGTTTGTAGCTTATGCCTGCCCATACCATAACCCCAACGCCACCATGGGGCACTCCGTTCACAATGTTGACATCAGAAAATTTCTCACCTACACGTGGTCTGCGGTTGTGAAGCCGGTTGGACGTACTGCCAAATTCTCTAAAATGACGTTGGTATGCTTATGGTATAGAAATTAATATTCAATTCTTTGCCAATAGCTCTGGTGGACATTCCTGCAGTCGGCACGCTGATTATTTGCTCCCTACAAAACTTATGACATATGTGGCGTTGTYACAACTGCACATGTTAGTGGCCTTTTATTGTCCCAGCACAAGGTGCACCTGTGTAATGATCATGCTGTTTWATCGGCTTCTTTATATGCCACACCTGTCGAGTGGATGGATTATCTTGACAAAGGAGAAATGCTCACTAACATGGATGTAAACAAATTTGTGCTTAATTGGTGAGAAATAAGCTTTTTGTGTGTTTGGAGCATTTCTGGTATCTTTTATTTCACCTCATGAAACACATGAAACATGGGACCAACACTTTACATGTTGTGTTCATTTTTGTTCAGTGTACAGTCGTGGCCAAAAGTTTTGAATGACACAAATATTAATTTCCACAAAGTTTGCTGCTTCAGTGTCTTTAGGTATTTTTGTCAGATGTTACACTGAAGTATAATTACAAGCATTTCATAAGTGTCAAAGGCTTTTATTGACAATTACATGAAGTTGATGCAAAGAGTCAATATTTGCAGTGTTGACCCTTCTTTTTCAAGACCTCTGCAATCCACCCTGGCATGCTGTCAATTAACTTCTGGGCCACATCCTGACTGATGGCAGCCCATTCTTGCATAATCAATGCTTGGAGTTTGTCAGAATTTGTGTGTTTTTGTTTGTCCACCCGCCTCTTGAGGATTGACCACAAGTTCTCAATGGGATTAAGGTCTTGGGAGTTTCCTGGCCATGGACCCAAAATATCGATGTTTTGTTCCCCGAGCCACTTGGAGCACCTTGCCATAAGGCAAAAGTGATAACTATCATACTGGAAAAGGCATTGTTCGTCACCAAACTGTTCCTGAATGGTTGGGAGAAGTTGCTCTCGGAGGATGTGTTGGTACCATTCTTTATTCATGGCTGTGTTCTTAGGCAAAATTGTGAGTGAGCCCACTCCCTTGGCTGAGAAGCAACCCCACACATGAATGGTCTCAGGATGCTTTACTGTTGGCATGACACAGGACTGATGGTAGCGCTTACCTTGTCTTCTCCGGACAAGCTTTTTTTCTGGATGCCCCAAGCAATTGGAAAGGGGATTCATCAGAGAAAATTACTTTACCCCAGTCCTCAGCAGTCCAATCCCTGTACCTTTTGCAGAATATCAGTCTGTCCCTGATGTTTTTCCTGGAGAGAAGTGGCTTCTTTGCTGCCCTTGACACCAGGCCATCCTCAGTCTTCGCCTCACTGTGCGTGCAGATGCACTCACACCTGCCTGCTGCCATTCCTGAGCAAGCTCTGTACTGGTGGTGCCCCGATCCCGCAGCTGAATCAACTTTAGGAGACTGTCCTGGCGCTTGCTGGACTTCCTTGGGCGCCCTGAAGCTGCCTTCACAACAATTGAACCGCTCTCCTTGAAGTTCTTGATGATCCGATAAATGGTTGATTTAGGAGCACCCCCCCCTAGTACAACTGAACTTGCACTTATTTTATCGATATGAGTGGGGGGAAAGGTGCTTGTGCGTTGACAAGGGGGATACCTAGTCAGCAGTACAACTGAAATGTGTCTCCTGCATTTAACCCAACTCCTCTGAATCAGATAAGCACACCAAAGACTGAAATACCGATAAATAAAATGAAGATGGCACTTCTAATCAAATTTTATTTGTCACATACACATGGTTAGCAGATGTTAATGCGATTGTAGCGAAATGCTTGTGCTTCTAGTTCTGACAATGCAGTAATAACCAACGAGTAATCTAACCTAACAATTCCACAACTACTACCTTATACACACAAGTGTAAAGGGATAAAGAATATGTACATAAAGATATAGGAATAAGTGATGGTACAGAACGGCATAGGCAAGATGCAGTAGATGGTATCGAGTACAGTATATACATATGAGATGAGTAATGTAGGGTATGTAAACACAAAAGTGCATAGTTTAAAGTGGCTAGTGATACATGTATTACATAAAGATGGCAAGATGCAGTATGTGGTATAGAGTACAGTATATACATTATATTAAGTGGCATTGTTTAAAGTGGCTAGTGATACATTTTTGATCAATTTCCATGATTTAAAGTGAGCTGGAGTTGAGTCACTATGTTGGCAGTAGCCACTCGATGTTAGTGGTGGCTGTTTAACAGTCTGATGGCCTTGAGATAGAAGCTGTTTTTCAGTCTCTCGGTCCCTGCTTTGATGCACCTGTACTGACCTCGCCTTCTGGATGATAGCAGGGTGAACAGGCAGTGGCTCGGGTGGTTGTCCTTGATCTTTATGGCCTTCCTGTGACATCGGGTGGTGTAGGTTTCCTGGAGGGCAGGTAGTTTGCCCCTGGTGATGCGTTGTGCAGACCTCACTACCCTCTGGAGAGCCTTACGGTTGTGGGCGGAGCAGTTGCCGTACCAGGCGGTGATACAGCCCGACAGGATGCTCTCGTTTGTGCATCTAGAAGTTTGTGTGCTTTTGGTGACCAGACGAATTTCTTCAGCCTCCTGAGGTTGAAGAGGKGCTGCTGCGCCTTCTTCACAACGCTGTCTGTGTGGGTGGACCAATTCAGTTTGTCCGTCATGTGTACGCCGAGGAACTTAAAACGTACTACCCTCTCCACTACTGACCCGTCGATGTGGATAGGGGGGTGCTCCCTCTGCTGTTTCCTGAAGTCCACAATCATCTCCTTTGTTTTGTTGACGTTGAGTGTGAGGTTATTTTCCTGACACCACACTCCGAGGGCCCTCACCTCCTCCCTGTAGGCCGTCTCGTCGTTGTTGGTAATCAAGCCTACCACTCTAAATGCCTATTTCACATGAGTCTGCTGAATTAGCAATAACTTTTCTTTAATTTTGATTTCATCACAAATTAAAATGTGGCATGGACTTGCCCATGAATTTGTTTCAGCATTGTCGCAATGAAGAGTTTGACTAGCCACACACGACATGCATGCACAGTTACAAACCTGCTAGAATTGGTGGCAGGCGGAGGAGCAATATCCATGGTCGTAGTATGGACGAAGCCTGAACTAGAATGTGACGCTAACTGAAACTGGCTAGCTTTTAGGAAACCTGAGTAGATATTGCTTGCTTCGGTGTATACCACTCGGCTCTCTCTCTCCGTTTGGCAGGTGGATCTGTTTTCCAAGAGTCTGCTGCTGATTCCTATCCACCTGGAGATCCACTGGTCCCTGATCACAGTAGACATGGCCAACCACCACATCCACTACTATGACTCGCAGGGCATCGTCTTCAAATACACCATAGAGGTAGGCTCACACACTTTACAGTCCTCTGCTGCTCAATGAAACTCACGCGTCTCTGAATTTCATCCTAGACTTGAGGAACATTGATTTGATAAGCATGGAAAATATTAACATTGGTCTACCTAGGCCCGCTGATTACTTTTTTTTGGGGGGGGGGGACTCAGTCGGGGTCTCAACTTAATGTTGAGTACAATTTAGAAATTTGGTTGTGCATCAGATGTCAATCAATTAGCCCATGACAGCAATTTGTTTGGGGGATTGGTAAATTAGTCTAGTCTAGTGGCCAGCGATATACATTTACGCTAAGCATGGTTGAATTACATCCAAGGTGGAGCCCATTGATCATCAGTTATCATAAACTCAGCAAAAAAAMAAGTCTCTTTTTCAGGACCCTGTCTTTCAAAGATAGTTCGTAAAAATCCAAATAAATTCACAGATCTCATTGTAAAGGGTTTAAACACTTTCTCATGCTTGTTCAATGAAACATAAACAAGTAATGAACATGCGGAACGGTCGTTAAGACACTAACAGCTTACAGACAGTAGGCAATTAAGGTCACAGTTATGGAAACTTAGGACGCTAAAGAGGCCTTTCTACTGACTGAAAAACACAAAGAAAGACCCCCAGGGTCCCTGCTCATCTGTGTGATTGTGCCTTAGGCATGCTGCAAGGAGGCATGAGGACTGCAGATGTGGCCAGGGCAATAAATTGCAATGTACATACTGTGAGATGCCTAGGACAGACAGCTTGTCCTCAGTGGCAGACATCCAAACATCACACCTGTGGGACAGGTACAGGATGGCAACAACAACTGCCCAAGTTACACCAGGAATGCACAATTCTTCCATCAGTGCTCAGACTGTCTGCAATAGGCTGAGAGCGGCTGGACTGAGGGCTTGTAGGCCTGTTGTAAGGCAGGTCCTCACCAGACATTGCCTGTGGGCACTAACCCACCGTCGCTGGACCAGACAGGACTGGCTAAAAGTGCTCTTCACTGAGGAGTTGCGGTTTTGTCTCACCAGGGGTGATGGTCGGATTCGCGTTTATCGTCGAAGGAATGAGCGTTACAGAGGCCTGTACTCTGGAGCGGGATCGATTTGGAGGTGGAGGGTCCGTCATGGTGTGGGGCGGTGTGTCACAGCATCGGACTGAGCTTTTTGTCATTGCAGGCAATCTGAACGCTGTGCGTTACAGGGAAGAAATCCTCCTCTCATGTGGTACCCTTCCTGCAGGTTCATCCTGACATGACCCTCCAGCAAGACAATGCCTGTATTGCTGTGGGTACAGACCTAGCAGCCAATGCGGCCTCATGAGTTCCCTTTTTTTGTGTGGCCCCCATCAGTTGCTCATCCCTGGTCTACCTAGTCCACATTTTGTAACTCAACCTTTTTTGTGAACTAAACCCTTGTTTTCCTCCTGTTATCGGCCCGACAGAACATCATGAGATACATCCTGGCTGAGGCGAAGGAGAAGAAACAAGCTACCTATCAGAATGGCTGGAAGATGATTATAAACAAGGTATTGTTTCAGATGGCACCATGTGACTGTTCTCTCTCAATTTCCAATTGGCTCTGTTTTGACTACTGTCTCTGGTTCTCACCCTCAGAGAATTCCTCAACAGAAGAACGACAGTGACTGTGGAGTCTTCGTATTGGAGGTGAGTAAAGAATTTCCCTCGTACTGCAAATTCCCCACACACACTGCTATGGTGAGTTTTTTTTTTTATTGAATTGTTTTATCTCTGCTTCTCTCACAGTACTGCAAGTGCCTGGCTTTAAAAGAACCGCTGCAGTTCACACAGGACGACATGCCCAACGTCCGCAAGAGGATTTACAAAGAGCTCTGTGACTGTAAACTGAGTGACTGACTGACCACAGCTGAGAAAGTACACCTGCCTTTCCAGTGAACCATGGGTTAACAACTGTTTGACCGTTATTGTACAAGGGCCATTAACYCTTTAAAAACACTACTGGAGCCAAGGAGAAACTGAAGGAACTGCTGTAGAGACAAGACATTTGACTGGTGACAGTCTTTTCTTCAGAGGGCCAGCGGTGCATATTCTGCAATAATTATTATTATTTTTTAATTGCCCTGTTTTTAACATCTTTAACGGGAGGGAGGGACCTGAGACTTTGAATTCCTTTGGGAGTTGAAGTCCACAAAGTTTCCATTGTTGACTGACTGACCTAGGTCTGGAGCTAACGCTGCTACTATGTTTCAGATGCCAGTAACGGACCTGTATGTGCTGATACCGTTTCCTAACTTCAGTTCTTGAAATGTAAACGGCAGATTATATGGGACATTAGGTGAAATTTGAAGGTTCTTGTTATATCATGTAATCTCCGCCTGACTAGTGCGGTACAGAACAAGAAGACTCATCAAAGGCTAGCTTTTAATTGAATGTACTGTTTTGTTACAACTTAATCTCAAACCGCTCTCTTGGGCTAGATTCAATCTGTATCACAGAAGATCCGCATTTTTAAAGGTAATTTCCAATTGAGCTGACATGCCGCATTTTACGTGATTGCAGTCTCTGCGAACGTAGGAACATTGCCTTGAAATGTAAATCGAGCTATAACGTGGATCTTTCCCGCTAGGGATTGAATCCAGCTCTTAGTTCTTGTGAAACTCCTTCGCATCAACAGCAGTTGAGACAAGGGCTTAGATTCAATGTGGAAGATCCGAACTATAGGGAGACTGCCTTTTTAAAGTTCAATGTTTCCGCATTCGGTAAACATTGCATCTGTCGGCTCAATCAAAATTACATTTACGTTGCGCCATTACATGGATCTTTCAGTAGTTAAGTGGGAAATATTTAGTTCCAGTTGGCCATGCTACTCCACTGAAAATGGCTTCATAAACACTGCTCTTTCTGCGTCTGTCAAATACTGTACACATTATTGTTTTTGAACAGCATATCTTGTGTACTGAGGAAGAAGTAATGCCTTTTTTTTGTATGAGGGGCTGGCAAGCTATGGTTCTCATTGGAGGACCACCAAGCACTTGCGCTGACTCAGTTGGTGTCAGTTACCCATCTGAGGGAGCTGGTCCACAGACTGGGTGTAGTTGGGGAAACGCTGCTGTAGAACATGCTGAATGAATCCCATCTATACCGTCTCATCCATTTCATTCAAGCACACTAGGTACCATTAGAGATCATGTTCACAGCACTCTCTGTACTAGGGTTAAATCTGTTTAATCTTCGTTGAGAGAGACTTTTTGGTTTTTATTTGATGTTCTTGATTTAAGCTGCTGTGGTAAAACCTAAAATATTGTATTGCAATATCTTGAAGTAATACAGGGTTATACTTACAAATAGATACCCAGAGGGGTTAAATTGGGATTCTCTAGATGTGAAAACTGTCCTCAAATTTCATTTTAATGGAAGTTCCCAATGTATGTGTCTCATCCTAAGCGGTGGCACAGTTTCCTTTCTAAGTTGACCCCTGAATACATTCATACACATGATGTAGCTTGTATGACTCAGGCATTCATTTTCTCTACTTACTCTATTACTCTGGGTTGTTGCATGAGGAGGATGCAACAACCCAGAGGCCCAGACACACCAAACTGAGGGGTATCCTACGACACAAGCTAGATCTACTCAGGGTTTTCTAAAGCTAACCAGCTTGTGTTAGCTTCACATTCCAGGTCTGGCTTTTTCTGTACTAGGACGGTGGATATTGCTTGTCCGCCTGCGGCTAACTCTAGCAGGCTTGTAACTGCGCGGGCTAGTCGAATGCCGAACTCTTCATTGAGACACTGAAACTTCAATCCATGGTGCAATCCGTGCCACATTTTTCATTTGTGCCAAAATTAAATCATGCAAATTCAGCAKGCTATACGCTCAATCCGAATGGTGTGAAAAGGCTTTTAGAAGTGCTGGCTTAATTGTATTATCGTTAATGCTGTCTTTGGTGTGCTTATCAATGCATAAGCACCTTTTTCCTTCCCACTCCTATTGCTAAAATAATTGTATCAATTTTATTTATCATACTAAACTTTTACTGTGTTAAGTTCAAATGCATTCTGTAAATACAAAATAATTTGATGGGTATTTTAACATGTTACTATAAAAAAATGGATTAATAAAATATTTAATCAGTCTTTTGCAAATTAAGGGGATGATAATCTTTGCGCAGGGGAGGGAATTTGATTTCAGTGGTCCTCAACTCGCTGCTCAGACACTTCATTCAGGATAAATGGAGTTTGCTGTGGAGCAGGTTAGTTTTGACGGATTTGTTGCCATAGAAATGTACCTGACTGAAAGGTGAGCCACATTCTTATAACTAGTTATCAGGAGTTGAGCTTCGAGTTGACAAGTTACCCCGCTAACTCCTCAAACCTGATTCGTAGGATAGCCGTCTGGAGCGATGGCCTTATGCTTTTGTATTTTTATTCTGTAAAGAAAGTAGTACTACTATTGTGACCGTGGCACTGTGACCTTTGTCAACTCAGCATATTGGTGACTGGATGGATCTCTGTTAACATTAACTGCTTTAGCAAACAGTGTCCCATGTGAGGATGTTTAATGATCAACTTATGGGCGGTGATGGGGTGGTTTGTAAAGTTACTTGAAGTGTAACAACTGTTTCTCTGACAGGAGTCTATGGGTGGTGATTCCATGATTCTCGGGCTGTTATTCAATCTGATCGCATGTTAGGCATTGTCTTTTTTTAAAGCAATTATCCCCCAAAAAATGACTTCTCATTTAGAAAAAAGCCTATGTGGCATTGATATGAGTTAGAAACATTTATTCTACTGTCAAAGTTGACTACAGTGTAAATAGGATAATTGTGGTCTTGTCTAAAACTTGAGTTTTGTGAGACTTGTGACTGTGTCACCACCTAAATGAAGGTTGGGTTTATTTCAATCCTGCCCACTGCTGGCCGCACACAAGTAATRATTAATTTGGAGTGCAGCTGCACGTGACCCGATCGTAATGACTGTGGTACATTTGGGATCACTTTGGATATCCCTATGGTGTTTTAGGGACCATTGGCAAATTACAAAATGTAAATGGTTAATATGTAAAAATTCCAATAGCTCTAAATTACAATGACTTAACCTCAAACCATCTATAAATTGTAGAAATTCATATAGTACTTCTGTACTGTTTACCACACTTGCCAAATATCGGAACTGAAATCACACTGATTGTGCTATAAAATATGCTTTTGATGTATATTGGATCAATTTCACTCATCTTGACTACTTTGAAACGTCATCCCCAGAGCTGCTGGACTGATCGGCACCATTTGATATATAGCATCTATATACACACACATCTTCAAATGCAATATTTTCCAAGACAGCTGGAACAATATGGCATCTGAGCTTGCATGAATGTTTATTTTATTTTATTGTCAACAGTGCCACAATGTGGCCAAACTCAACCATACTTTACAGGTTAGCTGTGTGCCAAATTGAATAACTGAGACAAATGGATCAAGATATAATAGTGCCCTTTATAGTGCCACCGTGGGGTCGACATGAATGTGCTTGCATATGTTGAGTGGTGACTGTGCTTGCAACATGAGTACCAAATTTGGTTACAATACGAATATCCTTGACTGAATTTTATATGCATTTGTGACAGACCARGCCCACACGAATGCTTATTGGTCACTATTGTTTGCCGTACTATCCTGGAATATAGTGTTTTTACAGACCTTGGTCCATAGATGCCATATCAGGTTTGTGCAGATTGMTCATTTGGTGCCAGAGGACTAGCGTTTTAAGTGTTTCACAAAATTCTAAATGGCAGAATATCCATCATTGTGGACCTTGAGGCAAATGTGTTCCTTGTGAAAAGGACCTATGTACCAAATTTCATGACTAGGTCACACAGATGTGACCTTTCAAAATGTGCATCTTCAATCGCTTTATTTGGCATGGCATTTCAAGAGGGGGTGTGGCCATATAAAGATGAGTCCTATCTCTATCTGTGCCATTATAGCTTCTGTGACAGTATGGGCAGTGACATTGAGGCTACAACCCATAGGAATTCCCACCCAGTTGACTACTTTAAAATGGTGGAAGCCCTTAATGGTGCTGCTGTTGGTCACAGATACCTTAAAAAAAAGGTAGGGGGCGTGGGTCAGAACCAGTCAGAATATGGTGTGACCCCCATTTGCCTCATGCAGTATGACACATCTCCTTCGCATAGTTGATCAGGCTGTTGATTGTGGGCTGTGGAATGTTGTCCCACTCCTCTTCAATGGCTGTGCGAAGTTGCTGGATATTGTCGGGAACTGCAACACGCTGCCGTACATGTCAAGCCAGAGCATTGCAAACATGCCCAATGGGTGACATGTCTGGTGAGTATGCAGGCCATGGAAGAACTGGGACATTTCCAGCTTCCAGGAATTGTGCACAGATCCTTGCAATATGGGGCTGTGCATTATCATGCTGATATACGAGGTGATGGAGGGGGATTAATTTTACGACAATGGTCCTCAGGATCTTGTCACGGGCATAGGCCTGGCTCCCCAGTGTCCCCACCTTAAGATGGCACTGACAGAGATGATCGCTTCGAGTTCTTAGGAAACTATGCAGTATTTAGTAGTTTTTATGTATTATTTCTTAGTGTTACCCCAGCAGAAGGGGCAGACGACGCGGCCACCTGGTCAGGCTCCGTAGCCGTGCACATTGCCCACCGCTTCCGAGTATTCTACTAGCCAATGTTCAGTCTCTTGACAACAAGGTAGATTAAATTTGAGCAAGGGTGYCCTTCCAGAGAGACATCAGAGATTGTAACATTCTCTGTTTCATGGAAACATGGCTCTCTCGGGATATGTTGTCGGAATCGGTTCAGCCATTGGCTTCTCCATGCATCGCACCGACAGAGATAAACACCTATTGAGGAAGGGCGGGGGTGTATGCTTCAGGATTAACGACTCATGGTGTAATCATAACATACAGGAACTCAAGTCGTTCTGCTCACCTGACCTAGAATTCCTTACAATCAAATGCTGGCCATTTTACCTACCAAGAGAATTCTCGTCAGTTAAGTCACAGCTGTGTACATTCCCCCTTAAGCAGACACCGAGATGGCCATCAAGGAACTTCACTGGAATATATGCAAACTGGAAACCATASATCCTGAGGCTGCATTTATTGTAGCTGGGGATTTTAACAAATACAATTTGAGTACAATTTGAGCTACCTAAAATTCTACAAGCATATTGATTGTAGTAACCGGGCTGGCAACACTGGAGCACAGCTACTCTAACTTCTGCGATGCATACAAGGCCCTCCCCTGCCCTTTGTTTGGCAAATCTGACCACCACTCCATTTTTCTTCTCCTTTCCTATAGGCAGAAACTCAAACAGGATGTACCCATGACAAGGACCAAACCGTTCAACGCTGGTCTGACCAATCGGAATCCACGCTTCAAAATTGTTTTGATCATGCTGACTGGCACGTTCCGGGTAGCCTCAGAATAATATTGATTTATACGCTGATTCTGTGTGTAAGTTTATAAGGAAGTGCATAGGAGATGTTGTACCCGCTGTGACTATTAAAACCTACCCAAACCAGAAAACGTGGATAGATGGTGGAATTCATGCAAAACAAAGCACAAGCCACCGCATTTAACCATGGAAAGATGACTGGGGATATGGCGGAATACAAACAGMGAAGTTATTCCCTCCCCAAGGCAATCAAACAYATGAAAAGTCCYTATAGGGACAAAGTGYAGTCGCAATTCAACGGTTTAGACACGAGACGTACAGTGCCTTGCAAAAGTATTCACCCCCTTGCCATTTTGCCTATTTTGTCATATTACAACCTGTAATTTTAAATAGATTTTTATTTGYATTTCATGTAATGGACATACACAAAATAGTCCAAATTGGTGAAGTGAAATTAAATAATTACTAATTTCTACAAAATAAGAGTGGTGCGTGAAGAATATGTWTTCACCCCCTTTGCTATGAAGCCCCTAAATAAGATCTGTTGCAACCAATTACCTTCAGAAGTCACATAATTAGTTAGATTGCACACAGGTGGACTTTATGTGTCACATGATCTCAGTGTATATATACATCTGTTCTGAAAGGCCCCAAAGTCTGCAACACCACTAAGCAAGGGGCACCACCAAGCAAGCGGCACTATGAAGACCAAGGAGCTCTCCAAACYGGTCAAGGACAAAGTTGTGGAGAATTACAGATCAGGGTTGGGTTATAAAAAAATATCAGAAACTTTGAACATCCCACGGAGCACCATTAAATCCATTATTTTAAAAAATGGAAAGAATATGGCACCACAACAAACCTGCCAAGAGAGGGCCGTCCACCAAAACTTACGGACTAGGCAAGGAGGGCATTAAACGGATAACCCTGAAAGAGCTGCAAAGCATCACAGCGGAGATTGGAATATCTGTTCATAGGACCACTTTAAGCCGTACACTCCACCGAGCTGGGCTTTARGGAAGAGTGGCCAGAAAAAAGCCATTGCTTAAAGTAAAAAATAAGCAAACACGTTTGGTGTTCGCCAAAAGGCATGTGGGAGACTCCCAAAACATATGGAAGAAGGTACTCTGGTCAGATGAGACTAAAATTAAGCTTTTTGGCCACCTCACGTCACCTCAAGAACACCATCCCCAGCCTCATGCTGTGGGGATGTTTTCATCGGCAGGGACTGGGAAACTGGTCAGAATTGAAGGAATTATGGATGGCGCTAAATACAGGGAAATTCTTGAGGGAAACCTGTTTCAGTCTTCCAGAGATTTGAGACTGGGACGGAGGTTCACCTTCCAGCAGGACAATGACCCTAAGCATACTGCTAAAGCAACACTTGACTGGTTTAAGGTGGAAACATTTTAAATGTCTTGGAATGGCCAAGTCAAAGCCCAGACCTCAGTCCAATTGAGATTGGTATGATGAAATGATACAAACCCCCCAAAAATCTATTTTAATTCCAGGTTGTAAGGCAACAAAATAGGAAAACTGCCAAGGAGGGGAATACTTTCGAAAGCCACTGTATTGTGGCAGGCTCTGCAGACAATAACGGACTACTAAAAGAAAATCGGTCACGTCACGGCNCTGCCAAGGAGGGGAATACTTTCGAAAGCCACTGTATTGTGGCAGGCTCTGCAGACAATAACGGACTACTAAAAGAAAATCGGTCACGTCACGGCACCGACATCTTGCTTCCAGACAAACTAAACGACACCTTTGCCCGCTTAGAGGATAAAACAGTGCCACCAATGCAGCGGGCCCTCCCTCTCCTTCTCTGTGGTCGACGTGAGTAATACATTTAAATGTGTTGACCCTCGCAAGGCTGCCGGCCCAGACGGCATCCCTAGCCACGTCCTCAGAGCATGCGTAGATCAGCTGGCTGGTGTGTCTACAGACATATTCAATCTCTCCCTATCCCCACATGCTTCAAGATGGCCACCATTGTTTCTGTACCCAAGAAGGCAAAGGTAACTTAACTGAATGACTATCGCCCCTTAGCACTCACTTTTGTCATCATGAAGTGCTTTGAGAGTCTAGTCAAGGATCACTTGACTCACTAACTTGCCCATGGATTGATGTTTCAGCATTGTCTCAATGAAGAGTTTGGTGTTCGACTAGCCACGTGCGACCTGCACACYCAGTTACAAGTCTMCTAGAGTTAGCTGCAGGCTGATGAACAATATCCACCGTCGTAGTACGGATGAAGCCTGAACTGTAATGGGAAGCTAACAAGCTGAGAAGAGCGTGGGGCCTAGAATKAAGCCTTGGGGTACACCCTTGGTGACAGGCAGTGGCTGAGACAGCAGATGTTATACACTGCACTCTTTGAGAGAGGTAGTTAGCAAACCAGGCCAAAGACCCTTCAGAGACACCAATACTCCTTAGCCGGCCCACAAGAATGGAATGGTCTACCGTATCAAAAGCTTGGCCAAGTCAATTAAAATAGCAGCACAACATTGCTTACAATCAAGGGCAATGGTGACATCATTGAGGGCCTTTAACTATTGCATACAACTCTCTAATGCAGTAGGGGAAGCAGAGAGACAAGTAAAAGAGGCGTGGGGAATAAGTCCCGAGGGGGGACATGACGTAGTACCAGGACAGTGGGTGATGGTAAAAATATTTTAACAGAGACATTCGGGCCAAAATGGGAAGGTCCTTTATAAAGTTTTGCTCKTAATGAGGTCAGCAATAAAAGTCCAGGGAAAATCATAATGGATACATGTCACTCATTGCAAGGTTGTCCATTTTGATGACAAAGCGGAGCCTGGAGAATAAAGAACTGATTGATTAGCAATCGGGGGGCCAGTCTCGGGTGAAGAAGCATAGTAAGATGGTCAGAACCTGATAAGCTTCTATGTTGTACACCGCAGTCATCATATTAGGGATATGGTTCAAATATTTTTTTTATTGAACACACACAAGAATGGTGTATAGGTATAAAAGACAAGTATACAATTCTTATCTTAACATAAAAGAGTAGACAGAAACAAGACCCAGAGTTCTGGGTACAAAACAAATAATACAAATATAAACACGACATACAGAACAAGGACAGGTAGAAAGAAAGAGGGTAGATGTAACCCCCCCCTGTTCCCCTCCCGACTGCTCGAGTGGCGGGGCCAGCACATGCTGCCCAAAGGTAGATTTAAAATATTACAATTGAGAGTGCGTTAAAATGTACAAATTCACAGCGCCGACTGATCCAAGTAAGAGAGGAAAGGCTGCCAGATTTGATCAAATGTTGATCATTTATTGTTCAGAATATATCTAATTCTTTCTAAGTGTACAGTGTTTGTCAATTCTCTGAGCCATAATTTGGTAGAGGGTGCTTCCCTCCTTTTCCAAAACAACAAGAGAATTTTTTTTGCCGAAATGAGACTGTAAGAGATGAGTTGTTTTTGGGGGTTGGTTAATCCGTTTAGGGAATCAGACACTCCCAGGATTATCAGAAGCGGGTCTGGGTCTATTGAAGTCTCCAGAACTTCAGAGAGGATCCTAAAAATTCCAGTAGTGTACCCTGCGCAGCCTGACATTTATCACACATAGGATATTTCCTGATACATCCCCTATGCAGTTTAGTTCTGGAATAGTGTAACACCTTGAATTGTATGAGACGATGTCTTGAGTTAATGGAACATGTGTGGATATACTCCAAGCTATCTTCCCAGTCTGCCACAGAAATGTCAGTCCCTAGTTCTTCCTCCCATTTTGCCTTAATGGCATCTGTAGAAGGTGTGCTAACAGATTGAAAAGCGTCATATAGACGAGATATCAGTTTGTCTGAGGTGGGGCATATTTTTATGCATCCGTCAAACATGGAAGGTTTAGCATTCCCAAGTTGGGAGGTGTTTTCTAACAGTCTCCAATTTGTAGTATCTGAAAAGTTACTTCTGGGAAGATTATAAGTTCTCCTCAACAACTCAAAGGAAGCGAAGGTCCCTTCTATATATAAATCCCCTATGGTACTTATCCCTAAGTTACCATAGGGGATTTAGAGGGGCAAAGGAGGGATTCCTGGCAACAGGGAGCATGAATGATATTGGTCTAAGCTCAAGTGGACTTTAATTTGCTTCCAGATTCGGACTGTGCTATGTATAATAGGATTGTTACGATAAAGTGTCATCTCCAGATTG
This sequence comes from Salvelinus sp. IW2-2015, assembly GCF_002910315.2. Classification (NCBI taxonomy): domain Eukaryota; kingdom Metazoa; phylum Chordata; class Actinopteri; order Salmoniformes; family Salmonidae; genus Salvelinus; species Salvelinus sp. IW2-2015. The sequence goes on along the minus strand of NC_036853.1, from coordinate 38,880,959 downwards.
ACAGGCGACAAAATCACAGCACAATAGAGAAGGGGTGACACTCCTCACGCTCCATACTAAGCCAGCTGGATGACGGAGGTGCGTCATCCAGCAAAAACGTAACAGCGCGGAGGTTAGCGGCCAATAGTAAAATATAAAATTTGGGAGAGACAATCCTCCTTCCATCTTGGATTTACAGAAGTGTTTTTTTACATATCCTGTGTGTTTCATAATCCCAGATGAAAGGATTGATAATTGAGTCCAGTTGTTTATGAAAGGATTTAGGTAAGAATACTGGGATGTTCTGGTATAGGTAGAGCAGTTGTGGGAGGAAGACCATTTTAAATGGCATTCATTCTCCGGCAGAGAAATTGGGAGATTTCTCCAAAATTGTATGTTTGCCTTGAGTTTTTGCATCAGAGAGGGAAATATCTTTAAATAGTGAGGAGTTGTTTGGTAACTACAATTCCTAGTAGGAACATTTTTCTGAAGATAATTTAACTGGAAGATGTTCTAGCCAAGAGGTGTTTTGCAACCGTATGGGCATTAATTCGCTCGTTTCAATTTATTCTGTATCCCGAGAAGGTACCAAAAATGAATCACATCAAAAATAGCTGGATTACTAGCTTGGGGTTCTGTTACATAGAGGAGAATGTCATCTGCGTATAGGGAAATCTTATTTAGAGTATCTTTAGRATTATAGCRGTGTATTGCTGCATGAGATCTGATCGCCTGAGCGAGAGGTTCAATAATTAGGGCGAAGAGCATAGGCGACAGCGCACAACCCTGCCTTGTCCGTCTGTAAAGGTTACATCTGGGCAACAATGATTGGTTAGTGAGTATTCTCGCACTGGGGTTCCTATATAAAAGCTGTATCCAATTTATGAACCCATCTCCAATATTACATTTCTGTAGGACCTTGAATAGATAGGACCACTCAACTTGGTCAAAGGCCTTTTCGGCGTCAAGAGATATAACGGCAAGGTCCACGTTGGGTAACCTCTGAGAATACATAATGTTGAAGAGGCGCCTGAGATTGAAGAATGTGTTTCTGTTAGGGATAAAGCCGGTCTGGTCCGAATGGACCAATTAACGTGCTAAGCCTGTTAGCCAGAGTTTTTGCTGAAATCTTTTGGTCTGTATTAAGGAGGGATATTGGTCTGTATGACCCTACCTCTTCTGGATATTTACCCTTCTTATGTATAACTGTAATGAACGCCTCATCCAAAGTAGATGGGAGAGCTCCATCCTCATTGGCCTGAACCAACATTTTGTGCAGGTAGGGAGAGAGCATGTTGCTGAATGTTTTATAGAATTCCCCAGGGTATGCATCTGGGCCCGGGGTCTTGCCACTCTTTAGAGATTTAATTGTTTCTCGAATTTCTTCAAGAGATATTTCCTTATTCAGGAAGTTAGAATCTTCCTGGTTCAGGGCAGGAAGATTACAATCCTCCAAAAAGTGTTGCATAATTAAGGGGTTAGGATCCGCTTTAGATGTATATGGAGTCTCATAAAACTGACGGAATCTGTCATTGATGTCTTTGGGGGAAGAGAGTAATTCCCCAGATGCAGATTTAACTTTGTGAATCATTCAGTCACTCACATTTTTTCGAAGTTGTCTGGCGAGTAATTTGTGTGGTTTGTCACCAAACTCAAAATATTTTTGCTTGGCATAGAGAAAAGATTTAGCAATTTTAGCTGAGAATCTGATTATATTCACATTTTAAAGAGGTAATTTTTTTATGTTTCTCCATAGATGTATGGCTAGTATTCTCCCTATCCTGTAAAAGGAGTATTCCCTACCCATAGGGTTAGAGATCCTCCATATCAAATAAGTTAGCATTTTTTTTTATGTAGGTATTCTAGAATTTGCTTGAATAGGAGGTAGGGGTTCGCCGGGTAGAGGATCTATCCAAATATTGGTCTAGCACACAGTTAAGGTCCCCTCCAATGACCAGGTTATTAGTATGGGAGATATCTGGAATCAGGGCAAGGACTCTTGAAAAAAGAGGGGTTATCACTGCTAGGCCCATAGATACAGTGGGGCAAAAAAGTATTTAGTCAGCCACCAATTGTGCAAGTTCTCCCACTTAAAAAGATGAGAGAGGCATGTAATTTATCATAGGTAC
>NC_036853.1:38870244-38873462 GCF_002910315.2 Salvelinus sp. IW2-2015 | reverse complement strand
GATAGACCCAGCCACATTTCATCTTCATCTCAATGCCCTGCTGAGAAGGAGGTTTTCACTCAAATCTCACGATACTGGCCCTTATTCTGTCCTTTACACGGATCAGTCGGCCTGGTCCTTTGCAGAAAAACAGCCCAAAGCATGATGTTTCCACCCCATGCTTCACAGTAGTGATGGTGTTCTTTGATGCAACTCAGCATTCTTTGTCCTCCAAACACGACGAGTTGAGTTTTTACCAAAAAGTTAATTTGGTTTCATCTGACCATATGACATTCTCCCAATCTTCTCTGGATCATCCAAATGCTCTCTAGCAAACTTCAGAGGGCCTGGACATGTACTGGCTTAAGCAGGGGGACACTCTGGCACTGCAGGATTTGAGTCCCTGGCAGCGTAGTGTGTTACTGATGGTAGGCTTGTACTTTGGTCCCAGCTCTCTGCAGGTCATTCACTAGGTCCCCCCGTGTGGTTCTGGATTTTTGCTCACCGTTCTTGTGATCATTTTGACCCCACGGGTGAGATCTTGCGTGAGCCCCAGATCGAGGGAGATTATCAGTGGTCTTGTAAGGTCTCCATTTTCTAATAATTGCTCCACGATGTTCTTCAAACCAAGCTGCCTACCTATTGCAGATTCAGTCTTCCCAGCCTGGTGCAGGTCTACAATTTTGTTTCTGTTCCTTTGACAGCCTCTTTGGTCTCCATATTTGGAGTTTGGAGTGTGACTGTTTGAGTTGTGACAGGGTCTTTTATAACTGATAACAAGTTCAAACAGTCCATTAATACAGGTAACGAGTGAGGACAGAGAGGAGCCTCTTTAAAGAAGGTTACAGGTCTGTTGAGAGCCAGAAATCATCTGCTTGTTTGGTAGGTGACCAATACTTATTTCCACCATAATAATTTGCAAATAAATTCATTAAAAATCCTACAATGTGATTTTCAGGATTTTTTTTCTCATTTTGTCTGTCATAGTTGAAGTGTACCTATGATGAAAATTACAGGCCTCTCATCTTTTTAAGTGGGAGAACTTGCACAATTGGTGGCTGACTAAATACTTTTTTACCCCACTGTATTTAGTAGAGTTGCAGAAGTAGAGTGGATCTCTCCTATTACGATCACATAACGACCCTCTTTATCRGCAATAGTGGTTTCATGTAGAAAGGGAATTCTTTCCGTACCAGAATCGCTTTGCCTCTCGTTTTGGCAGAGACGTTTGAGTGATACACTTGCCCCACCCACCTACATTTAAGTCTGCTATGAGAATTGTTATTCAGATGGGTTTCTTGCAAAAATATATTTTCAGACGAGAGTACTTTCAAGTGGGCTAGGACCTTGCCTCTCTTAATTGGTTCGTTTAAACCCTTGGCATTCCAGGAAGTGAGTGTAAGCCCCGCCCTCCTCTCGTTTGTAGTTCCTATGGTGGCCTGCATAACATGTAACTCAATAAAAAGGTAAGAAAGCGCACCAAACCATCACGATCAGCATATGTTGCACCTACACCCGAGCAGTATCCAGCCAACCCCTCCCCCCCGGCAAGCACCTTTACCCTCCACCCTGTCCCCCTACTTTCCCCAACATTTACCCCCCCATCAACCCACATTTAACAGGCCTACACAAATAGGAGAGAAAAAAAATGAAAAATAATAAACACATTGTCTGGCCGATGCCAAAAAAGCACGGCGTGACCTCGAACAAGAGGTAAAACAAAAATAAAATCCCAACTATACGTTCACCTCTCACTATCCTAGAACTTCTTCTAACATAGAAATGAGGAGGCTCCCGCAAATAAAGTGTTCAATTAGCATCTAATAAATCTAAACAGAATAAGTTGCAACTTAAACATATTGCACACTTAAGCGTCATCTTGGGTCAGTCCCTGAGATGAGCAAGATATAGCATCACAAGATTATATTGCTAAGCAATGCCGGTGTAAACATAAACCATCAGCAACCGACAGYCAGCAGTACATTTAGATATTGTGGGTTAGGAGATCGGAACAAGGATTTTACTAAATTAAACATACCCCCCAATCAACAAAAATAAATAAAAATGAATTATATATATATATATATATATGGGGAGAACAAGTATTTGATACACTGACAATTTTGCAGGTTTTCCTACTTACAAAGCATGTAGAGGTCTGTAATTTTTATCATAGGTACACTTCAACTGTGAGAGAGGGAATCTAAAACAAAATCCAGAAAATCACATTGTATGATTTTTAAGTAATTAATTAAATCGGCAGTGTATCAAATACTTGTTCTCCCCACTGTATGTGTATATATATATATACATACATACATACATATACACACATACACCCACACATATACATACCTACACACACACAAAAAAATTATATTTACACATATACATACATATATATATATTACATACATACATAGACACATACATACATACATAGACACATACACACACACATACATATATACACATATACATACACACACATAGACATCTACATACACATACGTACACAAACATTCATACCCCAGAATAATAATCTACACTAATTTAAAATATACACATACATAATTATACAAAAATGATAAGAGATAAAATAATAATAAAGTACAAATAATAATTATGTACGCACACCTACACAGACACAAGCATCACCGAGGGCTGGTGGGAATCTAATCGGAAGAGCGGCCCACTGCTATGACAAAGGCAGAAAACATCAACTTGCTATCCAGGTGTGACGTCTGGATCGGTCCTCTAGGTTGACCACTTTCACAGAAAGCCTCTGCACACTATCCTGCAATGACGTGCATAGCTTCTCTAACTCGTCGATCCTACCAGCATTGAATTCGAAAGATTTCTCAAGGTCCACAATACTCTGGCCCTGTGAAGCGACCGTTCGAACGGTGCTCTCGGTTTGGTGTCCAGTTCAGCAATAGTAGCCTTAAGATCCTCAGCTATAGCAACACGTAGTTCTCCCAAAGCCCGGGTAAGTTCTGTAAGTGTCACGTTGTTACCTGTGCCTTTCGCCATATCTGCCTCGTTGTTTGGTGGGGAGTAGGCCTCCGATGTGGATTTATTGTCCTTTGGTCGCTTATTACTCTGCATTTTCACATAGAAAGTTACAATATTTTATTCGAAAGAAACGTTTGTTGTAAAAACGTTTAAAATTAGTTATATTATTTCACAAAAAAGTTGCAGGAGCCTCACACACAGCCGTTCCCTCCAACATGCTAGCT
>NC_036853.1:38824740-38864828 GCF_002910315.2 Salvelinus sp. IW2-2015 | reverse complement strand
CAGGCCTACACAAATAGGAGAGAAAAAAAATGAAAAATAATAAACACATTGTCTGGCCGATGCCAAAAAAGCACGGCGTGACCTCGAACAAGAGGTAAAACAAAAATAAAATCCCAACTATACGTTCACCTCTCACTATCCTAGAACTTCTTCTAACATAGAAATGAGGAGGCTCCCGCAAATAAAGTGTTCAATTAGCATCTAATAAAATCTAAACAGAATAAGTTGCAACTTAAACATATTGCACACTTAAGCGTCATCTTGGGTCAGTCCCTGAGATGAGCAAGATATAGCATCACAAGATTATATTGCTAAGCAATGCGGTGTAAACATAAACCATCAGCAACCGACAGGCAGCAGTACTTAGATATTGTGGGTTAGGAGATCGGAACAAGGATTTTACTAAATTAAACATACCCCCCAATCAACAAAAATAAATAAAAATGAATATATATATATATAATATATGGGAGAACAAGTATTTGATACACTGCCGATTTTGCAGGTTTTCCTAATTACAAAGCATGTAGAGGTCTGTAATTTTTATCATAGGTACACTTCAACTGTGAGAGACAGAATCTTAAACAAAAATCCAGAAAATCACTGTATGATTTTTAATGAATTAATTTGCCATTGTTAATATTTATTTTCTATAACTTTTTGAAATCTATTTCTTATTGTAACAGGAAGTACATGACATCATGTTGCTAGCATGTTGCGCAATGTCTAATATTAAAGATGTCTCGAGGTATTGCTCACCTGATGTAGAGTACCTTATGATAAGCTATAGACCACACTATCTACCAAGAGACTTCTCATCTATATTATTCGTAGCCATCTATTTACCACCACAGAACGAAGCTGGCAGTAAGACCGCTCTCAACCAACTCTATAAGGCCATAAGCAAAGAAGAAAATGCTCACCCAGAAGCAGCAATCCTAGTGGCTGMGGACTTTAATGCAGGCACATTTATATCAGTTTTACCTAATTTCTACCAGCATGTCACATGTACAACCAGAGAAAAAAAACCTCCTAGACCACCTTTACTCCACACACAGAGATGCATACAAAGCTCTTCACTGCCCTCCATTTGACAAATCTGACACAATAATTATATTCTCCTGATTCCTGCTTACAAGCAAAAACTAAAGCAGGAAGTACCAGTGACTTGGTCAATATGGAAGTGGTCAGATTATGTGGATGCTAGACTACAGGACTGTTTTGCTAGCACAGACTGGAATATGTTCCGGGATTCATCCAATGGCGTTGAGTACACCACCTCAGTCATCGGCTTCATCAATAAGTGCATCGTCAACGTCATTCCCACAGTGACCCACTGATGTTCCCACAGGCAACATCCGCATCGAGCTAAAGGCTAGAACTGCCACATTCAAGGTGCGGGAGACTAATCCGGACGGTTATAAGAAATCCCGCTATGCCCTCAGACGAACCATCAAACAAGCAAAGCGTTAATACAGGATTAAGATTAAATCCGACAARACCGGCTCTGATGCTCATCGGATGTGGCAGGGCTTGAAAACTATTATGGACTCCAAAGGGAAACCCAGACGCGAGCTGCCCAGTGACGCAAGCCTACCAGATGAGCTAAAAGCCTTCTATGCTCGATTCGAGGCAAGCAACACTGAAGCATGCACGAGAGCACCAGCTGTTCTTGATGACTGTGTGAGAGCGCTTTCGGTAGCCGATGTGAACAAAACCTTTAAACAGGTCAACATTTACAAAGCCGCTGGGCCAGACAGATTACCAGGACGTGTACTCAAAGCATGCGCGGACCAACTGTCAAGTGTCTTCACTGACATTTTCATCTCTTTCATCTCTAGCAGCGTAGGGCAGCAAGACATACCTGTGGCTGATGTGAAAAAGCAATGGTCTGACCTTAAACTGCAAGGGAAAAAAATAATAGCCATACATAACCGCAGTATTAAGGCACCGGAAGGGGGGCCTGGCACGCCGGAGCTCTCCCTAATGGACCAGCGCATCAGGGCAATCATTAGGGAAAGCGCATACACTGGCACATGCTCCGACAGTGAAAGTTTAAAAAAAGGTGAGTTTCTTCTATTCTTCTTTATTTACATTTTTCATATGGTTTAATCCCAACTTTTACATCGTTTAGCAGTAACATCGGAAATTATGAAGTCTGTGTGTGAAACCCCCACGACTGCATCACTGGCTCACGGTAAGTAYTTAAGAGAATGTTGTCAGTAACTTAATATACAAGACATGCACTGATTTTAGTTTATTATTTTATTCACATAGAAACGGGGAAAGCTGTGTTGGGGTATTTATTTGAATCTATATGTTATGCTACGTGTGTACAATCAGTCAAACAATGGCCCAGTCAGTCTTACATGTGCTTTGTCCAGCAGGCCCTAGAGTGTGTAGATGTTGGTGTCGGCCGTACCATGACGGCGTGCGAGGGGACCTGGGCCAGGTTACAGTGGCCATACTGGGTCACCTCCACCCTGGAGCCCTGGGGGCATAGGAGCTGGAAGTCTTTAGACTGCAGGTCAATTGCCCACGACTCACCTGAGTAACCTAGAGAAGAGATAGATATACACAGTACCAGTCAAAAGTTTCGATACACCTACTCATTTATTTTTTACTATTTTCTACATTGTAGAATAATAGTGAAGACAACATTATGTATTAAACCACCCYGACACCTGAAAGTTACAATCGTTCTTCTGAATGAGCTTCAGGACAGGAATTAAACTGTTGGGGGATTTTAAAACAGCTACACAGTGCAATGGCTGTGATGGGAGAGAACTGAGGATGGATCAATAATATTGTAGTGACTCCACAATAATTTCCACTGGTCTAATGTCCATTGCACAATATTGYCCTAAATGGCAAAGTGACAAGATAACACAAATGAACGAAATACATGCATCTTATATGCAGCAAGGCACTAAAGTAAAACTGCAAAAAAGACATGGCAAAGGAATAAAACTTTTGGCCTAAATGCAAAGCCCCATGTTGGGGGAAATCCAACACAACACACACTGAGTAACTGCCTCATTTTTTTTGCATGGAGGTGGCTGCATCATGTTATGGGAATGCTTGGCATCAGAAAATACTGGGGAGTTTTTTAGGATAAAAATAAATGGCATAGAGCTAAGCACAGATAAATCCAAGAGCAAAACCTGCTTCAGTCTGCTTTACACCGGACACTGGGAGAGGAATTCATCTTTCAAAGGGACAATAACCTACAGTTGAAGTCGGACGTTTACATACACCTTAGCCAAATACATTTAAACTCAGTTTTTCACAATTCCTGACATTTAATACGAGTAAAAATCCCTGTTTTAGGTCAGTTAGGATTACCACTTTATTTGAAGAATGTGAAATGTCAGAATAATAGTAGAGAGAATGATTTATTTCAAGCTTTTGTTTTTTTTCATCACATTCCTAGTGTCAGAAGTTTACATYCATTCAATTAGTATTTGGTAGCATTACCTTTAAAAATGTTTAACTTGGGTCAAAAGTTGGGTGAATTTTGGCCCATTCCTCCTGACAGAGCTGGTAACTGAGTCAGGTTTGTAGGCCTCCCTGCTCGCACACGCTTTTTCAGTTCCGCCCACAAATTATCTATAGGATTGAGGTCAGGGCTTTGTGATGGCCACCTTGACTTTGTTGTCATAAGCCATTTTGCCACAACTTTTGAAGTATGCTTGGGGTCATTGTCCATTTGGAAGACCCATTTGCGACCAAGCTTTAACTTGCTGACTGATGTCTTGAGATGTTGCTTCAATATATCCACATAAATTCTCTCCCTTATGATGCCATCTATTTTGTGAAGTGCACCAGTCTCTCCTGCAGCAAAGCACCCGCACAGCATGATGCTGCCACCCCCGTGCTTCACGGTTGGAATGGTGTTCTTCGGCTTGTAAGCCATTATGGCCAAACAGTTCTATTTTTGTTTCATCAGACCAYAGGACATTTCTCCAAAAAGTACGATCTTTGTCCCCATGTGCAGTTGCAAACCGTAGTCTGGCTTTTTTATGGCAGTTTTGGAGCAGTGGCTTCTTCCTTGCTGAGTGGCCTTTCAGGTTATGTCGATATATGACTCGTTTTATTGTGGATATAGATACTTTTGTACCCGTTTCCTCCAGCATCTTCACAAGGTCCTTTGCTGTTGTTCTGGGATTGATTTGCACTTTTCGCACTAAAGTACGTTCATCTCTAGGCGACAGAACGCGTCTCCTTCCTGAGTGGTATGACGGCTGCGTGGTCCCATGGTGTTTATACTTGCGTACTATTGTTTGTACAGATGAACGTGGTACCTTCAGTTGTTTGGAAATTTCTTCCAAAGATGAACCAGACTTGTGGAGGTCTACAATTCATTTTCTGAGGTCTTGGCTGATTTATTTTGATTRTCCCATGATGTCAAGCAGAGGCACTGAGATTGAAGGTAGGTCTTGAAATATATCCACAGGTATACCTCCAAGTGACTCAAATGATGTCAATTGGCCTATCAGAAGCTTCTAAAGTCATGCCATCATTTTCTGGAATTTTCCAAGCTGTTTAAAGGCACAGTCAACTTGTATGTAAGCTTCTGACCCACTGGAATTGTGATACAGTGAACTAAGTGAAATAATCTGTCTGTAAACAATTGGAAAATTACTTGTGTCATGCACAAAGTAGATGTCCTAACCGACTTGCCAAAACTATAGTTTGTTAACAAGAAATTTGTGGAGTGGTTAAAAAACGAGTTTTAATGACTCCAACCTAAGTGTATGTAAACTTCCAACTTCAACTGTACAACACAAGGCCAATTCTACACTGGAGTTGCTTACCAAGAAGACAAGTTACAGCTTTGAAATACTATGGCAAGACTTAAAAATACAGTAGCTGTCTAGCCATGATTCCCAACATCTTGACAGAGCTTGAAGAGTTTTGAAAAGAATAATAGGAAAATATTGCACAATCCTTAGAGACGTACCCAAGAAGACTCACAGCTATAATTACTGCCAAAGGTGTTTGTAACCTATATGGACTCAGGGAGCTGAATCATTTTGCAATGACTATATTTTATTTGRATTCATCTAAAAAATATATATACAAAATAATTTTCAACTTTGAGTATTGTGTAAATTGTTGACAAAAACTGACAATTAAATCAATTTGAATCCCACCTTGTAACACAATAAAATATGAAGAAATCCAAGTGGTCTGAATACTTTTGCAAGGCACTGTATTTTGGGGACCATAGAGATCAGTTCAGAGCTGGTGTTCCAAAAGTGGGATCGGCGGTCTCTTCAGGGTCCAAGGAGAAACCCCAGATGTTCTGCACAGTTAGCTGAACAAAAAGTTACTGAACCTTTTAAGATGACACTATATTTTTTATTATTTGCCATGTTCAATAATCCTCTTGGTCTGAATGTTGGGACTAAACATGTTATACTCAAACATGTAGAGTCTACATCAGCACAACAGCAGACTACATCATYAAATAATCAGATGCCTCCTGTCCGGTGGTACTACATATCAACTACCTGWCTTATCTGCATCCACTTACAGATAAGTAGCCGTGCACAAGCTTTGACCTCTTACAGATACCTCTCCTTTATTGCCCCACTTCAGTTGTTCATAACAGGAAATAAATGTTGCTTAACCTACAGTTAGGACATGAACCCGTTAACATCCMGAGAGAGTCTGTGTGCCAAGTTCTCATTGATTAGATTTTGTAGCCAATCACACTAGCAGACTGAGCCATTTCTTAAAACAACAGAGACACACCAGGCATGTTCATGTTACATACTCACAAAACAAAGATAGATTAAACGTTATAAATTTTCCCTAGGAGGAGATTATAAAACAGTGGATAAAATGCCTGCGATGAATGAATTCCAAGAATATAGTAAGCACATACTATAACAAGTATTTTTTATCTCCGCAAAGGCCCCAAAGTAGACATGGAAAAAGTGTTATCGCTTTTGTCACTTTTGGTTTATGCGAATTATTTTGTGGATCCTGGAACTCTCTAAATTACACTGAGAAGAGTGTTTTTGTCTGAGTAGAGTTAACTCAATTAAAAAACAGGACACCATTAGCTTAAGAGTATCAGAAGAGGCAGCGAGAGACACATCACACCGCAATGTAGTCACACAACACCGCAATGTAGTCACACAACACTGCAATGTAGTTACACAACACTGCAATGTAGGAGAAAGGGTTTATTGGCAGTTCTCTTAATAACAAATGGAATGAATCAGGAAGGGGATTATTTACAGACTCCAATCCAAAAGTGAGATAGAAAGCTGTGGTGAACTGATGAAGAAGAAGAAGTTGTATAGAAAACAATCATCTTTGTGGAAGCAGGAGCGGGAGGGAGGATTCCAGCATGGCGCCCTCCGGAGGACATGTAAAGGCATTGCGCTTTGGAGAGCGTTGTCAGCTCTTTTCCATTCAAACGGACACACTACAGGACTGTCTACTGCTGTGTGTGTACACAATTCTGCTGTGTTTGTCTGGATGATCCCCGTGCAGAGCTTGAAGATATGACCTTGTCACAATCCTTGGTGAACAGGCTCCTTTTTTTGTCTTTCTTTTCCTTGTTTTTTTATTTAATAAAGACTATTGCTTTTAAAAACCATGCACATCACATGAACAAAGAGAACTCACAGGGAAGTGGAATGGACAGGGGGAAAGAACCAGCTGCCACAACATTGGTTAGTTTACAGTGCTTCACCAACACACAGTTTACTCCTCAGCCAGTCACTGGAGTTCAGAGTCAGGGTTTACATGTGTCCTGTCGCCAAACTCAACCCATATTCCTATTTTATATTTGAGATTCCTCAAAGTAGCCACTCTTTGCCTTGATGACAGCTTTGCACATGCTTGGCATTCTCTCAACCAGCTTCACCTGGAAAGCTTTTCCAACAGTCTTGAAGGAGTTCCCACATATGCTGAGCACTTGTTGGCTGCTTTTCCTTCACTCTGCGGTCCAACTCATCCCCAAACCATCTCAATTGGGTTGAGGTCGGGTGATTGTGGAGGCCAGGTCATCTGACGCAGCACTCCATCACTCTACTTCTTGGTCAAATAGCCCTTGCACAGCCTGGAGGTGTGTTGGGTCGTTGTCCTTTTGAAAAACAAATTATAGTCCCACTAAACTCAATCCAGATGGGGTGGCCTATTGTTGCAGAATGCTGTGGTAGCCATGCTGGTTAGTGTGCCTTGAATTCTAAATAAATCATTGACAGTGTCACCAGCAAAGCACCCCCACACCTCCTCCATGCTTCACGGTGGGAACCACACATGCAGAGATCATCTGTTCACCTACTCTGCGCCTCACAGACACAGCGGTTGGAACAAAAAATCTCAAATTTGGACTTATCAGACCAAAGGATAGATTTCCACCGGTCTAATGTCCATTGCTTGTGTTTCTTGGCCCAAGCAAGTCTCTTCTTATTATTGGTGTCCTTTAGTAGTGGTTTCTTTGCAGCAATTTGAACATGAAGGCCTGATTCACACAATCTCATCTGAACAGTTGATGTTGAGATGTGTCGGATACTCTGAAGCATTTATTTGGGCTGTAATCTTTGGGCTGTAATCTGAGGCTGGTAACTCTAATGAATTTATTCTCTGTAGCAGAGGTAACTCTGGGTATTCCATTCCTGTGGCGGTCCTCATGAGAGCCAATTTCAGCATAGCGCGTGATGGTTGTGACTGCGCTTGAAGAAAAGTTCTTGAAATTTTCCAGATTGACTGACCTTCATGCCTCAAAGTAATGGACTGTCGTTTCTCTTTGCTTCTTTCAGTTGTTCTTGCCATAATATGGACTCAGTCTTTTACCAAATAAGGCTATCTTCTGTATACCACCCCTACCTTGTCACAACACAACTGATTGACTCAAACGCATTGAGGAAAGAAATTCAACAAATTAACTTAAGGCACACCTGTTAATTGAAATGCATTCCAGGTAACTACCTCATGAAGCTGGTTGAGAGAATGTCAAGAGTGTGCAAAGCTGTCATCACGGCAAAGGGTGGCTACTTTGAAGAATCTCAAATACATTTTGATTTGTTTAACACTTTAGGTTACTGCATGATTCCATGTGTTACTTCATTGTTTTGATGCCTTCACTATTATTCTACAATGTAGAAAATAGTAAAAATAAAGAAAAAACATGGATTGAGTAGGTGTCCAAACTTTTGACTGGTACTGTATATATTAATATTCATAAACTGTACCTTCAACAACAAATAAAATAAATCCCCATATCTGTAAGAGTTTAAGTAAAGCTCAATATAGACATTTTATTATAACAAAATAGGCAGTAGACTGAAGGTTAAATATCAGTTAAAATCTCAGTGTACAATTCATTATTTTGCATCAGTGTTTTGCTTCTAAAATTAATACATGGACACCTGGAGTCAGTTCAAAAACAGCCATTCATTCATTCACTCCATTTCTGTTCGGGAAGTAGACCCCCCAAAAGCTTAGTGACATGAATAGATTAAAACCATCATGGATCGTAGTGAACGAAGGCGGCTAATGATAGAAAACTACTCACCTAGTTACCTCTGCGGTTCGAAAAGACTAAAACAGGTATGTATGGCTGCTTCAGATGAGCAGAGACGCAGTTGGTGTGTATGGATATACAACATGTGAAAATAATGGCTATGAGTATTGCAGTTCAGATACAAGTCTAAATGAGAAACAAAGAACAAAAACGTGACAAGAAAATAATCAAAATTGTCCGAGACATGCTCTTTAAAGCTATAACATGCTAAGTTTTGCCTCATGTCATTTCCTTTGATGAACCTATACATGACAAAAGGGGGAAAAAATATATATAATTAATATTGCATCTAAATCATGTTCCTTAAACATTAAGGAATTGTACCAACATAAAAAAATCTCCCCATAAGCAAGAAAAACATCCAGAGACAAGGTCCAAACCCATGTCAGAGACAGCCCAATAAAACCCCAGAGAGTGTATGTTTGTGTGTGAGAGGAAGAGACAGCATTAAATCATTTTGTGTGTGTGTGTGAGAGAGAGAAAGATAGATCTTCAACTCCAACGCGTGATCAGCTCTCTAGCCAGTGTGACAGAGGGGAGCAGGGCGGTGTGTGTGTGTGAGAGAAAGATGGAGACGTGTGTGTGTGTGTGTGTGTGTGTATGTGTATATATATATATACGCATGTATGTGTAGGAGGGGGGTGCTAAGCTCCGGGCAAGAGGGCCAGCGATCACAGCAGGCCAGGTTGGTAAAAATAAAAATACGTAAAATCAGAGAAGACATGAAGACCACTTAAAGAAAATAAGGGTAATATCTTCTGTCCTCCTTTCACAACTTCTCCTTGACAGGCACCCAGATGAAGGGTCCTGACTGCTCCTCGATGATCCTCTTCACCGTGTTATAAGTCTCCTCCAGAGAGTCCCCCTGGACTATAGCTGCAGCGACACAGAGGGGATATACATTAAACACATCCCTACATCGCAGTAATAGACTAGCGTCCCGACTAGGAAGTGTACTTGTAGATTAAGCTGCCTCATGCTACAGAAACAGGATATAGGCTCCTGATCCTATGAGCCGTTCCGTCTCACACAAGCCAAGGCTCGAGCAAGGCTACTTACTACATCTCAAAGATACTAAATGCATACAACGAGTACACAAAACATTAGGAACAACTTCCTAATATTGAGTTGCACCATCCCATTATGCCTTAAGAACAAATTAAATTCACGGGGCATGAACTCTACAGTGTTGAAAGCGTTCCACAGGAATGCTGTCCGATTTTGACTCCAATGCTTCCCACAGTTGTGTCAAGTTGGCTGGATGTCCTTTGGGTGACAGACCTTTGATACACACGGGAAACGGCGGAGCGTAAAAAACCCATCAGTGTTGCAGTTCTTGACACAAACCGGTGCGCCTGGCACCTACTACCATATCCCGTTCAAGGGCACTTAAATATTTTGTCGTATCCATTCACCATCTGAATGGCACACATAAACAATCCATGTCTCAATGCTTAAAAATCCTTCTTTAACCTGTCGCCTTCATTTACACTGATTGAAGTGGATTTAACAAGTGACATCAATAAGGGATCACAGCTTCTTCGGATCAGTCGATCATGGAAAGAGGTGATCTTAATGTTTTGTATACTCAGTATATATACTGCTCAAAAAAATAAAGGGAACACTTAAACAACACAATGTAACTCCAAGTCAATCACACTTCTGTGAAATCACTGTCCACTTAGGAAGCAACACTGATTGACAATAAATTTCACATGCTGTTGTGCAAATGGAATAGACAAAAGGTGGAAATTATAGGCAATTAGCAAGACACCCCCAATAAAGGAGTGGATCTCTGCCAGGTGAGTGACCACAGACCACTTCTCAGTCCTATGCTTCCTGGCTGATGTTTGGTCACTTTTGAATGCTGGCGGTGCTTTCACTCTAGTGGTAGCATGAGACGGAGTCTACAACCCACACAAGTGGCTCAGGTAGTGCAGCTCATCCAGGATGGCACATCAATGCGAGCTGTGGCAAGAAGGTTTGCTGTGTCTGTCAGCGTAGTGTCCAGAGCATGGAGGCGCTATCAGGAGACAGGCCAGTATATCAGGAGACGTGGAGGAGGCTGAGGAGGGCAACAACCCAGCAGCAGGACCGCTACCTCCGCCTTTGTGCAAGGAGGAGCACTGCCAGAGCCCTGCAAAATGACCTCCAGCAGGCCACAAATGTGCATGTGTCTGCTCAAACGGTCAGAAACAGACTCCATGAGGATTGTATGAGGGCCCGACGTCCACAGGTGGGGGTTGTGCTTACAGCCCAACACCATGCAGGACGTTTGGCATTTGCCAGAGAACACCAAGATGGCAAATTCGCCACTGGCGCCCTGTGCTCCTCACAGATGAAAGCAGGTTCACACTGAGCACATGAGCACATTTGACAGACGTGACAGAGTCTGGAGACGCCGTGGAGAACGTTCTGCTGCCTGCAACATCCTCCAGCATGACCGGTTTGCGGTGGGTCGTCATGGTGTGGGGTGCATTTCTTTGTGGGCCGCACAACCCTCCATGTGCTCACCAGAGGTAGCCTGACTGCCATTAGGTACCGAGATGAGATCCTCAGACCCTTGTGAGACCATATGCTGACACATGCACATTTGTGGCCTGCTGGAGGTCATTTTGCAGGGCTCTGGCAGTGCTCCTCCTTGCACAAAGGCGGAGGTAGCGGTCCTGCTGCTGGTTGTTGCCCTCCTACGGCCTCCTCCACGTCTCCTGATGTACTGGCCTGTCTCCTGGTAGCGCCTCCATGCTCTGGACACTACGCTGACAGACACAGCAAACCTTCTTGCCACAGCTCGCACTGATGTGCCATCCTGGATGAGCTGCACTACCTGAGCCACTTGTGTGGGTTGTAGACTCCGTCTCATGCTACCACTAGAGTGAAAGCACCGCCAGCATTCAAAAGTGACCAAAACATCAGCCAGGAAGCATAGGAACTGAGAAGTGGTCTGTGGTCACCACCTGCAGAACCACTCCTTTATTGGGGGTGTCTTGCTAATTGCCTATAATTTCCACCTTTGTCTATTCCATTTGCACAACAGCATGTGAAATGTATTGTCAATCAGTGTTGCTTCCTAAGTGGACAGTTTGATTTCACAGAAGTGTTGATTGACTTGGAGTTACATTGTGTTGTTTAAGTGTTCCCTTTATTTTTTTGAGCAGTGTATTATAGCAAGGACAGGCTTTCCCATATTTTGCCCATTATTTAATTCAGGGATCTGCTACAGACACTTATCATGCTAAGTGCAGAAATAGATGTAGTGTATGAAGCAGGTTGAGAATGGACTGGTGTGGGGGGCTGGACTCACCAGTGAAGTGCTCAGTGAACTCCTGATCCAGTTTTATGGCTCTGTCAAACATCTTCCTCCCCTGGTCCTCTGTTAGCCTCTTATTTACCTCTCTATAGGGAGGAGAGAGCGCGAGAAAGAAAGAATGACTCAGACATTGCCCTATGTACAGCTAATAGGTGACTGAATAAAAACAGTCTGAACTCTTAATTGCCATTGCTTTGGCCTCTAATATGAAAAAGAAAATGTTGAATCAAAACAACTTACAGGATATTCTCCACAGACTTGGGCTTGACGAAAATAGCGATGGGGTAGAGCATGGTCGACTGTAGTCGTTTGATGGCGTTGCCTGAAACATCCAGGATGCAATGCTTCCCCTGGACATAAAGAGCGATAGATAAGACAACTCAACACATCACAACAGCCATATGCTGACACATCCTCCTCTACTCACCTTCTCAGCGACATCCCGTACAGACTGGACGCTGGTTCCATACAGATGGTGGTTGTACTGGCCTGCCTCGATGAACTTGTGATCCTGGATGTCTTTCTCCATCTGCTCCCTGGACACCACAAAATGGTAGTCTCTGGCATCAACCTCGTAATCCCGTTTTAGTCTGGTTGTGTCTGGAAAACCAAACAGACCGTTTCATAGAAATGTAGTTATATTTGTTTGATGCATTTAATTATCGACAACTCTTGCAAACTCGTTATCACACCTTCAGGTACAAGACAAGCGTCAACATAAGGTGGCAGATAACAACTAGGCTAAGAATGTTGGGCCAGTAATCGAAAGGTTGCTGGTTCGTAACTCTGAGCCGACTAGGTGAAAAATCTGTCGATATGCTCTTGAGCAAGGTACTTAACCTTAATTGCTCCTGTAACCTGCTCTGGATACGAGCGTCTGATAAATGACTAAAATGTAAATAAAAACATAAAATTGTGTATGTAACAAAAATGTTGGTTCTCACGTGGGACACAGGACCCAAATTTGTCAGGGAACTCTGAGATGAGGTCATCGTTGATACGGTCCTTCATTGGCCCCAGGATGATGACGGGCCGTGTGTAGTTCACTAGACAGACAAGAAGGATCTACTGTATCAATACTGCCCTTGTATAAGCAAAAGTATTCACCCCCTTGCATAACAATCTAATTTAAATATATTTTTATTTGGATTTCATGTAATGGACATACACAAAATAGTCCAAATTGGTGAAGTGAAAAAAATCACTTGTTTCAAAAGTGCAAAAAAAAATTACATTAAAAGTGGTAGGTGCATATGCATTCACCCCCTTTGCTATGAACCCCCTAAATAAGATCTGGTGCAACCAGTTACCTTCAGAAGTCACATAACTAGTTAAATAAAGTCCACATCTGTGTGCAATCTAATTGTCASATGAGCTCAGTATAGAGTTGAAGTCGGAAGTTTACATACACCTTAGTCAAATACATTTAAACTCAGTTTCACAATTCCTGACATTTAATCCTAGTAAAAATTCCCTGTCTTAGGTCAGTTAGGATCACCACTTTATTTTAAGAATGTGAAATGTCAGAGTAATAGTTGAGAATTATTTATTTCAGCTTTTATTTCTTTATTCACATTCCCAGTTGGTCAGAAGTTTACATGCACTCAATTAGTATTTGGTAACATTGCCTTAAAATTGTTTAACTTGGGTCAAACGTTTCAGGTAGCCTTCCACAAGCTTCCCACAATAAGTTGGGTGAATTTTGGCCCATTCCTCCTCACAGGTCTGGTGTAACTGAGTCAGGTTTGTAGGCCTCCTTGCTCGCACACGCTTCTTCAGTTCTGCCCACAKATTTTCTATAGGATTTGAGGTCAGGGATTTGTGATGGCCACTCCTATACCTTGACTGTTGTCCTTGAGCCATTTTGCCACAACTTTGGAAGTATGCTTGGGGTCATTGTCTATTTGGAAGACCCATTTSSYACCAAGCTTTAACTTGCTGACTGATGTCTTGAGATGTTGCTTCAATATATCCAATAAATTTTCCTGCCTCATGATGCAATTTATTTTGTGAAGTGCACCAGTCCCTCCTGCAGCAAAGCACCCCCCCACAACATGATGCTGCCACCCCGTGCGTCACGGTTGGGATGATGTTCTTCGGCTTGCAAGCCTCCTCCTTTTTTCTTCAAACATAACAATGGTCATTATGGCCAAACAGTTCTATTTTTGTTTCATCAGARCAGAGGACATTTCTCCAAAAACTACAATCTTTGTTCCCATGTGCAGTTGCAAGCCATAGTCTGGCTTTTTTATGGCAGTTTTGGAGCAGTGGCTTCTTCCTTACTGTGCTGCCTTTCAGGTTATGTCGATATACGACTCGTTTTATTGTGGATATAGAAACTTTTGTACCCGTTTCCTCCAGCATCTTCACAAGGTCCTTTACTGTTGTTCTGGGATTGATTTGCACTTTTGGCACCAAAGAACGTTAATCTCTAGGAGACAGAAAGCGTCTCCTTCCTGAGCGGCATGACGGCTGCGTGGTCCCATGGTGTTTATACTTGCGTACTATTGTTTGTACAGATGAACGTGATACCTTCAGGTGTTTGGAAATTGCTCCCAAGGATGAACCAGACTTCTACAAATGTTTTTTCTGAGGTCTTGGCTGATTTCTTTTGATTATCCCATGATTTCAAGCAAAGAGGCACTGAGCTGGAAGGTAGAACTTGAAATACATCCACATGTACACCTCCAATTGACTCAAATGGTATCAATTAGCCTATCAGAAGCTTCTAAAGCCATGACATCATTTTCTGGAATTTTCCAAGCTGTTTAAAGGCACAGTCAACTTAGTGTATGTAAACTTCTGACCCACTGGAATTGTGAAACAGTGAACTAAATGAAATAATCAGTCTGTAAACAGTTGTTGGAAAAATTACTGCACAAAGATGTCCTAACCGACTTGCCAAAACTATAATTTGTTAACAATAATTTTGTGGAGTGGTTGAAAAATGAGTTTTAATGACTCCAACCTAAGTGTATGTAAACTTCCGACTTCAACTGTACACACACATTCTGAAAGGCCCCATAGTCTGGAACACCACCAAGCAAGCGACACTATGAATACCAAGGAGCTCACCAAACAGGTAAGGGACAAAGTTGTGGAGAAGTACAGATCAGGGTTGGGTTATAAAAAAAATTGCTGAAACTTTGAACATCACACGGAGCACCATTAAATCCATTATTTAAATGTTTTAAATAATATGGCACCACAACAAATCTGACAAGAGAGGGCCACCCACCAAACTCAGACCAGGCAAGGAGGGCATTAGTCAGAGAGGCAAAAATGCGACCAAAGATAACCCTGAAGGAGCTGCAAAGCTCCACAGCGGAGATTGGAGTATCTGTCCATAGGACCACTTTAAGCCTTACACTCCACAGCTGGGCTTTACGGAAGAGTGGTCAGAAAAAAGCCATTGCTTAAAGAAAAAAATTAAGCAAACACGTTTGGTGTTCGCCAAACGGCATGTTGTAGAGTCCCCAAACATATGGAAGGTACTCTGGTCAGGTGACAAAAAGTTAGCTTTTTGGCCATCAAGGAAAACGCTATGTCTGGCACAAACCCGAGAATACCWTRCCCAGTGAAGCATGGTGGTGGCAGCATCATGCTGTGGGGATGTTTTTCCATCGACAGGGACTGGGAAACTAGTCAGAATTGAAGGAAAGATGGATGGCGCTAAATACAGGGAAATTCTTGAAGGAAACCTGTTTCAGTCCACCGTCCCAGTCTCAAATCTCTGGAGGTTCACCTTCCAGCAGGACAATGACCCTAAGCATACTGCTAAAGCAAAACTTGAGTGGTTTAAGGGTAAACATTTAAATGTCTTGGAATGGCTTAGTCAAATCTCAGACCTAAATCCAATTGAGAATCTGTGTTGTGACTTAAAGATTGCTGTACACCAGCGGAACCCATCCAACTTGAAGGAGCTGGAGCACTTTTGCSTTGAAGAATGGGCAAAAATCCCAGTGGCTAGATGTGCCAAGCTCAGAGACATACCCCAAGAGACTTGCAGCTGTAATTGCTGCAAAACATGGCTCTACAAAGTATTGGCATTGGGGGGGGTGAATAGTTATGCACGCTCAAGTTCAGTTTTTTTGTCTTATTTCTTGTTTGTTTCACCCCAAAAATATTTTGCATCTTCAATGTGGTATTCATGTTGTGTAAATCAAATCATACAAATCCCCCAAAAATCTATTTTAATTCCAGGTTGTAAGGCAACAAAATAGGACAAATGCCAAGGGGGTGAATACTTTCGCAAGCCACTGTAACTAATTCTAAGATGGTTTGTTATCATCGTTACTGTAACTAACTAAGACACCATAACCAAGTGAGATAACTAACTCTAATGGGGCAGTGAGAGCTGAGCTATCCTGTGATACTGCTGCTGTCAGATGATGTGTGACAGAGATGATCATGTAAGCTGTGTCTTACCTTCCTGCTGTGTGACTTGCTCGTAGGACAGGACGTACTCCTCCTGGCCACCTGATAGGACGGACAGAACAGGCGGCCATGTTTAGACAGATAGTGGCGATGCAGTAGATACTGTGATTATGGTTAGGAGTCAGACCAGCTGTTGGCATGCTGTGTGTGTGTGTGGGTCAGTATTCTCCTTGTCCCTTGTTATAAGTGTGCACATCAAAATGGAGTTAACATAATGACCCCCTTCGCTCCATCTGTACAGAACATTAAAAGAGTAGCTAATGTGCATGCATGCCACGAAGCTTGTGAATATGTATGAGCAGTTTTGCTTATCTTAAAAAGTATTTAATTGCAGTAAAGAAAGCAGAACACTGTATAGTCACAACAGGAGACTCTGTTCCTCTCACACAAATACACTGGTAAAGCTCTACATTGTTTTCATATCAATCCAGTGACTGTCCTAATACAGTGGTTCTCAACCTTTTTTGGTTACTGTACCACCAAATACATTTACAGTAGCTCTGTCCAGAGTACCCCTGAAGAACCCTGCACGGGAATTTTACCAGTAAGCCTGTGGTCTCATGAGTCTTATTGAGAACCACTGTCCTAATACGACTGCTATTTCAACATGCATCCCTGAAGTAGCTTGGGGACTCTAACGTGTGTGATCCTCGGAGTATGCTGCTCAGACCAAACAAACAGAATAGATCATAAAAGAGAAGATGGAGACATGCAAAACAAATGAAAGAACACAGGCAGCCCGTCGACGGAGGTAGGGATTGAGGGGGACACCAGGACATACAGTAATTACTTTCACTATCGCTGGCATTAGAGGTTACATGCTCTGAAAGTATAACAAAGGGAATGTCAGCATCACAGAAACATGTAGATACAGATAACTCAATCAGTGGGAGTGGGTAATGTAATACAAGGTCACAACATGAAGACACACAGGATCACCAGGAGAGGGCAGTGCTAGGAACGTTTTGGAGATGGAGGTGTGAATATTGTACTTTCTAAAAACGATACCCTCTCAAGTTAGGTTTTGTGAAGGGCAGCGTGACGGTATATCTGTGAGACCTTCCTCTTTCATCCTAGAATTTGATCACAGCAGGTCATCCTATCGAATCACATCGAGGTGCATGTCATGGCCATGTCAAGGTCATAGAGCTTTATCCACCATGTTAATGTGTGTTTTTCTGTCCAACACTGTGGCCATTTTGGACCAGGTCTCTTGTAAAAGATTATACCGGAAGAAATAACGGTGAACTAAAAATACATGTTTTAAGTTACGGTTGAAACCATACTCTCACAACATTCAGCACTCATGAAGGGTCTTAGCACAGCCAAGGGGGTAGAATAGGGATATTTTCAACAGAAAAGGTCCCCAATAAAAAGGTGATTCTGACACCTCTGTAACAAACACACATCATTGTAGTTTTGTTATTTTAATATTCTTTTTTAAATTTCTATTCGTTTTAAGATTTAAACTTTGGATCATCAGAGTTAAGTCTTCTGGACTACACAGGAGTCAGGACTGTCTATTATGTCCCCTACAGTACATTATTCTACAGACTATGTGTCTCTAAACTGGCCTATCTATGCTGAGTAAGGGGAAACAAATACCAATAGTGTTGAGGAGCCTGCTGTAACAATGCAAAAGCAGCATACATGATCTGCAGTACAATACCCACCGACGAGTCACCATTGATTTAGTGACATCACACTGACTCAGTGTGCTGGTCATAATGTAATGCTAACCACAGTGTAAATGCTGATCAGTGTACAGAGGCTGATGTCAAGATGATCTGTTAGAAATATGAGTGTTGGGTAGTGTTACATAGATGCAATGCATGTTTAGAGGTACTGTTTGGGCTTTGAACGGAATAGAAATAAAGCACACTGTTTTGTATATATATGTTTTTATGTAATCAAACTAAGCCGATTGTCAATAGAGGCTGGATGACAGAGAGAGATTTTGATGACAATGCATTGGATGTCATAGCTAAGGCTTAAATTACAATATTAAATGACTGTGGGAGCCATGGATGAGCTTCAGATGGTTGTGTGACCGTGAAATCCTTGTGACTTACTCAGTGCTTTGTCGTCAGGGACCTGTGAAGTAGCCGTCAGAGAGCAAAGCAACAGGAGACACAACCACAAGAGAGATATTCATTACTGGAACACATCACGCTGTTCAACCGTCATGCACAATCGCAGCGCTGCACTGAAGCCAAATGGTCAAACTAACCAACTGATAAACCAATGAGCAAAGCTACTGGAGACGCAGGCTCAGTCCATAGACCTCCCGTAGGGGTGGTAAGGCCAAGAGACCAGAGGTGGCAGAACGGAGTGCTCAGGTAGGGATGTAGGCTTTGAGCAAAGCTTGAAGGTAAGGTGTAGTTTCCCTTGCTGCTCCGACTGGAAGCCAGTGGAGTGTGCAGAGGAGTGGGGTGATATGACACCCCTAAAGATTCTTATAAATAAAGTAGTCAAAAGTTTAGTATTTGGTCCCATATTTCTAGCACGCAATGACTACATCAAGCTTGTGACTCTACAAACTTGTTGGATGCATTTGTAACCTGATTCAGGAAACTAGGCGTATGACACAACTTCACAGGAGAGCCGTTTGAACGCAATTTTTTTTACATTTTAAAATCAAAATGTGTTTTTTTGGGGCAGAAATGCCTTCTCGAACATGTGAACTTTCATGTGCCTTAATATCAAACTTGTATGCCATCTGTAAATACAAATAAAATTGTTAAATTACGAGCCTTGTTGGTTAAGCCACAGAAAAAGTGAACAACCTTCCCGCTAGCCATGATGGGCTGAGATAATGAGTGGGCTGGACATGCCGAGAGATGAGTTTGGATTGGTCTGTCTATTGAGCTGGTCAGTATGTCTAGGTAATCGTGTTGAATGTGGCTTTTAAGAAAATGTAGCGTGTAGTAAAACTGCATGAACCAAATTAAAGTGTACTGTTAGCTAGCTTTTGTGTATGCTCTCCAATTTCTGGAGGACTGAGTTTTGAAAAATCTGTGGAATTCGAGTATGATAGTGTTGGAATCGGCTAAACTTTGAACATTGAGATATTAAATGAATGATAGGAAATGAAAGAGACTATGTTAGAAGTTAATGGGTCTCAGAAGTAAGAAGAAGGCTTTGGAATGTGTTTGATGGAGGAGAGGAGAGCGATGTGTTGATACAGGGGAGACAGATGGACATCTGTGTATTAGATGAAAGAGGGGTTGAGGTCAGGAGGTGAGGACAGAGTAATAATTGTTTGGAATCCTGTTACCCTCTTTATTAGCTTCCTGTAGAGCCATAAAATGTAAGGATTGGAGAGAAAGGGGAGTGTCTTAAGTAGGATACATATAAACTGTGAAGTCTGAAATCTTTTACTGTCTGATCACAGCTGTACAGAACCATTTGGGGATGATTAAACTTGGTTAAAGCTTCTCTAGTGTCCGTGAGTCATTTACTCTGAAAAATAAGAACCTAACAATAGCTAAGGAGATGGAGAAAAAAKCAGTCTGGAGTACATCGTCAAACTAAGGGCAACCATGTATGGCATCAGACAGGAGACGTATCCAACCATGATGTATACTGGTAAGATAGTCTAGCTAGCTACTTTCAGTTATTACATGTTTCTAATTTTGACAGAAAGTGGTTTCATTTCAAATGTACTGTTAGCTAGCTAACATTAGCTGGCTTGGTCGCTTGCTAACGTTATGTGTATGATCTTATTCTTCGTATCTCAAACACATTTGCTTGACTAGTTATAGCCATAGAACCTGGTTGGTTAGCTACCTGCAGATTCATGCAGGGTAGTAACGTCATAAATTGTGATTATGGTCCATTGTTTAGCTAGCTACACGTCTTACAGAAGACTCCTCTAATTTTGACAAAATATTTTCATTTCAAGTTAAAGTGTACTGTTAGCTAGTTAATGCTAGCTGGCTGGCTCGCTAACTAACGTTACATCATGTGTTGGGATTCATTGTTTACTTAGCTAGCTACAAAGATCAAAGATCATACCCCCAAGACATATGGTTCTCAATCAGAGACAACGATAGACAGCCGTCCCTGATTGAGAACCCTACCCGGCCAAAACATAGAAATACAAATCATAGAACATAGAATACCCACCCCAACTCACACCCTGACCAAACCAAAATAGAGACATAAAAAGGATCTCTAAGGTCAGGGTTTGACAGTAGGCCTACCATTAAAAKAAATGCTGTTAACAGTCCAGTTCAAAGTAAAAGGACACAGATCCATATATAGCAATGGTCTAGTTGCACATAGGCCTACTGCAGCTCTGATTAGTTGTGCTGCACAGGTCTGTGTAGAGTACGGGCTGAGTCCTGTGTGTCAATGCAACAGAACCCTACTCCGATTCTGTTGCATAAAATCTTGCATAGTTTGGCATACTAAGTCTTGCATAGTTGGTTTTGTTTCAGTGTGTTGCATATAAAGCGGCTAATATTGCGTTGATTCGATCACAATTGCCACAGAAAGGGAAACGTTGACAGTGTTAAAAGGGAAAATATTTGAAAGTGGAGTCTCTCCGTGGCTAATATTTGTTCTGTGCGGTTGTCCCGGGACAGTCTCGGGACTACTGCGGCACCATCAGCTTAGAAGTAACATTGTTCAGCACCACAGACAGTGATCGGAATTCTCACGATTTGACAGTTGGGTCCAACAGAGGAAAGTGGAAGATGTATTTGACAAAATGATGTTGTTAAACAAAGTTAATGTTGCTAAACAGGCTTCCTACAGTCAATTACACCTTTCATGCAATGGGCATTGCACATAATGTGTCCAAACTGGTCACAGAAGCTGGACAAAAATAATGTCTAATATAAACAAGGGGGAATGTCTTGATGGTTTTTCAGCAGGTGATATTTTAATAAAACATTAGTGATGTACACTGAACAAAAATATAAACGCAACATGTAAAAGTAAAGTTTCATTAACTGAAATAAAAGATCCCAGAAATGTTTCATACACACAAAGTGTATTTCTCTCAAATTTGGAGAACAAATTTTGTTAAATCCCTGTTAGTGATCATTTCTACTTTGCCAAGATAATCCATCCACCTGACAGGTGTGGCATATCAAGAAGCTAATTAAACGACATGATCATTACACAGGTGCACCTTGTGATGGGGACAATAAAAGGCCACTAAAATGTGCAGTTTTGTCACACAACACAATGCCACAAATGTATAAAGTTGAGGGAGCATACAATTGGCATGCTGACTGCAGGAATGTCAACCAGAGCTGTTGCCAGAGAACTGAATGTTCATTTCTCTACCATAAGCCGCCTCCAACGTCATTTTAGAGAATTTGGCAGTACGTCCAACCGGCCTCACAACCGCAGACCAAGTATAACCATGCCAGCCCAGGACCGCCACATCCGGCTTCTTCACCTGCAGATTGGTTTGAGACCAGCCACCCGGACAACTGATGAAACAGTTTGCACAACCGAAGAATTTCTGCACAAACTGTTAGAAACCGTCTCAGGTAAGCTCATCTGCAAGCTCGTTGTCCTCATTAGGGTCTTGACCTGACTGCAGTTCGGCATCGGAACCGACTTCAGTGGGCAAATGCTCACCTTCGATGACCACCGGCACGCTGGAGAAGTGTGCATTTCACAGATGAATCCCGTTTTCAAATGTACCGGGCAGATGGCAGACATATGGCGTTGTGTGCGCGAGCGGTTGTTGATGTCAACATTGTGAACAGAGTGCCCCATGGTGGAGGTGAGGTTATGGGCAAACATTTCCTCCCCTCCCACCTCAGCGCAAGCGAGCTGATATTTGACAGACAAATTGCCGAACCTGGCGCAATGGGTGGAAAATGCCAGRGCCCAAGTTTTTACATGGCGAAAGTGCAATTGACCGGCGTTTGACACTTGCACCACCTGAATTTAGAGCAATCAGAGTAGGAGTGCTGATCTATGATCAGTTTTGCTTTTTAGATCACGATGAATAGGAGAAAACATCTGATCCTTGATGAGCAATTCTACTCTGAGACGCTTTGTGAATTTGGGCACCGATTAGATCTATATAGAATTTGTGCTGGAACCCACCACTGTTTCAACGCAGCACAGTTTTCCTATGGGAGATTCACTGATTCAGGTGGGAAATATAACAAAAGTGTTGTGGCTAGGAGAACTGGACAGTGATCACGGTAGACAGACAGCCTCAGACAGTCAGATATTAATACATTCATTTAGGTTATATGGATAGAAAATAATAGCTTCAACAATATAATTATGTGTAGAACGCTGACTTGAAATCTGTGTGTCTCTCAAGTTTAGTACTCTGCCCATATTAAAAACATAAAAAATTAAGTCATAAGAATACTTGCATGCTCAGTTTTGAGAGGTCAGTGTTCTTTCTGATGATAGTGATTGTGCACCGAACTGTGACTAGACTATGGTTTCTGAGCAGGTAACACATTCATTAGCTCTATATAGGGAAGGAATGGAGATATCATTATGCTGCTCTGAACAACACCTGGGATAATATTAGATGGGATGAAGGTTGTAATGATGCGAGATTTAGTTTTAGGACCATGTTTACTGAAGTGTTTATGGATTTGAACAAACCTTAAACTAACTTAATTTTTGTTTCCAAACCTAACTATCTTGAAGAGTGTGTTATTGTTGTGAGGGAGTGAGAGTGGGGGTGTGTGATGGCCGGTATATTCCTGCTCGTTGGCTACATCTGCTTGCCAGGATAGAGGTTGGCCCTGAAGGGTAAGAGCTTAATTACACACACCTGAATATCATTAGCTTGGAGGTTGGGTGGTGGCTGTTTAACCTGGCTCAAAGAGGAGCTAGGTTTTTGGTTTGGTTTTATTGTTACCCAGCGCTGTGGCGCATTCTGTTTCATTTCCTGAATAAAAGTCCTGGGTTGTTTCCTTGGAGAAAGGTCCATCTTGGTCTAAGTTTGTGTTACTTCACACTTTCGTCACTTGTGGGCCAGCCCGGCCACCCGTCTGCTACATTGTAAGCAATATTTCAAAAACAACACTGATAATGTAACAGAGATCAACTCACCCCTTTGTCTTGAGACCTGGCATTGAATTTGACAGTCTTTAACCGCGCTCTGTCTACCCTGCAGGAGAGAAGAGAGAGAGAGTGGCTGAGAAGCGAGGGAGTGAGGGCTACACCCATGGGTCACTGATGAAACATTTTACATAATCGTGCCTTGAAACAAGCCGGCTATTTTTTTTGCCGGGATATTGCGTGTGTGTGAAGACTCAAATCCCGGTTCCATCTCTATAGTAACTTCCACAGTACCCTGCTGAGATTGATGAGTAGAGAGGAAAGGGGTGATTCAGTAATCAGAAGAATAAAAAGAGTTGCCTTGAGGGAAACCTTTTTATTTCCCTCTAAGTCAGCCTTGGATGCAACATTACAACACAGCACCTGAAAATACTTTATCTACCAGTAATTAAGTCCCTGCTACATTTCCATTTCACTTAAATGAGACCCCGAAGGAAATATTTTCAGAATCCAAATCGTTCTTAAAAATGTTTCGAAAACAATGCGACTCTTTGCATTGCCTTTTCTTTGTATTTAATCCTACAAAGCAGTTCTACAGAGCTCTATAAAGCTTTAGTTTAGAATGTAAATAGTTTCCCTCCTATTTCTTAGTTTCCTTTATTAATGAGGACATCACAGGAGAATGTATCAATGCCTTGGAGAGCAGGAGTGAGAAGAGTAAAAGAACTCAGAGCTCCAGATAAGAGAAGCTAACTGTCTTCTGCTCTGCATCAACAGCTAGTGTAGTACAGCTTTCCTTTAAGCCTTCACTTGGGTTAACAGCTGCCACAAGCTACTCTTCAAAGCATGGATGTTCAATGGCTGCTACGGGCTCTTTTCTTATATTTTTTTTACAGGCTATATTCATCTTAATTTCCTTCACAATAGCAAGTATCCGAAACAGTTTTACATTGCCGTGCTCAAGATAAATGGGTTCACACTGCAACCATATCTTATACATCTACAATCCTGTTGGCCTATCCTCACAATGCCTCATGCTTTGACATAGACTCCTATTCTCATGATATACAACTTTCTACAAAACACCCTGCAACTGCTGCCATCTCATCATATCCAGCTTCCAAGGAGACAGATGCAACAGAGTCAGGTGAGAAGTCAATTATCTGTCCATCACTCCTCTTCCAGGGGAGAGAGCGACGGAGGGAGGAAATAGAGGTGAAGCGTGACAGTGACAGAGTAAGAGAGAAATGCAGAGAGAGACTCAAGTCTATCATGAAACAGCTGATTTAACATAGGAAGTGTAAGGCTAATGGGTGTGTTTGTTTCGACTGGACCTTTTTTTATTTAAAGACTTGTAAAACACCTCAGTACAATCCTTGGCGAAACAAAAAAAAGAGTGGTTGTATGTTAACCTACTCTCTGCCCCCATGGTGGCCTTTACGGTATATTGCCAGTCGCAGTGGCACCATGCTGTGTCCAGGGATAAGACCAGCACTGGGCTGTGCTAACACGCACACGCATACACTGAGCACTCTGTGAGCAAGCACAGGACATGCAATAGGGTTTTAAAACTGAATTCCCCAAACGGCTGAGGCTGGTGAGTAAGAGGGCTTATTTAAAGTAATGCCATGCTAACTGACAAGATGCCTACTAATTCAAACTTTTTTTGTCCAGTCTCCTAAAATAAGATTTAAGTTTGAGAAGTCTAGTGCTGATCAGGGACCGGCATGTTGCCCGTCCCTAGATCTGTGCCTGTAGGCAGCTTCTAACCTGAGCAACCCTGACCCCTCACCTCCTCCTGCTGGGGATGACTCCGACCTCATCTACCTCTTCTTTGTGGGTCATGTGCCTCGCCTGCCACCACTCGTCATCGGAGGTGTTCACCACGTGAAGGATGTCTCCAAAGTGGAAGTTAAGTCCCTGGCTGGGCAGCCCAGAGTCCTTTGTCCTGTTATAGTCAAACAGAGCCCTGGAGGAGAACCAACATTACATCAAACAGCGCCCTGCAGACAAACAACTACAATAGATGAGGGTGGAACTGAGTCGTTTGTCTTGGCATAGGCAAAATCGACTCTGCAGAGAGAGAAAAATCACAGTACTGTATATCCTTCAGTAAAAATAKATTTTTTCACATTATTAGGGAGCTACAGTGTCTTGCGAAAGTATTCCCCCCCTTTGGCATTTTTCCTGTTTTGTTGCCTTACAACCTGGAATAAAAATAGATTTTTTGGGAGGTTTGTATCATTTCGTTTACACAACATGCCTACCACTTTGAAGAAGCAAATATTTTGTGTGAAACAAACAAGAAATAAGACAAAGAAAATCTGAACTTGAGAGTGCATAACTATTCATCCCCCCCAATGCCAATACTTTGTAGAGCTGCCTTTTGCAGCAATTACAACCGCAAGTCTCTTGGGGTATGTCTCTATAAGCTTGGCACATCTGGCCACTGGGATTTTTGCACATTCTTCAAGGCAAAACTGCTCCAGCTCCTTCAAGTTGGATGGGTTTCGCTGGTGTACAGCAATCTAAGTCATACCACAGATTCTCAATTGGATTAAGGTCTGGGCTTTGACTAGGCCATTCCAAGACATATACATGTTTCCCCTTAAACCACTCAAGTGTTGCTTTAGCAGTATGCTTAGGGTCATTGTCCTGCTGGAAGGTGAACCTCCGTCCCAGTCTCAAATCTCTGGAAGACTGAAACAGGTTTCCCTCAAGAATTTCCCTGTATTTAGCACCATCCATCATTCCTTCAATTCTGACCAGTTTTCCATTACCTGCTGATGAAAAACATCCCCACAGCATGATGCTGCCACCCCCATGCTTCACTTTGGGGATGTTGTTCTCGGGGTGATGAGAGGTGTTGGGTTTGCGCCAGACATTTTCCTTGATGGCCAAAAAGCTCATTTTTAGTCTCATCTGACCAGAGTACCTTCTTCAATATGTTTTGGGAGTCTCCCACATGCCTTTTGGCGAACACCAAACGTGTTTGCTTATTTTTGTTTTTAAGCAGTGGCTTTTTTCTGACCACTCTTCTGTAAAGTCCAGCTCCGTGGAGTGTACGGCTTAAAGTGGTCCTATGGACAGATACTCCAATCTCCACTGTGGAGCTTTGCAGCTCCTTCAGGGTTATCTTTGGTCGCTTTTTTGCCTCTCTGACTAATGCACTTTTAATTTTCTCTTCACTTCACCAATTTTGACTATTTTGTGTATGTCCATTACATGAAATCCAAATAAAAACATTTAAATTACAGGTTGTAATACAACAAAATAGGAAAAACACCAAGGGAGTGAATACTTTTGCAAGGCACCGTATTAGTCAAGGAGGAGCCTTGTGTGAAAGACAAGGATTGCATGAAGCCTCATAAGAAACTGCATCAGGTGAGTGGAGGTATTTTTTTATATATATATATACACACAACACACAGGGAAGGGAAGTTAAAGTGAGTGAGCATGATTTTACACCCGACATTGAGTGATGATTTTATGATTTTTATTCGGGTCCCCATTAGCTGTTGAAGAAGTAGCAGCTATTCTTCCTGGGATCCAAACAAAACATTGAACATGACAAAATACAGAACACTAATGGACAGGAAACAGCAACACAAATGTAAACTAAGAACACTACGACTAAAGAACAATACGACTATTTAAAATAGAGAAAAATAACAAATGAAAAATACTCAGAGTAATGTGTGTGTCTTCACAGTCCGTGTTGCTCTTTGAGGTGGTGTTTTATCTGTTTTTAAAACTGATGTATTGCTTACCTGAATTATCTGAGGTGGAAGAGAATTCCATGTAGTCATTGCTCTATACAGTTCTGTGCGTCTCCCAGCCTCTTTTCTGGACTTGGGACTGTGAAAAGACCCCTGATTGTTTGTCTTGTGGGGTATGTATGGGCTTTTCAGCTGTGTGGTACCCCTTTCCTACAGTCAAATGACCAAATCGCCTTCTAGTGGCCTCATGGGTGGAATGTTATATTTTCCATAATTGAATAATTAATAAACATTACGAAAAAACTGTTTCTATGTCAAACGGTTTTGTTAGATTTCAGTCTTCTGTGATGTGTGTGTATATATGATATTGGAATGCAAACTCCATTGAATACATTTCAACTCTATATCTGACATGGTACAGGTGTCTTCTTTTTTAAGCCCATAACAGTGAGTGAGGTGTACACTTTTGTTTCAAAGTAGATTTGTTTAAGACTACCAAGAAACACACACTGTGTGACCCTGATATAGCCCACTGCAGTAAAAGGTTAACTGGTTGAACAGACAATTCGGTACTTTCAGCACATCAATACTTCTTACAAAGACCAGCAGTGATGCTGTCAATCTCTCCTCCATTCCGAACCAGTAGAGACGGACATGCATGTTATTGACATTGTCCCTCTGTGTACATTTGAGGCRCAGACATGCTGCTCTGTTCTGGGCCAGCTGCAGCTTGTCTCTGTCTTTTTTTCCACACCTGACCATACAACTGGCCATGACTGACCCAGCAGACACAGACCAGCTCCACAATGCTGTCTTCCTGCAAGGAGCCYCCATTGGAAGACACAAGGAGTTACTGCAATGTCATATGGAGGGACTCCATACCCTGGTTGAACGCCATGACCAGGCATTCTATACATTGCTGAAGCAATTCTGTGGATTCCCCACTGGGCAGAGGGTCACACCTGTAATCTCCCAGCCTACTCCAGTGTCCTGAGAACCCCGCTTACCTCCTCCGGAGCGCTACGCTGGAGATTCAGGAACCTGCCGGGCTTTTCTCTCCCAGTGCTCCCTCATTTTTGAGCTGCAGCCTTCTTCGTTCCCCTCGGGCCGCTCGAGGATAGCGTACATTATAACACTGAAGTCCGGGAGGGCACTCCCCTGGGCCACGGTGGTGTGGGAGCAACAGTCCGCCATCTGCCTCAGTCTGGAGGGGTTCGTGGCGGAAGTTCGGAAGGTGTTTGATTCTCTGTTGTCCGGGAGAGCGTGTGCTCGTAAGCTGCTCCCGTTACGTCAAGACTCCTGTAGTGTGGCAGACTATGCAGTGGATTTTCGCACATTGGCAGCTGAGAGTGCCTGGAACCCGGAYGSATTATTCAACATGTTTCTTCACTGATCAAAGATGAGCTCGCAGCCCGGGAGCTGCCCATGGACCTTGACTCCCTCATAGCCTTGACCATCCGGATCGATGGGTGGCTTCGAGAACTTAGAAGGGAGAGGGAATCGGTGCCCTGTCGTCCTCGTTCACCCTCGATTCTCGCCCCCYGAGACCGGGAGAAACATGTAGACCGGAGGTCTAGAAGGCCAGCATCCCGAAGTCGCCTCTTCGCTGATGACGTTGAGATTGSCGTTTTGCGCATACTATTTAATGAAGCTGCCAGTTGAAGACTTGTGAGGCGTCTGTTTCTCAAACTAGACACTAATGTTTCAGGGAAGAATGTACAGTTGCAATTGTAAGTAGGCCTAATAAAAAAAAATCTGACTTCTATTAGGCCATATATTTTTGTTATTGTGAAATATGCTGTAAAGCCTCAGCCAGTTAAGTTATTTTATATAGGCCTAGGATCAGAAGAAATAGACTCCAATTAAGCCCTCTTGTTGTTTTGTAAAGTCAAATTAAAATGAAGATTATTGTTAAAATGAATTACTCGACAGGTATAGGTTTTCTCCACCTGTTGCTGTGGAACACTTGCATAACAAGTTAGCCATATTTTCAGCACCAGGTGCTGTTCCCCTCCTATTGATTGCACTGCAGTTGCAGCTTTACATTTCAGCACCACAAAATGGTCCGCTGCCTGCTTTATTAGTTGACTGTCTCCTGCATTCTCTCTCCCCATGAAGTTATTTAGGTAGGGTAACTTCCTTCTTGGGACAATGCATTTGTGAGTTTTTGCATCTCGGTTCCTTGATTTTTTTGTTTAATGAAGCAAATATTCATAATTAATTTGAGGGGCTTGGGGGGGATAATATTGTTGGGGAACCCTGCACTACAACAAAAGCATGGGAAAACTAGGCTTGTCAGTGACATATCTAGGCCTTCCAGAAGAACGGTGCCACACACTAAGCTATGGTCCCCACTTATTCTGAGAACCAGTCTCTTTAGCTAATATTCCACTCATTGCCACAGAGACTGGACTTTCGGTAATCTCAACGTTCAATATGCACTGGATTTAGGGCGGAGTTGCTCATTGGTTATTGGAAATAACTTAATATATTCCACGACAACATGTGGAGCCTCGAAAATAGAATTATGTTTATATCCCAGGACAAATTAGCTAGCAACAGCAAGCTAGCTAAATAGGACACATTAACGTTAGCTAGCAAGTGRAAGCTAGCTAGCTAAATTGCCATACATGTTTAATGCTTTTCGACCTGTTCTCCTCGCTCATTAAAACCTCTTGGCGCACCGATCCCTTTAGCGGGATCATTTTCGTCAACCTCCACTGAATTGCAGAGCGCCAAATTCAAATTAAATTACTAAAAATATTTAATTTTCATGAAATCACAAGTGCAATATACCAAAACACAGCTTAGCTTGTTGTTAATCCACCTGGCGTGTCAMATTTTGAAAYAAAGCTTTACAGCGAAAGCAAWCCAAGCGTTTGTGTGAGGACATCGATCAGTAGACAAAACATTACAAACAGCTAGCAGCAAAGTAYRTTGGTCACGAAAGTCAGAAAAGCAATAAAATMAATCGCTTACCTTTGATGATCTWCGGATGTTTGCACTCACGAGARTCCCASTTACACAATAAATGTTWGMTTTGTTCGATAAAGATTATTTTTATATCCAAAAACCTCCATTTGGTTGGCGCATTTTGTTGAGTAATCCACAGGCTCGTGCAGGTCACGACGGGCAGACAAATTCCAAATAGTATCCGTAAAGTTCGTAGAAACATGTCAAACGTTTTTTATAATCAATCCTCAGGTTGTTTTTAACATAAATAATCGATAATATTTCAACCGGACGGTAAACTTTTCAATACAAGAGAGAAAGAAAATGTCTAGCTACCAGTGGCGCGCGCATGAACAAATCTAAGGACATCTGGCAGTCCACTGACGCAATGTGATCATTCTCGCTCATTTTTCAGAATAAAAGCTTGAAACTATGTCTAAAGACTGTTCACACCCTGTGGAAGCCATATGAAAAAGAARCTGGTTGATATCCCTTTAAATGGAGGATAGGCAGGCAATGGAACAGAGTACRTTCAGAAAAACAGCACTTCCTGGTTGGATTTTCCTCAGGTTTTCGCCTGCAATYTCAGTTAWACTCACAGACAATAAAACAGAGTATCCTAATCTGCCAATTATATGCATATTCTAGCATCTGGGCCTGAGAAATAGGCAATTTACTTTGGGAACGTTATTWATCCAAACACACAAATACTGCCCCCTAGCTTCAAGAGGTTTTAATMATATAATGTTCATATTTGAATATGGCAGAAAGGTCTGTCTCTTTGGCATATGACATGGAGTACKGGGGGTGGATTAGCTAAAGTGACTGGTACCCAGGCTAGGTCCCACCCATTGCAAGTCAAAATGTGATTGGTCACTCAAATTCTACTCTAATACAGTTGAATGACAGAGGCCTCCTGTCTACCTTCTGAAGGCCTAGCCAATGGTTGGCRGAGCTAGCTAKATTTTCTTCGACCCAGAGACCACCAAAGAAAAATCATGATTGGATATTTTTTCTCTTCAGTACAAAAACTGAAGCGATAAAAACAAAAGATCATTCAAATTATTGAAAAGATGAAATACAATTATTTGAATTTCTATTTAAAAAACATATATATATATATATATACAGTACCAGTCAAAAGTTTAGACACACCTACTCATTCCAGGGTTTTTCTTTATTTTTTTACTATTTTCTACATTGCAGAATAATAGTGAAGACATCCAAAATATATATATATATATATACAGTACCAGTCAAAAGTTTAGACACACCTACTCATTCCAGGGTTTTTCTTTATTTTTTTACTATTTTCTACATTGCAGAATAATAGTGAAGACATCCAAACTATGAAATAACACATATGGAGTCATGTAGTAACCAAAAAAGTGTTAAACAAATCAAAATGTTATATTTGAGATTCTTCAAAGTAGTCTCCAATTGCCTTGACAGCTTTGCACGCTCTTGGCATTTTCTCAACCAGCTTCATGTGGTAGTCACCTATAATGCTTTACCAACAGTCTTGAAGGTGTTCCCACATAAAGCCATAACACATTTTTTTTCAATAACAAATATGGTCAATAATATCAAAGGCTGCACTGAAATTTAACAAAATTAATTTTAACAATACAYCTTCCACAATCTTCTTGTCAATTTCTTTCAGCCAATCATGTAATTTGTGTCAGTGCAGTACATGTTGAGTGTCCTTCCCTATAAGCATGATGAAAGTCAGTTGTTAAATTATTCACAGAGAAATAGCATTGTATCCGGTCAACCACAATAATTTCCATAAGTTTGCTAAGAACTGGCAGCAAGCTAATTAGTCGGCTGTTAAAGTTAGCAAAAATGAGATTGTTTTACAGGTCCAAAAAGCCCTGGTCAGAGAGTCTGTAGCTACTATTTTTGTCTAGGAGAGACGGGAGAAGTATGATAAATATGGATGGAATGAGTTCAGATACAGATCACAATGACTGAGCACTGAGCAGGTGTGCATGGAATATGTGATCCATATCTGAATAGCTGCAATAATAAACATATGCAGCACACTAAAGACAGCTCAGGAGAGATTTTCCAACCGCATAACCTTTACATTGTGTGTGTGTGTGTTCTGGCTAAGCAACCGTGGCTTTCCTGAGACAAATCAGCCCACAGAGATCCAGGATGTTGAGTAGGGCACAAACGTGTMTGTGTGTCTGCCTGCCTGCTTAGGAACTGGAGCTGAAGTAACAGCCATCCCCTAGTGTCCAGGCTGCAGCATCCCCATGCCTTTCCTTCATCAATAAAACAGGGCTGTACTCCAGCACCGGGACAGATATGCAGTAGCTGAGAAATAGGAATACTAGGATACTAGTACAGGTCCACATACTCTAGGTACTGTAGGAAAAACAGAAGCGATCACACTTATTGTACTGTACAGTGTCTTTCTAGTGTAATAATCCTATAGTAACAGATGTAATTAAATTATGGTATAATATTTGTATTTATTAAAGATATGCATGACAGGTAATAACAAATTAAATAATCGAGCACTGAGAACAACGAGCAGCAATAACCTGTAATGTGCCTGCCAATGTTACATCATTTTAATGTACTTAGGGCTAGACGACAACTTCCGGTGAGATTGGAGTGCGCGCAATTCAAATAAATAATCATACAAATTATGGATATAAAACATTTAGGTACATACAAGTGTCTTATATCGGTTAAAAACTTAAATTCTTGTTCATCTAACTGTATTAGGCTTTACAGCGAAAGCATGCCATGCGATTGTTTGAGGACAYRGCCCCACATCAACATATTTTTCCACKSGCACAGGCTTCATAAAATCACAAATAGAGATTTAAATATTCACTTTTTGAAAATCTCTCTGATTTGCAATCCAAAGGGTCCCAGCTYAAACATGTAGTGTCYTTTTGTTAGATAACATCCTTCTTTATATCCCAAAAAGTCTGTTTAGTTGGCGCCATCGATTTGAGTAATCCACTCGTTCAACATGCAGAGGAAGGAATCCAAAAAGCTACCGCTAACCTTTGTTAAAACAATGCAAAATAKATTTCGATATAATCATCAGGTACCCTAAAATGTAATTAAACTACAATATTTCATACGGAAAGAAGTATGTTCAATAGGAAAACYATATTAGCAGGTGRGCGTGCTCTTCGTCGCGCACGCACAGACTGATTTCCAAGTCTGAATCCCAGTACTAAAACTCAAAATTCTTCCTCGTTTGGGAAGAAACAAGKCTGAAACCTTYAACAAAGACTGTTGACATCTAGTGGAAGCAATAGGAATTGCATCCTGAGAGCTAGATTTCAGAATGCCCCTATACTTTCCATTGTAAGAGCATGGGCTCTCAATMTTTTTTAAATTCCGGTTGGTTATTCTTTGGATTTTCTCCTACCATATCTATTGTGTTAGTCTCATACATTATTTTTACATTTCTACAAACTTCAAAGTGTTTTCCATCCAATGGTACCAATTATATGCATATCCTAGCTTCTGGGCCAGAGTAACAGGCAGTTTACTTTGGAAACGTCAGTCAGACAGGAAGTGGAGAAAAATAGACCCTAGCCTGAAGAAGTTGAGTCTGATAATAAAGAATTTCTCAAGTGTGTCACACCTTTTACTCTTCTTGAGCGGTGGCCCCTCTTCCATTTTTGTACTGAGCACAAACACTTGCACTCTGTGTGAAATAAATGTCTTGAGACAGGTAAAGTTGAAGTCGGAAGTTTACAAACACCTTAGCCAAATACATTTAAACTCAGTTTTTTATTATTCCTGACATTTAATCCTAGTAAAAATGTCCTGTCTTAGTTCAGTTAGGATCACCACTTTATTTGAAGAATGTGAAATGTCAGAATAATAGTAGAGAGAATTATTTCAGCTTTAATTTTTTTCATCACATTCCCGGTGGGTCAGAAGTATACATACACTCAATTAGTATTTGGTAGCATTGCCTTAAATTTGTTTAACTTGGGTCAAATGTTTTGGGTAGCCTTCCACAAGCTTCCCACAATAAGTTGGGGGAATTTTGGCCCATTCCTCCTGACAGAGCTGGTGTAACTGAGTCAGGTTTGTAGGCCTCCTTGCTCGCACACGCTTTTTCGGTTCTGCCCACACATTTTCTATAGGATTGAGGTCAGGGCTTTGTGATGGCCACCCCAATGCCTTGACTTTGTTGTCCTTAAGCCATTTTGCCACAACTTTGGAATTATGCTTGGGGTCATTGTCCATTTGGAAGACCCATTTGCGACCAAGCTTGAACTTGCTGACTGATATCTTGAGATGTTGCTTCAATATATCCACATAATTTTCCTGCCTCATGATGCCATCTATTTTGTGAAGTGCACCAGTCCCCCCTGCAGCAAAGCACCCCCACAACATGACGCTGCCACCCCCGTGCTTCAAGGTTGGGATGG
Source organism: Salvelinus sp. IW2-2015 (assembly GCF_002910315.2). Classification (NCBI taxonomy): domain Eukaryota; kingdom Metazoa; phylum Chordata; class Actinopteri; order Salmoniformes; family Salmonidae; genus Salvelinus; species Salvelinus sp. IW2-2015. The sequence goes on along the minus strand of NC_036853.1, from coordinate 38,830,445 downwards.
TGTTCTTCAGCTTGCAAGCTTCCCCCTTTTACCTCCAAACATAACGATGGTCATTATGGCCAAACAGTTCCATTTTTGGTTCATCAGACCAGAGAACATTTCTCCAAAAAGTACGATCTTTGTCCCCATGTGTAGTTGCAAACCATAGTCTGGCTTTTTTTATGGCAGTTTTGGAGCAGTGGCTTCTTCCTTGCTGAGCGGCCTTTCAGGTTATGTCGATATAGGACTCGTTTTACTGTGGATATAGATGCATTTGTATCTGTTTCCTCTAGCATCTTCACAAGGTCCTTTGCTGTTGTTCTGGGATTGATTTGCACTTTTCGCACTAAAGTACGTTCATCTCTTGGAGACAGAACGCGTCTCCTTCCTGAGCGGTATGACGGCTGCGTGGTCCCATGGTGTTTATACTTGCGTACTATTGTTTGACCAGATGAACGTGGTACGTTCAGGCATTTGGAAATTGCTCCCAAGGATGAACCAGACTTGTGGAAGTCTACAATTTATTTTCGGAGGTCTTGGCTGATTTCTTTTAATTTTCCCATGATGTCAAGCAAAGAGGCACTGAGCTGGAAGGTAGGCCTTAAAATACATCCACACACCTCCAATTGACTCAAATGGTGTCAATTAGCCTATCAGAAGCTTCTAAAGCCATGACATCATTTTCTGGAATTTTCCAAGCTGTTTAAAGGCACAGTCAACTTCGTGTATATAAACTTCTGACCCACTGGAATTGTGATACAGTGAAATAATCTGTCTGTAAACAATTGTTGAAAAAATGTATTGTGTCATGCACAAAGTAGATGTCCTAACCGACTTGCCAAAACTATAGTTTGTTAATTAACAWGAAATTTGTGGAGTGGTTGAAAAACGAGTTTTAAAGTGTATGTAAACTTCCGACTTCAACTGTACATACAGCAACACACACAGCCCCAGCTGCCAGATCAAAAATAGCCATAGTAAATGTCACTTCATATATTTAAAAAACATGGCATTCCAGGATTCTACAGCCTTTCTCAGATTGTGTTTTTACGATCAATAACATTTTGTAAACATATTTTCTCCATCTGCTATGAGGTCCTCCACCTTGACCATCCACCCAGGCAGGCTTCCAGTGAGTGTTTCCAGCTAATGCTCCTAAAGAGAAGACTAAATCTTACTGTAGTACAGCAGCCAGCCAGATAGTGCCATTAAAACATCCTGGTTAAAAGCAGCTAATTCAAATGTGGGGGTCTCTGTTTTCTAGCCACTTCTCCTCTGCTGTAATGAGACGGAAGGCAGCACAAAGTAGAGAGGATGCTAAAAGCTACGATACACCAGATCCACAGGGCTGCCTAACGGCAAACTGACCAAAATTATCCTGCTGTCATTTTTGGCTAATCCTGGCCTTTGTAGAGCCCTGTGGGACCCACAGCCCCTTGAGTATAATTTAGGGCTGCCCCCTAGGGCATAGTATAGTGTACCACAGTCCGTGAGCTATAGTTCTAGCTAAAAGGAACACTGATTGAGCTATTCTAATGTGGAGTGGGAGGTGTTGTTAACTTTTTATGGCTGCAYGGGCAGTATTGAGTAGCTTGGATGAAAAGGTGCCCATTGTAAACGGCCAGCTCCTCAGTCTCAGTTGCTAATATATGCATATTATTATTAGTATTGGATAGAAAACACTCTAAAGTTTCCAAAACTGTCAAAATATTGTCTGTGAGTATAACAGAACTGATATTGCAGGCGAAACCCTGAGGAAAATCCAAACAGAAAGTGGCTTCTATTTTGAAAACTCCATGTTCCATAGCCTCCCTTTGCTGGATTTAAAGGGATATGAACCAGATTCCTTTTCCTATCGCTTCCTCAAGGTGTCAACAGTCTTCAGACATAGTTTCAGGCTTTTATTTTGAAAAATGAGCCAGAACGATAACATCTCGTCAAGTGGTCACATGAGTTTTGCTCGCGCAACAGAGTTTGGACAGCCATTGTTTTTCCCTCTCCTACTGTGAAAGACATTTGCGGTTGATATATTATCGATTATATATTTTTAAAACAACCTGAGGATTGATTATAAAAAARGTTTGACATGTTTCTGTGGACATTATGGAAACTATTTGGAATTTTRGTCTGCGTTGTCGTGACCGCTCTTTCCTGTGGATTTCTGAACATAACGRGCCAAACAAATGGAGGTATTTTGGACATTTGTTGTCTAACTGGGAGTCTCGTGAGTGAAAACATCCGAAGATCATCAAAGGTCAACGATTCATTTGATTGCTTTTCTGATTTTCGTGACCGAGCTACTTGATGCTAAGTGTACTTAATGTTTTGTCGAGCGATCGATAAACTTACACAAACGCTTGGATTGCTTTCGCTGTAAAGCATCATTTCAAAATCTGACACGACAGGTGCATTAACAAAAGGCTAAGCTGTGTTTTCCTATATTGCACTTGTGATTTCATGAATATAAATATTTTTTGTAATATTTATTGAATGTAGCGCTATGCTATTCAGCGGTTGTTGATGACACTTATCCCGTTAACCTGTTAGTGTGTAGGGGGCGCTATTTTCACTTTGGGAAAAAATCGTGCCCAATTTAAACGGCCTCGTACTCTATTCTAGATCGTACAATATGCATATTATTATTACTATTGGATAGAAAACACTCTCAAGTTTCTAAAACCGTTTGAATTATATCTGTGAGTAAAACAGAACTCATTTTGCAGCAAACTTCCTGTCAGGAAGTGAAAATCTGAAATCGAGGCTCTATTCCAGGGCCATCCTATTCAATTGCTTGAAATCTATGGATATACATGCACTTCATACGCCAAGCCTCAGCAAAAGTAGGAACCATTTATGATGTTATTTCGTATTTCTGTGGAAAATATTTAGTTCTTTTTTCTGCCCTCATTGCAGGCGCTGTCTCGCTATAACGTGAGCTGTATGTGGTACTAAAGTTATTTTTTTAAATCTAACACGGCGATTGCATTCAATACAGGGGGTGCTGTTTCCACTTTGGAAAATATCGTCTCCAAATTAAACTGCCTCATACTCAATTCTTGCTCGTACAATATGCATATTGTTATTACTATTGGATAGAAAACAATCTCTGTTTCTAAAACCGTTTGAATTATGTCTGTGGTGAACCAGAACTCTTTCTACAGCGAAAGTCATGACAGGACATGCGAAGGTCAGAAAAATAGTCTCTGTTCTCAGATCAGTTTAAAGCTCTGTGTGTGCCCTATGGATCGAAATGAACTGCACCCGCCTTCCCCTGGATGTCAGTAACCAATGAGAAGTGGAATGGAGTTTCTACGTGTTTCTCAGAGCTTATAAAAGGGCAAGGGACGAGGTGCGCTCTCTTTTCGACTTCCGCCATTACGCAACGCAAGACCTCAGGACAGCATTTTGAAATGCTCAGTTATCGCCTTAGATATGTCCGTCTGTAATTTAATTCGATATAGGTGTTGAAACATCATAACGAAGTTATTTGAAACCGATTTATATCAGTTTATGCGAGTATATTGCTATTTTCGGATTTTCGTAGTATTGCGTTTGAGGATTTGGACATGTGTGTGCCACGTAGCTATTGTTAGCTGTTAGTTCCGAAGTTGAAGAGGACGTTTTACAACAAAGCAACGATTATTTTGGACAAAGGACACCTTGCCCAAGATACTGATGGAAGCTCGTCCAAAAGTAAGAGCTATTTATGATTTTATTCCGTATTTATGTGGAAAAATGTAAACGCATTTGTCGGCCATTGTTGCGGCACTAGTCTGGCTGCATGTCTAGTAACGTTAATTTTAAAAATCTAACTCAGCGGTTGCATTAATAACTAATGCATCTTTCATTAGCTGTCCAACCTGTATTTTTTTAGTCAATCTAATCGATAAATAATCGAAAACTTAGGTGCCTTTCCAAGATGGCGCCGGCCAGAATGCATGCCATGTTTTGACAGATTACATTGCATAACCACGATTTGTGATGCTAAATATGCACATTTTCGAACAAACTCTATATGCATGTGTAATATGATGTTACAGGACTGTCATCTGAAGAATTCTGAGAAGTTTAGTGAAAAAATTAATATATTTTGGTGGTGATAACGTTATCGCGCTTTTTGCACATGTTAGCTCATGTGGTATGCTAATATAACGATATATTGTGTTTTCGCTGTAAAACACTTAGAAAATCTGAAATATTGTCTGGATTCACAAGATCTGTGTATTTCAATTGCTGTACGCTGTGTATTTTTAAGAAATGTTTTATGTGATTAATTAGGTAATACACGTTGCTCTCTGTAGTTATTCTAGTCGCTTTGGTGAGTTTTGTGATAGTGGCTGCAATGGTAAACTGTGATTTATACCTGAAAAATGCACATTTTTCTAAAAAAACATATGCTATACCATAAATATTTTATCAGACTGTCATCTTATGAAGTTGTTTCTTGGTTAGTGGCTATATATATCTTTATTTAGTCGAATTAGTGATAGCTACTGATGGAGTAAAAAACTGGTGGAGTAAAAAAAGTGGTGTCTTTTGCTAACGTGGTTAGCTAATAGATTTACATAGTGTCTTCCCTGTAAAACATTTTAAAAATCAGAAATGATGGCTGGATTCACAAGATGTTGGTCTTTCATTTGCTGTATGCTGTGTATTTTTCAGAAATGTTTTAGGATGAGTATTTTGGTAATTGACGTCGGTCTCTGTAATTATTCCGTCTGCTTCCAACGCTATTTCAGATTGCAGCTGCAATGTAGAACTGTGATTTATACCTGAAATATGCACATTTTCTAAGAAAACATATGCTATACCATAAATATGTTATCAGACTGTCATCTTATGAAGTTGTTTCTTGGTTAGTGGCTATATATATCTTTATTTAGTCGAAATTGTGATAGCTGCCCATGCAGGAAAAAAATGGCGGAGAAAAAAAAGTTGTCTTTTGCTATCGTGGTTAGCTAATAGATTTACATATTGTGTCTTCCCTGTAAAACATTTTAAAATCAGAAATGATGGCAGGATTCACAAGATCTGTATCTTTCATCTGTGTCTTGGACTTGTGATTTAATGATATTTAGATGCTAGTATTTACTTGTGACGCTATGCTAGGCTATGCTAGTCAGCTTTTTTACTGTGGGGGGTGCTCCCGGATCCGGGATTGGAGGAACTAGAAGTTAAGAACTAGTGTATCTTTCATTTGCTGTACAACATGTATTTTTTAGTAAAGTTTATGATGAGTTCTTTGATTAGATTAGGTGACTGTCCAAAATATCTCCGGATATTTGTGTGCAGTTTGGCTACGTATTCACATTGTAAAACCACGATTTGTACCGCTAAATATGCACATTTTCGAATAAAACATATATGTATTGTGTAACATGATGTTATAGGACTGTCATCTGATGAAGTTTGTCAAGGTTAGTGAATAATTTAATATCTTTTGCTGGTTTTTGCAATCGCTACATTTTGCTGCTGATAAATGCGTTTGTGTGGTTGGCTATTGTGGTAAGCTAATATAATGCTATATTGTGTTTTTGCTGTAAAAACATTAAAAAATCTGAAATATTGGCTGGATTCACAAGATGTTTATCTTTCATTTGCTGTACACCATGTATTTTTCATAAATGTTTTATGATGAGTATTTAGGTATTTCACGTTCCTCTCTGTAATTATTCGTGTTGCTTCGGTGCTATTTGTGATTGTAGCTGCAATGTAAAACTATGATT
>NC_036853.1:38799341-38822286 GCF_002910315.2 Salvelinus sp. IW2-2015 | reverse complement strand
GCCATCCACTAGATGTCAACAGGCAGTGGAAGGTGGAATGGGGTGTCTAGCTTGATCTGAGGTCGAACAAGAGCTCTTGGAATGACGTGACCCCAATTTCCTTTGCCTGCCAAGGCGCGGGAAGGAACCCCAGATTGCCTTCTGAAAAGCTTTCGGTATAGACGGCTAATATCTCCGGCTTTGATTTGATTTGATACATGTGATAATATCATCGTAAAGTATGTTTTTTCAATATAGTTTTATCAGATTATTGAACGTTTATCGGGAGTTTTCCATTCTCTGCGTTTGGTGAAGATGGACATCTTCGCGCCACTTGGCTAGCAGGTTGCTAATTCGACAGGCGAAGAGGACATTCTAAAACCAAACAACGATTTATTCTGACAAAGGACTCCTTGTACAAGATTCTGATGGAAGCTCAGCAAAAGTAGGAACCATTTATGATGTTATTTCGTATTTCTGTGGAAAATATTTAGTTCTTTTTCTGCCCTCATTGCAGGCGCTGTCTCGCTATAACGTAGCTGTATGTGGTACTAAAGTTATTTTAAAAATCTAACACGGCGATTGCATTAAGAACTAGTGTATCTTTCATTTGCTGTACAACATGTATTTTTTAGTAAAGTTATGATGAGTTCTTTGAATACTCTTTTATACCTCAAATATGCACATTTTTCGAACAAAACATAAATGTATTGTGTAACATGTTATAAGACTGTCATCTGATGAAGTTGTTTCTTGGTTAGTGACTAATTATATCTATATTTTGTCGGTTTTTTGAAAGCTACCTATGCGGTGGATAAATAGCATTGTGTGTTTGGCTATTGTGGTGAGATAACATAAATATATATTGTGTTTTCGCTGTAAAACATTTAAAAAATCGGACATGTTGGCTGGATTCACAAGATGTTTATCTTTCATTTGCTGTGTTGGACTTGTTAATGTGTGGAAGTTAAATATGTCATTGCAAAGTAAGGAGGGTTTTAGGGACTGGTTCCAGTTTCAATCTCCTAAAGATCCACCAGCAGAGAGACTAATCCTGTTAGGGAAACTGGGAATCAAAACCACTGGGGCTACATCCTTCTCCACGTATCCCTCTATATATCCTTCTCCAGCATACTGTGAGCGAGGCCTTTTATGGAGTGTATGTATACCAAAACCATCGCATTGAGTGAAACTGACACCACTGAAAAGCCATGTCACAATCGTCTTTGTAAGCAGACCTTCAAATCAAGTGCTACCAGCTCTGAACCCAAAGGGCAGCTCACACGCACACGCACTGGACACTCAACACACTGCTCTTCCAATGCCCTGCTCCAGCAAGCACAAGACATTTCCTCTTTGTAAAGGTTACAGTGGCCTAACACAGCTCTGATGTCATGGTCAGTCTCTTCATCTGTCCTCTCCACAGTTCTTCTCAGCCTGCTGCCTACTGCCCAGGGGCCTCACTAAGCCCCAATATGTCACACCCAGTCTGCTGATCTCCTGTTTGGTACTGCTCTGCACTGCTCTGTTTTCTAACAAACCTCGGCCAAACCAAGATTCTCGACAATACACCGTCAACATTCTAATTCATAGATGTGATTTCTCTTTGGCAAATAGGAATAATGATTACTSTATCTGGTGAATTCAAATGTATATAATCAAATACATTTCCAAAGTGTATYTTTATACTGCAGGTATAACGACTGCTGTCAGATCAGAGTTTCTCTAGTCTGGAGCCAGTTTGTTTTAACCAGTATATACTGTAGTCCCAGGACGCTTCATTGTCCCTGACCTCTAACCCCTAAACTCTCCTCCAGTAGAGCAGGTCATGTGGGTCTGATTGACAGGAGCTCCTCATGTTGGGAGAAAAKTGTGAAGTCTTCACTACAGTACGGTCTGGGCCAATGAGTCAACCTCCAGCGCTCTCGGGGCCAATAACAAGACTGCACATGTGCTCCAGATAGAGGTCAAGAGTGCAGGAGGAGTGCATCAGTGTGCAATGACTACCACCCAGGGGAGGATGAAACTGTTCAAGTGTGCACTGTTGAYCACACAAGAGATAACTTACGACTGCATCAGAGCCCATTGGCAAAGACAGGGTAGGGTACAAAATGTGGTATGCTGTGTACATATTGTTGAAGACATTCAGTGTGGCTTCTTTCTGTAAACAATTTTGTTCGTTATGTACTGTATAACACCGAAAATACAATGTTACAACAGATTGGATCTGCTTACTCCACACTGATATTTTAACTCCTTGTCCAAAATTACTACTCATATAAAATCAGTGTTTGGAGACACACGGCMTTGCCTGAGTCTGTGTGATAAAGGTCTTGTGGCAGGTGGTTTAATGTCTTATTGTGACATGAGGTTAAAGATCTGGGTGTCATTCTCTATCTCTGGTCCTTATACACCACTGTTCTCCCTGTGGACCAGGGTAGGGCATGTAACAATGACATTCTCCCTTCTCCTGGGCCTGCTGTGTACAGGAGGCAGGCTGGGCAGATGCAGATAAGGCCTGAATGGCCCAATCAAACTAGCCCTGATACACCTAGTATCTATTATCATGCTGTCTGCATAATAATGGGGGAAGGCCAGCCATATCATGGCTCCAGTCAACTTAAAGGACAATGGGTTCTCTGCCATTGATCAACAGTGCAGCAGATCCAATCATTTCAGATGGTGGTGAAAAGGCCTGAGTGTGTGCATGTGTATTGTTGTCTATGTGCCTGTGTCAACACAGACAAAGATGCAGAGAAGACTCAATCAATCTCAGGGTCGGTGCTCCTGTGCTCCATCCATATGGGTTGAKAATTGACTATGTCATTTTGTGGACATTAATGTTTCCTTTTTCTATTCTCCTCGGACTGAAAGCCACAGTGGTGGTAAAGTGCATTGATAGCGTCATGCAGGTAAATGAGGTGGTCGAAGTACCCAGAGAGTATAGACAACAGCCTCCAGACAATTTGATATATATAGCACATATAATCTAAAGTTGCTCATCTCTGTAACTTCATCTTCACTGATCTGACGAGACAGATGGAAGCAGTATGATGTATGCCTATCAGGGGTCTGCTTTTTCAGCTGTCAAGTTCCTTCAWATCAAATCAAATGCTATTTGTCACATGCTTRATAAACAACAGGTGTAGACTAACAGTGAAATGCTTACTTTACGGGCCCTTCCCAACAATGCAGAGAGAAAAACAGAGAAATAATAGAAACAATTATAACAAGAGAAATAAATACACAATGACTAACGATAACTTAGCTTTATACATGGGCAGAGGTGTGGTGCTGTAGTGCTGATCCACAGATGACGCAATCTCAATCGCACTCCACACTGCCCTTTTTCACCTGGACAAAAGGAATACCTATGTGAGAATGCTGTTCATTGACTACAGCTCAGCGTTCAACACCATAGTGCCCACGAAGCTCATCACTAAGCTAAGGACCCTGTGACTAAACACCTCCCTCTGCAACTGGGTCCTGGAGTCCTGACGGGCCGCTGCTAGGTGGTAATGGTAGGCAACAACACGTCTGCCACGCTGATCCTCAACACTGGGGCCCCTCAGGGGTGTGTACTTAGTCCCCTACTCTACTCCCTGTTCACCTACGACTGTGTGGCCAAACACGACTCTAACACCATTAAGTTTGCTGTCGACACAACAGTGGTAGGCCTGATCACCGACAACGATGAGKTAGCCTARAGGAAGGAGGTCAGAGACCTGACAGTGTGGTGTCAGGACAACAACCTCTCCCTCAATGTGAGCAAGACAAAGGAGCTGATCGTGGACTACAGGAAAAGGCGGACCGAAAAGGCCCCCATTAACATTGACGGGGCTGTAGTGGAGCGGATCGAGAGTTTCAAGTTCCTTGGTGTCCACATCACCAACTAAAACATTGCACTGCACCATGAACACCATGAAGGTACCAGTACCAAGTCGATGTGTAGGGGTACGACGTAATTGAGGTAGATACAGTATGTACATATAGGTAGGGGTAAAGTGACTAGGAAACAGGATAGATAACAAACATAAGCAGCAGCGTATGTGATGAGTCAAGAGTGCAAAAAGGGGGAATGCAGATAGTCCGGCAGATATTTAGTTATTAGCCATTTAGCAGTCTTTTGGCTTGGGGGTAGAAGCTGTTCAGGGTCCTGTTGGTTCCAGGCTTGGTGCATCAGTATCGTTTGCTGTGCAGTAGCAGAGAGAACAGTCCAAGATTTGGGTGACGGGAGTCTTTGATAATCCTTTGGGCCTTCCTCTGACACCGCCTGGTATATAGGTCCTGGATGGCAGGGAGCTAGGCCACAGTGATGTACTGGGCCATTCACACTACACTCTGTAGCGCCTTGCGGTCGGATGCCAAGCAGTTGCCATACCAAGAGGTGATGCAGCCAGTCAAGATGCTCTCAATGGTGRAGCTGTATAACTTTTTGAAGATCTGAGGGCCCATGCAAAATCTTTTCAGCCTCATGAGGGGGAAGAGGCATTGTCGTGCCTTCTTCACGACTGTGTGTGTGTGGACCATGTTAATTCCTTAGTGATGCAGACAACAAGGAACTTGAACCTCTCGACCCGCTCCACTACTGCCCCATCAGTGTGGATGGAGGTGTGCTTGGCCCTCCATTTCCTGTAGTCCATGATCAGGTCCTTTTGTCTTGCTGACGTTGAGGGAGAGGTTGTTGTCTTGGCACGTTACTGACCTCCTACTTATAGGCTGTCTCATCTATGTTGGTGATCAGGCCTACCACCGTCGTGTCGTCAGCAAACTTAATGATGGTTTTGGAGTTGTGCGCAGTCATGGGTGAACAGGGAGTACAGGAGGGGACTAAGCACGCACCCCTGACGGCCCACGTGTTATGGGTCAGCATGGCGGATGTGTTGTTGCCTACGCTCACCACCTGGGGGCGGCTTGTCTGGAAGTCCAAGATCCAGTTGCAGAGGGAGGTGTTTAGTCCCAGGGTCCTGCTTAGTGATGAACTTAGAGGGCACTATGTCTTCTGTGGATCTGTTGGGGTGGTATGCAAATTGGAGTGGGTCCAGTGTGTTTGGGATGATGGTGTTGAGCCATGACCAGCCTTTCAAAGCATTTCATGAATACAGATGTGAGTGCTACAGGGTGATAGTCATTTAGACAGGTTACCTTGGTGTTCTTGGGCACAGGGACTATGGCGGTCTGCTTGAAACACATGGGTATTACAGACTGGATCAGAGAGGTTAAAATGTCAGTGAAGACACTTGCTAGCTGGTCAGCGCATGCTCTGAGTACGTGTCTGGTAATTCCTCTGGCACCGCGGCCTTGTGAGTTTTAACTTCTTGTGGATAGGGGGCAGCATTTTCACGTTTGGATGAAAAGCATTCCCAGAGTAAACTCCCTCTTACTCAGTCCCAGATGCTAATATATGCATATTATTATTAGTATTGGATAGAAACACTCTGAAGTTTCTAAAACTGTTTGAATCATGTCTGTGACTTATTATTTATTACTTACTTAGAACTTATTTGGCAGGCAAAACCCCGAGGACAAACCATTCAGATTTTTATTTTTTGAGGTCACTCTCTTTTCAATGGCTTCATTGGGAATCCAGATTTCTAAGGGACCTTCCTGCAGTTCCTATCGCTTCCACTTGATGTCAACAGTCTTTAGAAATTGGTTGAAGTTTTTCCTTTGAGAAATGAAGAAGTAGCCATGTTCAGAATGAGGCTCCAGTGAAATGTACTGTTTGTTAGGAGGCGCGTGACCAGAAAGCATGCTACACATTGTTTTCCTCCGGTATTGAACATAAATCATCKCGTCTTCAATTTTATTGATTATTGACGTTAAAAAATACCTAAAGTTGTATTACAAAAGTAGTTTGAAAAGTTTGTACAAAACTTTCAGGTAACTTTTGAGATATTTTGTAGTCACGTTGTGCAAATTGGAACCGGTGTTTTTCTGGATCAAACGCGTCAAATAAATGGACATTTTGGATATATATCGACGGAATTAATCGAACAAAAGGACCATTTGTGATGTTTATGGGACATATTGGAGTGCCAACAGATGAAGCTTGTCAAAGGTAAGGCATGAATTATATCTTTATTTCTGCGTTTTGTGATGCGCCGGGAGGGTTGAAATATGATGGTCTGTGTTTGTTTGCTTGGTTGCTATCCTCAGATAATAGCATTGTTTGCTTTCGCCGTAAAGCATTTTTGAAATTTGACACATTGGCTGGATTCACAACAAGTGTAGCTTTAATTTGGTATATTGAATGTGTGATTTCATGAAAGTAAWTTTTTWATGGTAATTTATTTGAATTTGGCGCTCTGCATTTTCACTGGATGTTGGCCAGGTGGGACGCTACCGTCCCACATATCCCAGAGAGGTTAAGGTCTTACTCACATCGCCTACGGAGAATGAGATCACACAGTCATATGGAACAGCTGGTGCTCTCTTGCATGGTTCAGTGTTGCTTGCCTTGAAGRGAGCATAGAAGTAATTTAGCTTGTCTGGTAGGCTCGGGCAGTTCACGGCTGAGTTTCCCTTTGTAATCTGTGATAGTTTGCAATCAGGAGGATAGAGTTATGGTCAGATTTCCCAAAGGGAGAGCGAGGGAGAGCCTTGCATGCGTTTCTGTGTGTGGAGTAAAGGTGATCTACAATTTTGTCGCCTCTAGTTGTGCAGGTAACTTGCTGGTAAAATTTTTGTAAAACGGATTTCAGTTTCACTGCATTAAAATCACCAGCCACGAAAGTMCCACTTCTGGGGGTGTCATTTTACAAATGGCCCTGTGCAGTCTTAGTGCCACCTTCGGTTTGTGGTGGTAAATAGACAGCTACGAAAAAAATGGCTGAAAAGCCAGTGAGATGTATATTATCGATGTCCTTGTTCAGCCGTGAAACATAGAATATTACAGTTCTTTGGTCCCGTTGATAGGATAGTATTGAACGGAACTCGTCCAGTTTGTTCACTAACAGAATGGAGGGTAGAGGCGGTTTATTTGCTCGCCAACGTAGTCTCGTCAGGATGCCGGCTCGTCTGCCTCTTTTGTGCCGTCGCTTCCTCTTTCGAATCCTGGGGATTAGGGCCTGGTCTGGAGTATGCAGAACATCCAGAGCTGCGGACTCGTTGAAGTAGAACTTGCCATCCAAATTGAGGTTAGTGATCGAGGCTGTTCTGATTTCCAGAAGCTGTTTTCGGTCATAGGTAATGATGGCGGAGACATTTTGTACAAAAAAAGTTAAGATCAGCATAAAAAAAACACACAAAAAATAAGAATTGGTCAGGAGCCCGTAAAACCACTGCTCTCCATTGCAGCGCCATCTTGTTGGATCAGTGCAGATGAAGAGAAGGACATTAACAGATGAAGTCATAGATGTGATCATAAGGGTTTATCAAGTAGTTGTACCTGACAAAGAAATTATAAAGAGTAGTATAGAGTAGTAATTACCTGACGTAGAGCGTTCTTTTCTGGCTGGTCCGTAGAGAGCCAGAGCCTGAGCTGATTCTACTGTTCATCATCTGCTCCCGAAGATCATGGATTTTGGCTTCAAACTGACTGTATTCTGTAAAACAGGGAAAAAGAGGAAATTAACAACATGAACATTTGAAAACTGGCAATAGTCTGGAAAATAAGCGACAGAGATAAATCCTCTGAAGGAAAGGGAGAAAAGAAAGAAGACTGATTCCACTCTGTTCTGCAGAGGAAAGTTACAATGAATGACCAAGGCTATTTGGACACCTGCTCATCAAACATCTCATTCCAAAATCATGGGCATGAATATGGAGTTGGTCCCTCCTTTGCTGCTATAACAGCCTCCACTCCTCTGGGAAGGCTTTCCACTAGATATTGGAACATTGCTGCGGGGACTTGCTTCCATTCAGCTACAAGAGCATTAGTGAGGTCGGGCACTGATGTTAGGCGATTTGGCCTGGCTCGCAGTCGGCGCTCCAATTCATCCCAAAAGGTGTTCGATGGGGTTGAGGTCAGGGCTCTGTTCAGGCCAGTCAAATTCTCGCACACAAATCTTGACAAACCATTTATGCATGGACTTTGCCCCTGCGTACGGGGGCATTGTCATGCTGAAACACGGAAGGGCCTTCCCCAAACTGTTGCCACAAAGTTGGTAGCACAGAATCGTCTAGAATATCATTGTATGGGGTAGCATGAAGATTTCCCTTCACTGGAACTAAGGAGCCTAGCCCGAACCATGAAAAATAGCCACAGACCATTAATCCTCCTCCACCAAACTTTACTGTTGGCACTATGCATTAGGGCAGGTAGCGTTCTCCTGTTATCCTCCAAAACCCAGATTTGTCCGTCGGACTGCCAGATGGTGAAGAGTCATTCATCACTCCAGAAAACGCTTTTCCACTGCTCCAGAGTCCAATGGCGGCGAGCTTTACACTACTCACTCCAGTCGACGCTTGGCATTGCACATGGTTATCTTAGGCTTGTGTGCGGCTGTTTGGCCATGGAAACCCATTTCATGAAGCACCCGACAAACAGTTATTGTGCCGCCATAGCTTCCAGAGGTAGTTTGGAACTCGGTAGTCRGCGGACAGACGATTTTTAGGCGCTATGCGCTTCAACACTCGGTTCTGCGAGCTTATGTGGCGTATCACCTCACGGCTCAGCCGTTGTTGCTCCTAGACATTTCCACTTATAACAGCACTTACAGTTGAACAAGCAGCTCTAGCAGGACAGAAATGTGATGAACTGACTTGTTAGAAAGGTGGCATCCTATGATGGTGCCATGTTGAAAGTCACTGAGCTCTTCCATTTTACTGCCAATGTTTGTCTATGGAGATTGCATGGCTGTGTGCTCAATTTTATACACCTGTCAGCAACGGGTGTGGCTGAAATAGTCGAATCCACTAATTTGAAAGGGGTGTTCACATACTTTTGTGTATATACACTGCTCAAAACAATAAAGGGAACACTAAAATAACATCCTAGATCTGAATGAATGTAATATTCTTATTAAATACTTTTTTCTTTACATAGTTGAATGTGCTGACAACAAAATCACACAAAAATGATCAATGTAAATCAAATTTATCAACCCATGGAGGTCTGGATTTGGAGTCACACTCAAAATTAAAGTGGAAAACCACACTACAGGCTGATCCAACTTTGATGTTATGTCCTTAAAACAAGTCAAAATGAGGCTCAGTAGTGTGTGTGGCCTACACATGCCTGTATGACCTCCCTACAACGCCTGGGCATGCTCCTGATGAGGTGGCGGATGGTCTCCTGAGGGATCTCCTCCCAGACCTGGACTAAATCATCCGCCAACTCCTGGACAGTCTGTGGTGCAATGTGGCGTTGGTGGATGGAGCAAGACATTTACATTTACATTTAAGTCATTAGCAGACGCTCTTATCCAGAGCGACTTACAAATTGGAAAGTTCATACATATTCATCCTGGTCCCCCCGTGGGGAATGAACCCACAACCCTGGCGTTGCAAGCACCATGCTCTACCAACTGAGCCACACGGGACCACACGAGACATGATGTCCCAGATGTGCTCAATTGGATTCACGGTCTCGGGGAACGGGTGGGCCAGTCCATAGCATCAATGCCTTCCTCTTGCAGGAACTGCTGACACACTCAGCCACATGAGGTCTAGCATTGTCTTGCATTAGGAGGAACCAGGCCAACCGCACCAGCATATGATCTCACAAGGGGTCTGAGGATCTCATCTCGGTACCTAATGGCAGTCAGGCTACCTCTGGCGAGCACATAGAGGGCTGTGCGGCCCCCCCAAAGAAATGCCACCCACACCATGACTGACCCACCGCCAAACGCTCATGCTGGAGGATGTGCAGGCAGCAGAAACGTTCCTCACGGCGTCTCCAGACTCTGTCACGTCTGTCACATGTGCTCAGTGTGAACCTGCTTTCATCTGTGAAGAGCACAGGGCGCCAGTGGCGAATTTGCCAATCTTGGTGTTCTCTGGCAAATGCCAAACGTCCTGCACGGTGTTGGGCTGTAAGCACAAACCCCACCCTGTGGACGTCGGCCCTCATACCACCCTCATGGAGTCTCTTTCTGACCGTTTGAGCAGACCATGCACATTTGGTGGCTGCTGGAGGTCATTTTGCAGGGCTCTGGCAGTGCTCCACCTGCTCCTCCTTGCACAAAGGCGGAGGTAGCGGTCCTGCTGCTGGGTTGTTGCCTCCTACGGCCTCCTCCCAGTCTCCTGATGTACTGGCCTGTCTCCTGGTAGCGCCTCCATGCTCTGGACACTACGCTGACAGACACAGCAAACTTCTTGCACAGCTCGCATTGATGTGCCATCCTGGATGAGCTGCACTACCTGAGCACTTGTGTGGGTTGTAACTCCGTCTCATGCTACCACTAGAGTGAAAGCACCACCAGCATTCAAAAGTGACCAAAACATCAGCCAGGAAGCATAGGAACTGAGAAGTGGTCTGTGGTCACCACCTGCAGAACCACTCCTTTATTGGGGGTGTCTTGCTAATTGCCTATAATTTCCACCTTTTGTCTATTCCATTTGCACAACAGCATGTGAAATTTATTGTCAATCAGTGTTGCTTCCTAAGTGGACAGTTTGATTTCACAGAAGTGTGATTGACTTGGAGTTACATTGTGTTGTTTAAGTGTTCCCTTWATTTTTTTGAGCAGTATATATATAGTGTATGACTGTTTTGGGTTACAGCAGATCTTATTATTTTCTCGTGATGAATGCATTACGGCAGAGAGATGTAACTACTGTACTCTGAGGTAAAGGGAGAGAAAGACAGTGGGATGAAGAGAGAAATTACATTTTTGTGAGTATAATGTTTACTGTTCATGTCTGATTTGTTTATTTCACTTTAGTTGATCTATTCCACTTGCTTTGCCACTGTAAATATGAGAGAATGCAGAAGAGAGCGAGAGAGCGTCCTTGCGTCAACATGCCTGCTGTGCAGAGTAGATATAAAGGGTTTTAGTGTAGTTGCTGTTCTGTGGCTGAGTCTGTGTTCCAGAGAGACTGGCTAAGAGAGAGAGAAAGGCCACGGGTTATTTCTCTCTGGCTGCAGCGTCTGACAAAATCTCTCCTTTTCTGAGAAGATAAGAGGAATTCTGAGAATAGGAGAGGTCTACTAGTAGCTTTTAATCTGGTTAAGACTGAAATAAGTTAACCCATGCAGACATGTCTAGGTGAGAGAGTTATAAACTGATTTAGGGCTTGGTAGAAGTTCTGTAATCAAAATCAAAACACATCTATAATAGATAATTAACCCTCCCGTGGTCCTCGGGGTCAGAGTGACCCAGGCCCTGTGTTTGGAGGCCCCCGCTCTGTGGTCTGTGCTGGGGGTCAGCGTGACCCAGCCAGCCACTAGCAAGGTGTATGTTATTGTGTGTATTGTGTGTACTGTGTGAGGTAGGGGCTCCCCCTCTGTGCTCGGGGTCAGAGTGACCCAGCCAGCCACTAGGAAGGTGTATGCTATTGTGTGTACTGTGTGAGGTGGGGGCTTCCCCGCTGTGCTCGGGGTCAGAGTGACCCAGCCAGCCACTAGGGAGGTGTATGCTATTGTGTGTATGTGTGAGGTGGGGGCTCCCCGCTGTGCTCGGGGTCAGAGTGACCCAGCCAGCCACCAGGGAGGTGTATGCTATTGTGTGTACTGTGTGAGGTGGGGGCTCCCTCGCCTGTGCTAGGGGTTCAGAATGACCCAGCCAGGGCTACACATATCCAGACATGCCCGCTGAGGACAGCCCAGTGGTGCACGGGTGAACTACACACACGGCTACACACGCCCAGCGGCGCAACAGGGGCGCAACAGGGGCGCAACAGGGGGGAACACGCGCTGTGTAAGAGGACGAACAAGAGGATGAACACGAGGAAGAGATCGCCTCGGCTCGCGCCCAAAGGGAGACGTTGCTGTCGAAAATGGCAACATCAAATGGTCCCCCGTGGCCTATGGCCACCACAGGGCCCGTGTGATCTGCCACGCTGGGCCGGATGAGACTCCGGGCCCCACAGCCTATGCCGTGACTCACGCCCGCGACATCGCATCCACCTTCCACCTGTTTGTCACACCGGAAATAGAAAGGATAATTCTAGAAATGACAAATCTGCATGAGGGAAGAAAATACAGCGATGGCTGGCGAGCCATGGACGCCACCAACTTGCGAGCCTACGTAGGGCTGCTGATCCTAGCGGGCGTGTACAGGTTCCGAGGTGAGGCCGCGGCCAGCCTGTGGGACGCGGAGAGCGGCAGGACCGTGTTCCGAGCCACCATGCCGCTCAAGGTCTTTGACAAGTACTCGAGGCTGCTGCGATTCGACGATCGCCAGTCCAAACCCGCGAGATTCGCCACGGACAAACTCGCAGCCATAAGAGAGGTCTGGGACCATTGGGAGGCACGGCTGCCAGCCCTCTACAACCCAGGGCCTGACGTGACAGTGGATGAGCAACTGGTCCCGTTCAGAGGTAGTGTGTGTGTGTGTGTGTGTGTGTGTGTGTGTGTGTGTGTGTGTGTGTGTGTGTGTGTGTGTGTAACAAACGCCGTTGGCCCCAATGAGCCAGTAATGAGGCTAATCTCTTCTCCCCTTGCCAAAGGCCGCTGTCCTTTCCGTCAGTACATTCCCAGCAAGCCGGCGAAATACGGCATCAAGTCGTGGGTGGCCTGCGACGCCAAGTCCAGCTACGCTTGGAAGATGCAAGTGTACACCGGCAAGGCGGCCAGCGGAGGCCCCAAGAAGAACCAGGGGATGCGCGTCGTCCTCGATCTGACAACGGGACTGAGTGGTCGCAATGTCACGTGTGACAATTTCTTCACCTCCTACGAACTGGGACAGCGGCTCCTCGAGAGGAACCTCACCATGGTGGGCACGGTGAGAAAGAACAAGGCCAAGCTCCCGCCGGCACTGCTCGAGTCAAAGGGCAGACAGGTCCTCTCCTCCAGGTTTGCCTTCATGCCCACCGCCACTCTAGTGTCCTACCTGGCAAAGAAAAATAAGAACGTGCTACTTCTGAGCACGCTGCACACAGAGGCCCAAGTCAGCGATCGCCGTGACAGGAAGCCGGCCGTCATCCTAGACTACAACTGCAACAAGGGCGGCATGGACAACCTAGACAAGGTGGTCGGCACGTACAGCTGCAGACGGATGACTGCCCGCTGGCCCCTGGTCGTCTTCCYCAACATCCTCGACGTGTCCTCCTACAACGCCTTTGTCATATGGCGAGAGATCAAGCCTGACTGGATGCCTCGGAAGCGGAACAAGAGGAGGGTGTTCCTGGAGCAGCTGGGAAAGGCACTTATGAAGCCGCTGATCCAAAGAAGGCAGCATCTCCCCCGCACCGAAGCGGTGTCAGCACTTGTCAAAGTCCTACAGAGTGCTACGGAGTGCTCGTCAACAGCATGAGGAGCCCGCCGCTGCCCCGCACGCTGCCKCAGCCACCGGGGCAAGTAAGAGGAAGAGGTGTCAGCTCTGCCCACCGAAGAAGGACTCTAAGACACACACGGTGTGCTGCAGGTGTAAGAAATACATCTGCAAGGGCTGTTCACACGCATACTGTCACACTTGCGCCCATTGYGCCTTTAGCCAAGACGGGACAGGGTGACCCGGAGGACGCGGGGTCTAGACACAATACGAGGACGACGGGAGGGTTAAGAGCATCATAAGCTCTGCTTCTAGCTCCGAAGCAATTTTGCAGTATTTCTTTTATTTGTTATTTCTTCGATTATTAGGCCGGATTTGTTTTTGTTTTTACATACAGCCGGAAATAACTTTTGGATATCAGAGRGGCGGTAACTCACCAGCATTACGACCAGGAATATGACATTCCCGAATTGGATCCTTTATTCGTACCCCCCAGGGCAATTGAACTTATTCCAGAGGCTGCTCCAAAACAACGCCGGTGGAGAATAGGTATTCGGAGTGGACTTCTAGTCCGACTCAGGAGGTGTGCACACCATCCACCGCTTCCGAGTATATTACTCGCTAATGTTCAGTCTCTGGATAATAAAGTAGATGAGCTCTGGGCGAGGATCTCCTTCCAGAGAGACATCAGGGATTGTAACATGCTCTGTTTCACGGAAACATGGATTTCTTGTGATATACTGTCCCCGTCCATACAGCCAGCTGGGTTCTCAGTACATTGCGCAGACAAGAATAAAGAACTCTCCGGGAAGAACAAAGGCAGGGGTGTATGTTTCATGAATAAATACTCATGGTGTGATTGTGATAACATACAGAAACCCAAGTCCTTTTGTTCATCCGACCATATTACCTCCAAAGAGAATTCCCTTGGTTATAGTCACAGCTGTGTCTATAACCAAGGCAGAGTTGCAAAGAAAAAGCCATATCTCAGACTGGCCAATAAGAATAAAATATTATGATGGGCAAAAGAACACAGACACTGGACAGAGGAACTCTGCCTAGAAGGCCGGCATCCCGGAGTCGTCTCTTCACTGTTGACGTTGAGACTCGTGTTTTGCGGGTACTATTTAATGAAGCTGCCAGTTGTGCACCGGGGTCTCCCACACCTTTTTATATTCTGGTTAGGGCCAGTTTGCGCTGTTCTGTGAAGGGAGTAGTACACAGCGTTGTACGAGATCTTCAGTTTCTTGGCAATTTCTCGCATGGAATAGCCTTCATTTCTCAGAACAAGAATAGACTGAAGAGTTTCAGAAGAAATTACCTTGCTTCTGGCCATTTTGAGCCTGTAATTGAACCGACAAATGTTGATGCTCCAGATACACAACTAGTCTATAGAAGGCCAGTTTTATTGCTTCTTTAATGTGGACAACAGTTTTCAGCTGTTGCATATTGCATTTTTTTTCTTCTAATGATCAATTAGACTTTTAAAATGATAAACTTGGATTACAACGTGACATTGTTGATATTCCATTAAAAATCAGCTGTTTCCAGCTACAATAGTCATTTACAACATTAACAATGTCTACACTTTATTTCTGATGAACTTGATGTAATTTTAATGGACAAAAACAAGGACATTTCTAKGTGACCCCAAACTTTTGAATGGTTGTGTATATACAGTTGAAGTCGGAAGATTACATGCACCTTAGCCAAATAAACTGATTTCACAATTCCTGACATTTAATCCTCGTAAAAATTCCCCTGTCTTAGGTCAGTTAGGATCACCACTTTATTTTAGGAATGTGAAATGTCAGAATAATAGTASAAAATTATTTATTTCAGCTTTTATTTCTTTCATCACATTCCCAGTGGGTCAAAAGTTTACATACACTCAATTAGTATTGGCATTGCCTTTAAATTGTTTAACTTGGGTCAAATGTTTCAGTTAGCCTTCCGCAAGCTTCCCACAAAAAGTTGGGTGAATTTTGTCCCATTCTTCCTGACAGAGCTGGTGTACCTGAGTCAGGTTTGTAGGCCTCCTCCTTTATATCCACAGTAAAACTTTTGTACCTGTTTCCTCCAGCATCTTCACAAGGTCTTTTGCTGTTGTTCCGGGATTGATTTGCACTTTTCGCACCAAAGTACGTTCGTCTCTTGGAGACAGAACGCGTCTCTTTCCTGAGCGGTTTGTCGGCTGAGTGATCCCATGGTGTTTATACTTGCGTACTATTGTTTGTACAGATGAACGTGGTACCTTCAGGCATTTGGAAATTGCTCCTAAGGATGAACCAGACTTGCGGAGGTCTACAATTTTTTTTTCTGAGGTCTTGCCAATTTCTTTTGATTTTCCCATGATGTCAAGCAAAGAGGTACTGAGCTGGAAGGTAGGCCTTGAAATACATCCACAGGTACACCTCAAATTAACTCAAATGATGTCAATTAGCCTATCAGAAGCTTCTAATGCCATGACARTTTCTGYAATTTTCCAAGCTGTTTAAAGGCACAGTCAACTTAGTGTATGTAAACTTCTGACCCACTGGAATTGTGATATACTGAAATTTAAGTGAAATAATCTGTCTGTAAACAATTGTTGGAAAAATTACTTACCCGTTATTGTGCACTTGTTTACGGGTCTCGTCCCGTGTATTATTTAGAGGTTTACACCTCGCTCTTTTGTTTGGGTGGAGAAAATAAAACCCCTATTACGTATTCCTGCGCCTGTCTCCAATCATTATACAATGTGACAGAATACCCGACCCACTAAATGCAGACAGCAGGAAAGACTGAGCTGTCAAACATCGCAGAGACAATCCAGCATCAAGAGGACTGTCTCTCCCGACTTGGCAGCGCCATGGACAGCGTGCTGGCAACCACCCTGCGTTTGGAGGGGAATGTGCAGTCCATCCAGTCTCCAGCTCCGGTTCCGGCACCAGCCCCCACACCACTACCTGCTTCCGTCTCATCTGAGCCGGGCCGCGGCATACTCTTGTCCCTCCTGCAGCGCTTTGACGGCGCGCAAGGGATTCCTTCTGCAATGCAACCTGTACCTCACTCACTATACCGAGGCTCCGGGAGGGCCGAGAGTGGGGTGCGTGCCTACTCCGACTACGCCAGGGAGCTAGGACTGCCTTGGAGTTCGCTCTGGAGTTCCGGACCATCGCGGCCTCCACCAGATGGAACGAGGCYGCTCTGGCCACCGTGTTCTGCAGCGGACTGCGGGAGGAGGCACAGCTGGAGTTAGCCTGCCGTGATGACAACCTGTCACTTGACCAGCTCATCAGCATGTCGATTCGTTTGGACAATGCGGTCCCTCATGRGGTCCCGGAATCCTGCGCGGAATCCGGAGCCCATGGCTACACCTGCTCCGTGGCCAGAGCTGATGGAGGTGGATTCTGCACGTTTGCCCTAGGCAGAGCGTAGGAAAAGGAGGAATCTGGGCCTCTGCTCCTATTGTGGAGAAAGGGGTAATTTCTCCCTGACCTGCCCTCTATCTACTAATAGGCGAGGAGGTGACAAGCCTGGGAATTCTCTTGCTCCAACCCAGGTAGGATGCAAGATCTCCCCTCCTTTTCTGTCAACTTAACTAGTGTGTTTTCCCATTTAAATACCCTAGCCCCTCACTCCCGTTAGCTCTGATTCCGGAGCTGCCGGGAATCTTTTAGATAGCTCACTGTATTACGCATTCCTTTGGTTCCCCTACAGTCACCCATTCCGGWTCGAGTCCTGGATAATCGTCCAATAGGGACTGGGCTCGTACATCACATCACTGTTCCTGTTTCTCTGCTGACCCATGACACTAATTTAGAATAGATCACCTGATTATAGACACCCCCACACACCCTGTTGTTTTAGGTCTCCCCTGGTTGAGTTGGCATAACCCTGTTATTTCCTGGTCAGAGGGGAGACTGCTGGGTTGTCGCAGGAGTGTCAGGGGTGGTGTTTCGTGGTGTCTGTCAACACCACTACGGTGGAAAGTCCGGACCACACCCTCAAGTGGAGTTACCGGAGAAATACCAGGATCTGCACCGGGTTCTCTCTAAGACCCAGTCTACATCCTTTTTGGGCTACCTCATATCCACAGAGGGAGTGGAGATGGAGGAGCAATACTTCAGTGCAGTCAGGTCATGGCCCATCCCCAACTCCGTGAAAACAGTCCAGCGATTCCTGGGGTTCGCCAACTTTTTCCGGAGGTTCATCCGGGGCTTCAGCATGGTGGTCGCYCCTCTTACCTCCCTGCTGAGATGAGGTCCCCAGCGGCTTCGTTGGACGGCGGAGGCAGACAGGGTGTTCGAGACACTGAAGGCACGCTTCACCACTGCCCCCGTGCTGGCACATCCCAACCCCTCAAATCCCTTTATCGTCAAGGTGGATGCCTCCCAAGTAGGAGTCGAGGCAGTGCTGTCCCAGGGCACTGGAACCCCTCCAAAGCTATGGCCCTGCGCCTTTTACTCCAAGCAGCTGAGCCCAGCCCAGGGGAACTACGACGTAGGGGACAAGGAACTCTTTGCGGTCAAGAACGCCCTGAAGGCGTGGAGAAACTGGCTGGAGGGGTCCAAACACCCTTTCCTGGTGTGGACGGACCACCGCAACCTAGAGATAAATCAGGGCAGCGATTTATCTTATAGGCCAGGCTCGAYGAACGTGAAGGCGGACGCCCTGTCTCACCTCTATGACGTCCTGTATCATCGCGCCAGTGGTGTGAGAAGTGGACCCCGACATCCTGCAAGCTCTGCATATGGACTCCGCACATGCAAAGTGTCCGGAGAACCGCGCCTACGTGCCCATGGGTGTGCGGGACRGCCTCCCTACCTGGGCGCCTGTGTCGAGTCATCCTGGGATAGGCCGTACCATCGCCTTCCTGACAGAAGTACTGGTGGCCCAACTTGGCGAGGGACTACCGTTCTCGTAGTTGTGGACCAGTTTTCAAAGGTTGTCGCCTCCTTCCTCTGCCTGGGCTCCCGTCGGCCATGCAAACCGTGGAGGCTCTTTTACGCACGTCTTCCGGCACTACGGGACCCCAGAYGACATTGTGTAAGATCGTGGCCCTCAGTTCACCTCACACGTATGGAAAGCGTTCATGGAACACCTGGGGGTTACAGTCAGTCTCACCTCCGGGTACCGCCCTCAAGCTAATGGGCAGGTGGAGAGGATCAATCAGGAAGTGGGCAGGTTCCTGAAGTGTTACTGTCAGGACTGGCCGGGGGGGGGGGGTGGTTGAATTTTCTACCTTGGGCTGAATACAAGCAGAATTCACACCACCACTCCTCCACTAACCTCACTCCTTTCCAGGCGCATGTTGGGGTTTCAGCCGGCCCCTGCGGTGGACGAGTGGTTTCGTCGCACAGAGGAGACCTGGAACYCTGTGCACACTCGTCTCCAGTGGGCCATGCGTCGGCTCTTCACCCGGAACCTGCCCCACCGCCTGCCCTGCCGGAAGCTGAGCCCGTGGTTATTTTGGGTCGTTTAAAGTCCTGAGGAGGGTTAATGAGATAACGTACCATTTGCAACTCTGCTGATTACCGCATTAACCCGACTTTTCATGTGTCTCTCCTCAGGCCAGTGGTGCCTGGTTCCCTCGCTGAGGCTGGACCCAGTGTTGCCCTGCCTCCTCCTCTGGACATCAAGGGAGGTCCGGCGTACTCGGTCCATGAAGTCCAGGATTCGAGGCGTCGAGCGGGGTTGTCTCCAGTACCTCATCGACTGGGAGGGTTACAGCTCAGAGGAGCAGTGCTGGGTTTCTGCGGTGGACATCCTGGACGCTTCGCTGACCAGGGATTTTCACCATTGACTGACCCACACCTTGTCCCTGAGGCCGGTACTCAGATCCTGTCTCTTATACACATCTAGATGTGTATAAGAGACAGGACCCGCACCGCGTCCCTGTGGTCGTCCCCGAGGCGTCCCGCTTGTGGTGCAGCGCGTGGGGGGAGGGGGGGGGGGGGGGGTACTGTCACGGAACCCCAATGTATTGCTTCCTATTCCGTTAACCAGCTCCGGAAGTCTACATCACCGTTCTTCTAGCCATCACTGAACTGGATTCATTACCACCAACCCCGGACTGTCTTGTCTCATTACGCACGCTTCCCATTCCCCCTGATTAGTATATCCCGTGTATTATTTAGAGGTTTACACGTCGCTCTTTTGTTTGGCTGGAGAATWWAAWAAAWAAAWKAAWTACGTATTCCTGCACCTGTCTCCAATCACTATACAATGTGACAACATGCATACATGTGCACAGGCAGAGATTACATTTAGGACAACATATAGCCTAATAGAAAGAAATATGGCATAACCCTCAACCGTTGCAGTGACCAGACCCTACAAATGTACCTAGGTAGGCAGACAGTACCTAGCTACAGCCAGAAATGTTTCTAGTAAAGCCAGCTTATCAGTTTTAGAAATGTAAAAACTGTAAATTGTTGTATTATTGTTTATCCTCACTGTCAGTGAACTTAGCAAGCTAGTTTGCTGAATAGCCAATCATTGTTATTCACAACTGTTTGGAATCCTATCTTGCATGATGCCTATCATTTTAGCTAGCTACCTAAGTTAGCAAACATAACAATTATTATATTTCCCCCCACAATATGGGTTTCAGTAGATAAACTAAAAGCTAGCCAGCTAGGTGGCTTGCATGAAAAATAACTCACCAAGCTACTGTATTTGCCTGCATCTTCATGCTGGCATTTGCTGTAGATGAGCTTCTATTTAAATCCAACTCTGATTCGAATCCTCTTCGCTTTACAGTGCCTAAGGAAAGTATTCAGACCCCTTGACTTTTACCACATTTTGTTCCTTTACACCCTTAWTCTAAAATTGATTAAATAAACATTTTTCCTCAGCAATCTACACACAATACCCCATAATTACGAGGCAAAAATATATTATTTTAATATTATAGCAAATATATTAATATTAAAAACCGAAATACTATATTTACGTAGGTATTCAGACCCTTTTCTATGACTAGAAATTGAGCTCAGGTGTGTCCTGTTTCCATTGATCATCCTTGAGAAGTTTCTACAATTTGATTGGAGTTCACCTGTGGTAAATGCAATTGATTGAACATGATTTGGAAAGGCACACACCTGTCTATACAAGGTCCCACAGTTGACAGTGCATGTCAGAGAAAAACCCAAACCATGAGGTCAAAGGAATTGTCTGTAGAGCTCCGAGATAGGATTGGGTCGAGGCACAAATCTGGGGAAGGGTACCAAAACATTTTTGCAGCACTGAAGGTCCCTAAGAACACAGTGGCCTCCATCATTCTTAAATGGAAGAAGTTTGGAAACACCAAGGCTCTTCCAAGAGTTGGCCACCCAGCCAAACTGAGCAATCGGGGGAGAAGGGCCTTGGTCAGGGAGGTGACCAAGATTCCGATGGTCACTCTGACAGAGCTCCAGAGTTCCTCTGTGGAGATGGGAGAAACTTCCAGAAGGACAACCATCTCTGCAGCACTTCACCAATCGGGCCTTTATGGTAGAGTGGCAAGACGGAAGCCACTACTCAGTAAAAGGCACATGACAGCCCGCTTGGAGTTTGCCAAAAGGCACCTCAAGACTCTCAGACCATGAGAAACAAGATTCTCTGGTCTGATGAAACCAAGATTGAACCCTTTGAACTGAATGCCAAGTGTCTGGAGGAAACTTTGCACCATCACTACGGCGAAGCATGGTGGTGGCAGCATCATGCTGTGGGGATGTTTTTCAGCGACAGGGATTTGAAGACTAGTTATGATCGAGACAAAGATGAACGGAGCAAAGTACAAAGAGATCCTTGATGAAAATCTARTCCAGAGTGCTCAGAACCTCAGACTGGGGTGAAGGTTCACCTTCCAAAAGGACAACYACCCCAAGCACAAATACAGGTGTGCCAAGCTTGTAGCGCCATACCCAAGAAGACTCGATGCTGTAATCGCTGCCAAAGGTGCTTCAAGAAAGTACTGAGTAAAAGGTCTGAATACTTACGTAATTGTTATCAGTTTTTTCATTTGTAATACATTTGCAAAAATGTAAAAACAACGGTTTTTGCTTTGTCATTATGGGGTATTGTGTGTAGATTGATGAGGAAAATAAACAATTTAATACATTTTAGAATAAGGCTGTAAAGTTACAAAATGTGGAAAAAGTCAAGGGGTCTGAATACTTTCCTAAGGCACTGTATACCGAACTTGTGTTGATGAGAGGAATCATTTGAAGCCATTGTGGTCTGGTCAATTCTTTCAGTTTTGACCAGAGGAATGTGTGTTTTGTCTGCATCCCTTTCAAAAAAGCCCTTCTTGGGTTGTAGTCTTTCAGAAACTGGAAAAATGTGTCACATTGTATATTCAGCAATGAATCTGCCGATAGGAAAATCGCTGAAAGACGTCCAATGTCTCTATCAAACAAGGACAACCATGTCTACACACAACAAAAATGTATAGTGCGATCGGTATGACATAGAGGCTTCCTACAAAATATGAATAGCCTACTAGGGAAGCTTTTGTCATTACAGGGTGGTATTTACATTGAATCTGGTATCGTTTACTAAAGATAAAAGTCAGTATCCGCCGGGTTCCCTTACTTGTGAGTCTGCCGACGAGTACGAGGAAAGGTTGAGTTAAGGTCATACGGAAGACTACACTCTGGACCGGATAGAAATACCACCACACAGAACATACAATTTTCCCAAGGTTTACACCAAAGTTTATATATGTTAGCACATACTGTATAGACAGTTGTATCGCCTCTGCAATTTAACTCTTTTTTGTTCTGTTACTCTCCTTTACACCGCTACGGCTTCTTTTACAAAGTGGCATGCCATTTAGATTCAACCGAGTATTTGAGTAAAGATTTTATAGGCAATCTTTAGTCAAGAGAAACGCCCCTGGATTATGACAGCAACAAACATAAAACATAGAGGCAGAAAAACACTTACTCTAAAAAATCCTTCCCTAGATTATATAAAGGTCAGACACACAACACACACACACACACACACCACACACACACAACACACACACACACACACACACACACACACAACACACACACACACACACACACACACACACACACACACACACACACACACACACACAAACACACACACACACACACACACACACACATCACAGGACTAGAAGAAGTTGTATTAAAAGGTGAAACTAAGGCGAACACAACCCCCCATAAAACCCAGTTTGATCCCGTTTGAAACAACAGTCACATAGAAACACCAGAAGAGAGAAATTCTGCTGAATTCCTAACAAGTCTTAAAAATGCATTTTTCTAAACAGAAAACTGCTTGTTGCGTGCAAAGGCATGTGTGTTTGTCTCTTCTCTCATCTTAGACATAGCGGCAGGCAGCAGAAAGGAGCTGAGCAGAGCACTTTGCTCTCTGTGCATAGCGCTGTACCATATCCTACTACCCATCCCCAAGCCATTACTGTACACAGAATCTAATTAAGGCTGAGTAATCCAATCGTACTGGGGCTCCACACACAGAAACACAAATATACACACACACACACACACCACACACACACACACACACACACACACACACACACACCACACACACACACACACACACACACACAACACACACACCACACCACACAACACACACACACACACACACACGAGAAGGAATCAAGCTGCCCAATTGTA
>NC_036853.1:38794241-38796549 GCF_002910315.2 Salvelinus sp. IW2-2015 | reverse complement strand
TATGTCTATTGTTTTATCTCTGAAAGACAAGGCTGTACTTACATGCTGCTCTGCTGAGGAATAGCTTCTCACCGGTGAGAGCGAAATAGTAAAAATACTGTTTCTCTCTGGGTTAGCGCCTGGTCGCTACTCTCTGAGTGTGTGTGAGTGTGTGGTAGTGAAGACAAGCTCTCTCTAGCGTCTGCTCCACGTTGGCTCCCGTGCACTTGTGTGTCTGTGTAGAGATACTACGCTCTGTCTGTCTTCCAGCTTTTGTCAGCCAGAACTAAAAACCAACAGATGCTAACGCACTCTCCCACCTCCTCTTTTTCTCCCACTGCATTTCTCCCTCTCTCCATCCTCCTATAACTCCTGCGCTCACCCCTCCCCCTTGTTCAAGGCAACTTGCTTCAGGGCTGACATAGTCATAGCAGCCCTCTGCCCTGTGCAACATACATATACAGTGCATTCGGAAAGTATTCAGACCCCTTCCCTGCTTCCACATTTTGTTACGTTCCAGACTTATTCTAAAATGTATTAAATTGTTTATTTTCCTCATCAATCTACACACAATAACCCATAATGACAAAGCGAAGACAGATTTTTAGAAATGTTTTGCAAATGTATAAAACGTTCATTTGGAAAAGCACACACACCTGTCTATATATCAAACCAAATCAAAATGTATTTGTCACATGCGCCGAATACAACAACCTTACAGTGAAATGCTTACTTACAAGCCCTTAACCAACAATGCAGCTTTAAGAAAAATAATTAAAGAGCAGCAGTAAAATAACAATAGCAAAGGTTATGTACAGGGGGTACCGGTACGGGGAACCGGTTAGTAGAGTAGCAGCAGTGTAAAAGGGGGGGCAACGCAAATAGTCTGGGTAGCCATTTGATTAGATGTTCAGGAGTCTTATGGCTTGGGGGTAAGAGCTGTTTAGAAGCCCTCTTGGACCTAGACTTGGTGCTCCGGTACCGCTTGCCGTACGATATCAGAGAGAGCAGTCTACTCCTAGGTGGCTGGGTCTGACAATTTTTAGGGCCTTCCTCTGACACCGCCTGGTATAGAGGTCCTGGATGGCAGGAAGCTTGGCCCAGTGATGTACTGGGCCGTACGCACTACCCTTTGCAGTGACTTGCGGTCGGAAGACGAGCAGTTGTCATACCAGGCAGTGACGCAACCAGTCAGGATGCTCTCGATGGTGCAGCTGTAGAACCTTTTGAGGATCTGAGGACCCATGCCAATCTTTTCAGTCTCCTGAGGGGAATAGGTTTTGTCGTGCCATCTTCACAACTGTCTTGGTGTGATTGGACCATGTTAGTTTGTTGGTGATATAGACACCAAGGAACTTGAAACTCTCAACCTGTCGATGAGAATGTGGGCGTGCTCAGTCCTCCTTTTCCTGTAGTCCACAATCATCTCCTTTGTCCTTATCACGTTGAGGGAGAGTTGTTGTCCTGGCACCATGGCCAGTCTCTGACCTCCTCCCTATGGGCTGTCTTGTCTTTGTCAGTGATCAGGCCTACCACTGTTGTGTCATCTGCAAACTTATGACAGTGTTGGAGTCATGCCTGTCCATGCAGTCAAGAGTGAACAGGGAGTACAGGAGAGGACAGCACGCACGCTTGAGGGGCCCCGTGTTTAAGATCAGCATGGCGGGTGTGTTGTTACTTACCCTTACCACCTGGGGGCAGCCCGTCAGGAAGTCCAGGATCCAGTTGCAGAGGGAGGTGTTTAGTCACAGGGTTTTAGCTTAGTGATGAGCTTTGAGGGCACTATGGTGTTGAACGCTGAGCTGTAGTCAATGAATAGCATTCTCACATACAGTTGAAGTCGGAAGTTTACATACACCTTAGCCAAAAAACATTTAACTCAGTTTTTCACAATTCCTGACATTTAATCCTCGTAAAAATTCCCTGTCTAAGTTCAGTTAGGATCACCACTTTATTTTAAGAATGTGAAATGTCTGAATAATAGTAGAGAGAATGATTTATTTCAGCTTTTATTTTTTCATCACATTCCCAGTGGGTCAGAAGTTTACATACACTCAATTAGTATTTGGTAGCATTGCCTTTAAATTGTTTTAACTTGGGTCAAATGTTTCGGGTAGGCTTCCAACAGCTTCCCACAATAAGTTGGGTGAATTTTGGCCCATTCCTCCTGACAGAGCTGGTCAGGTTTGTAGGCCCCTTGCTCGCACACGCTTTTTCAGTTCTGCCCAACATTTTCTATAGATTGAGGTCAGGGCTTTATGATGGCCACTCCAATAACTTGACTTTGTTGTCCTTAAGCCATTTTGCCCCAACTTTGAAAGTATGCTTG
>NC_036853.1:38788692-38792815 GCF_002910315.2 Salvelinus sp. IW2-2015 | reverse complement strand
CACACACCACACACACACACACACACACACACACACACACACACACACACACACACACACACACACACACACACACACACACACACACACAACACACACACACACACACACACACACACACACGGAAGGAATCAAGCTGCCCAATGTACTATGTCTATTGTTTTATCTCTGAAAGACAAGGCTGTACTTACATGCTGCTCTGCTGAGGAATAGCTTTCTCACCGGTGAGAGCGAAATAGTAAAAATACTGTTTTCTCTGGGTTAGCGCTGGTCGCTACTCTCTGAGTGTGTGTGGTGTGTGGTAGTGAAGACAAGCTCTCTCTAGCGTCTGCTCCACGTTGGCTCCCGTGCACTTGTGTGTCTGTGTAGAGATACTACGCTCTGTCTGTCTTCCAGCTTTTGTCAGCCAGAACTAAAAACCAACAGATGCTAACGCACTCTCCCACCTCCTCTTTTTCTCCCACTCATTTCTCCCTCTCTCCATCCTCCTATAACTCTGCGCTCACCCTCCCCCTTGTTCAAGGCAACGCTTCAGGGCTGACATAGTCATAGCAGCCCTCTGCCCTGTGCAACATACATATACAGTGCATTCGGAAAGTATTCAGACCCTTCCCTGCTTCCACATTTGTTACGTTTCCAGACTTATTCTAAAATGTATAAATTTTTATTTTCCTCATCAATCTACACACAATAACCCATAATGACAAAGCGAAGACAGATTTTAGAAATGTTTTGCAAATGTATAAAACGTTCATTTGGAAAAGCACACACACCTGTCTATATATCAAA
This sequence comes from Salvelinus sp. IW2-2015, assembly GCF_002910315.2. Lineage (NCBI taxonomy): Eukaryota > Metazoa > Chordata > Actinopteri > Salmoniformes > Salmonidae > Salvelinus > Salvelinus sp. IW2-2015. The sequence continues at coordinate 38,792,026 of NC_036853.1, read as the reverse complement.
CCAAATCAAAATGTATTTGTCACATGCGCCAATACAACAACCTTACAGTGAAATGCTTACTTACAAGCCCTTAACCAACAATGCAGCTTTAAGAAAAATATATTAAAGAGCAGCAGTAAAATAACAATAGCAAAGGTTATGTACAGGGGGTACCGGTACGGGGACACCGGTTAGTAGAGTAGCAGCAGTGTAAAAGGGGGGGCAACGCAAATAGTCTGGGTAGCCATTTGATTAGATGTCAGGAGTCTTATGGCTTGGGGGTAGAAGCTGTTAGAAGCCTCTTGGACCTAGACTTTGGCTCCGGTACCGCTTGCCGTACGATATCAGAGAGAGCAGTCTACTCCTAGGTGGCTGGAGTCTGACAATTTTTAGGCCTTCCTCTGACACCGCCTGGTATAGAGGTCCTGGATGGCAGGAAGCTTGCCCAGTGATGTACTGGGCCGTACGCACTACCCTTTGCAGTGACTTGCGGTCGGAAGACGAGCAGTTGTCATACCAGGCAGTGACGCAACCAGTCAGGATGCTCTCGATGGTGCAGCTGTAGAACCTTTTGAGGATCTGAGGACCCATGCCAATCTTTTCAGTCTCCTGAGGGGGAATAGGTTTGCGTGCCATCTCACAACTGTCTTGGTGTGATTGGACCATGTGTTAGTTTGTTGGTGATATAGACACCAAGGAACTTGAAACTCTCAACCTGTCGATGAGAATGTGGGCGTGCTCAGTCCTCCTTTTCCGTAGTCCACAATCATCTCCTTTGTCCTTATCACGTTGAGGGAGAGTTGTTGTCCTGGCACCACATGGCCAGTCTCTGACCTCCTCCCTATGGGCTTGTTTGTCTTTGTCAGTGATCAGGCCTACCACTGTTGTGTCATCTGCAAACTTAATGACAGTGTTGGAGTCATGCCTGTCCATGCAGTCAAGAGTGAACAGGGAGTACAGGAGAGGACAGCACGCACGCTTGAGGGCCCCGTGTTTAAGATCAGCATGGCGGGTGTGTTGTTACTTACCCTTACCACCTGGGGCAGCCCGTCAGGAAGTCCAGGATCCAGTTGCAGAGGGAGGTGTTTAGTCACAGGGGTTAGCTTAGTGATGAGCTTTGAGGGCACTATGGTGTTGAACGCTGAGCTGTAGTCAATGAATAGCATTCTCACATACAGTTGAAGTCGGAAGTTTACATACACCTTAGCCAAAAACATTTAAACTCAGTTTTTCACAATTCCTGACATTTAATCCTCGTAAAAATTCCCTGTCTAAGTTCAGTTAGGATCACCACTTTATTTTAAGAATGTGAAATGTCTGAATAAAGTAGAGAGAATGATTTATTTCAGCTTTTATTTCTTTCATCACATTCCCAGTGGTCAGAAGTTTACATACACTCAATTAGTATTGGTAGCATTGCCTTTAAATTGTTTAACTTGGTCAAATGTTTCGGGTAGGCTTCCACAAGCTTCCACAATAAGTTGGGTGAATTTTGCCCATTCCTCCTGACAGAGCTGGTCAGGTTTGTAGGCCTCCTTGCTCGCACACGCTTTTTCAGTTCTGCCACACATTTTCTATAGATTGAGGTCAGGGCTTTATGATGGCCACTCCAATAACTTGACTTTGTTGTCCTTAAGCCATTTTGCCACAACTTTGAAAGTATGCTTGGGTCATTGTCCATTTGGAAGACCCATTTGCTTTATCTTCCTGACTGATGTCTTGAGATGTTGCTTCTCATATATCCACATAATTTCGTCCTCATGATGCCATCTATTTTGTGAAGTGCACCAGTCCCTCCTGCAGCAAAGCACCCCCACAACATGATGCTCACCCCCGTGCTTCACGGTTGGGATGTGTTTCTTCGCCCTGCAATCCTCCCCTTTATCCTTCAAACATAACAATGCCATTATGACCAAAACATCTATTTTGTTTCATCAGACCAGAGGACATTTCTCCAAAAAGTACATCTTTGTCCCCATGTGCAGTTGCAAGCCATAGTCTGGCTTTTTTATGGTGTTTTTGGAGCAGTGGCTTCTACCGTGCTGAGCGCCTTTCAGTTATTCAAATAGGACTTTCTTGTTTGAACAAGAAATTTGTGGAGTGTATGAAAAACAAGTTAAGGACTCCAACCTAAGTGTATGTAAACTTCTGACTTCAACTTTAGTGTTCCTTTTGTCCAGGTGTGAAAGGGCAGTGTGGAGTGCAATACAGATGACATAATCTGTGGATCTGTTGGGTGATATGCAAATTGGAGTGAGTCTAGGGTTCTGGATAATGTTATTGTGAGTCATGACCAGCCTTTCAAAGCACTTGATGGCTACAGACTTGAGTGTAACGGGTCAGTAGTCATTTAGTCAGGTACCTTAGTGTTCTTGAAACATGTTGGTATTACTGACTCAGACAGGAGAGGTTGAAAATGTCAATGAGACACTTGCCAGTTGGTCAGCGCATGCTCGGAGTACACGTCCTGTAATCCGTCTGGTCCTGCAGCCTTGTGAATGTTGACCTCGCCTCTGGCGAGCAAAACCTCGAGACTTCCTTAGGTATCGTGCACCAGCTGTTGTTTACAAATATACATAGACCACCAGCCCTTGTCTTACCAGAGGTTGCTGTTCTATCCTGGCGATACAGTGTGTAACCCACCAACTGAATGTTATTAATGTCGTCATTCAGCCACAACTCYGTGAAAATAAGATATTCGTTTTTAATGTCCCGTTGGTAGGATATACGTGCTTGTAGTTCATCCACTTTGCTGTCCAGCGGATGGTACGTTGGCCAATAGTACCGATGGCAAAGGCAGATTAGCCACTCGTCGCTGMATCCTTACAAGGCACCCTGATCTCCTTCTGTGAAATKTGTATTTTTCTAGTGCGAATGACGGGGATGAGGGCCTGTTCGGGTGTCTGGAGTAAATCCCTTTCATCCGACTCATTAAAGAAATATTKTTTGTCCAGTTCAAGGTGAGTAATCGCTGTTCTGATGTCCAGAAGCTCTTTTCGGTCATAAGAGATGGTAGCAGCAACATTATGTAKAAAATAAGTTACAATGTGAAAACCAAACGTGCTATTTTGCTTGTTTTAAGAGCCCATACAACAGCAGCTATCTCCTCCGGCACCATTACAAGAGGTCCCACAGTTYACAATGCATGTCAGAGCAAAAACCAAGCCAAACTCCAAGACAGGATTGTGTCGAGGCACAGAAGTGTACCAAAACATTTCTGCAGCATTGAAGGTCACCAGTGACCTCCGCTCTTAAATGGAAGAAGTTTGGAACCACCAAGACTCTTCCTAGAGCTGGCTGCCCGGCCAAACTGAGCAATCAGGGGAGAAAGCCCTTGGTCAGGAGGTGACCAAGA
>NC_036853.1:38763251-38783013 GCF_002910315.2 Salvelinus sp. IW2-2015 | reverse complement strand
AACCGGATGGTCACTCTGACAGAGCTCCAGGGTTCCTCTATGGAGATGGAGAACCGTCCAGAAGGACAACCATCTCTGCAGCACTCCACCAATCAGGCCTTTATGGTAGAGTGGCCAGATGTAAGCCACTCCTCAGTAAAAGGCACATGACAGCCTGCTTGGAGTTTGGCTAAAGCCTCTCAGACCATGATGGTCTGATGAAACCAAGATTGAACTCTTTGGCCTGAATGCCAAGAATCACGTCTGGAGAACCTGGCACCATCCCTATGGTGAAGCATCCCTACGGATGTTTTTTAGCTGAACAGACTGGGAGACTAGTCAGAATTGAGGAAAGATGAACGGAGCAAGAGAGAAATCCTTGATGAAAACCTGGTCGAGAGAGCTCAGGACCTCAGACTAAGGAGACGTTCACCTTTCAACAGGACAACAACCCTAAACACACAGCCAACACAACGCAGAAGTGGCTGTGAAACAAGTCTCTGAATGTCCTTGGTGGCCCAGCCAGAGCCCGGACTTGAACCCAATCGAACATCTCTGGAGAGACCTGAAAATAGTTCACCATCCAACCTGACAGAGCGTGAGAGGATCTGCAGAGAGAATGGGAGAAACTCCCCAAATACAGGTGTGCCAAGCTTGTAGTGTCAGACACAAGAAGACTCAAGGCTGTAATCGCTGCCTAAAGTGCTTCAACAAGTTCTGTAAAGGTTCTGAATACTTATGTAAATGCAATATTTCAAAGATTTTTTATTATAAATTTGCTAACATTCTTAAAAACCTGTTTTTGCTTTGTCATTATATCTCTCTCTAGACGTTCACCTTCCAACAGGACAACAACCCTAAACACACAGCCAACACAACGCAGAAGTGGCTGTGAAACAAGTCTCTGAATGTCCTTGGGTGGCCCAGCCAGAGCCCGGACTTGAACCCAATCGAACATCTCTGGAGAGACCTGAAAATAGTTCACCATCCAACCTGACAGAGCYTGAGAGGATCTGCAGAGAGAATGGGAGAAACTCCCCAAATACAGGTGTGCCAAGCTTGTAGTGTCAGACACAAGAAGACTCAAGGCTGTAATCGCTGCCTAAAGTGCTTCAACAAGGTTCTGAGTAAAGGTTCTGAATACTTATGTAAATGCAATATTTCAAAAGAATTTTTTTATTATAAATTTGCTAACATTTCTAAAAACCTGTTTTTGCTTTGTCATTATGGGGAGGGGGGTGTCGATTTGATGAGGGAAATAAACATTTTTATCAATTTTAGAATTAGGCTGTAACTTTACAACATATGGAAAAAGTCAAGGGGTCCGAATACTTTCCGAATGCACTGTACACACACACACATTTTCTGCTTTCTGTAACGTAGCTTACACACACATTTACGCAGGCTTTTTGACCTGTATGCTGCCTAGTACACACACCCTTCCAAAAGCCTCTATACTGTTATTAGACTATTTTGCACAGATGGTCATAATCTTTTCACCCAAACCATAGAGTATGCAAAGAAGATGCCCCCCATGCTTAATTGAGTATGACTTCCCCCACCCAAGACATATGCACCCACACATGCACACGCATGTGCACACGCACCAGTGTATATTTTCACAGCTATTTCAGATTTAGTTTGTCTTAAAATGCCTTTTAGTCTTAGCCGTGTTTTAGTCATTTCATCCTTCATTAGTTTTAGTTGTTATCAGTCAACTAAAACTCTGGAAAATMTTTGTCTAGTTTTAGTCACAGTCATTATAATAACATAATATTTACCTCTTAGCCTTGTCCAACTAGGCCTATTGTCCCCTCTTATAACTTAGCTGGCAACATTGCTATAGTGGCAGATAGTAACCAATGTCAGCCATAATTAATCATATAGGCTATAAGGCCTTGGCTATAGGTTAAACAATTTACAACGCTAATTTTCACCCCACTATAACCGTCGGAGGGGGGTAAATAATATTCAACAAATAGCTATAGTTTTTCTAATCAGAAAAAAATAAATCACAACTCGCATTTGCCCAGCGCACATGGCAAAATAGAACTTCTGATGTGATCAGAGCAGAAATGGCCAATATGAAAGCAAAAATGATCAAATACATTATTGTTTCTAATAGAGGTAAGTTACAATTGAAGTGTCCTGGCTGTGCATCAGTTCAAAAGAGAGGAGTGATTCAAGTGGCCGCTCGTGTGTGAGAAAGCCAGTTCAGCTCATTGAGCTCACGAAGCATGCGCAACTGAACAACGTTATCGGCCAATGAGAGGATTGCAGAAAATATTCTGCAAAGAAATGCATGCTTATGATTGGACAAAACAGATGAAAAGAAGCTTCATGTCAAATTGAATGTACATTAGTCTCACGTTGTCACGCCCTGAACTAAGAGATCCTTTTTATGTCTCTATTTTGGTTTGGTCAGGGTGTGAGTTGGGGTGGGTATTCTATGTTCTATTATTTGTATTTCTATGTTTTGGCCGGGTAGGGTTCTCAATCAGGGACAGCTGTCTATCGTTGTCTCTGATTGAGAACCATACTTAGGTAGCCCTTTTTCACACCTGTCTTTGTGGGAGGTTGACTTTGTTTATGGCACATAGCCTTTAGCTTCACGGTTTGTTTTGTAGTGTTTATTGTTTTGTTCGGCGTCTTTCCTAATAAAAAGAAAATGTACGCTCACCAGGCTGCGCCTTGGTCCTCTTCTTTCAATGGCCGTGACACACGTAGAATTCTTGTCTCGTAATGTGTTAGAATTACAGTAGCAGTCAAAAGTTTGGACACATCTACTCATTTTTCTTTATTTTTACTATTTTCTACATTGAAGAATAATAGTGAAGACATCAAAACTATGAAATAACACATATCAAATTATGTAGTAACCAAAAAAGTGTTTAAAAAATCAAAATATGTCATATTTTAAATTCCTCAATGTAGCCACCTTTTACATTGATGAACGCTTTGCAGACTCTTGGCATACTCTCAACCACATTCATMAGTTAGTCACCTGGAATGCATTTCAATGAACAGGTGTGCCTTGTTAAAAGTTAATTTGTGGAAATTCTTTCCTTCTTAATGTGTTTGAGTCAATCAGTTGTGTTGTGACAAGGTAGGGGTGGTATACAGAAGATAGCCCTATTTGGTAAATGACCACGTCCATATTATGGCAAGAACAGCCCAAATAAGCAAAGAGAAATGAAAGTTCATCAGTACTTTAACCTCTCTGGGATATTCGGGACGGTAGCGTCCCACCTCGCCAACAGCCAGTGAAATTGCAGGGTGCCAAATTCGAAACAGAAATCCCATAATTACAATTCCTCAAACATACAAGTATTTTACACCATTTTAAAGAAACTCCAGCCACAGTGTCCCATTTCAAAAAGGCTTTACGACGAAAGCACACCATATGATTATGTTACGTCAGCACCTAGTCACAGAAAAACACAGCCATTTTTCCAGCTAAAGAGAGGAGTCACAAAAAGCAGAAATATAAATAAAATGAATCACTAACCTTTTGCTGCTCTTCATCAGATGACACTCATAGGACTTCATGTTACACAATACATGTATGTTTTGTTCGATAAAATTCATATTTATATTCAAAAATCTCAGTTTACATTGGCGCGTTATGTTCTGTAGTTCCAAAACATCCGGTGATTTTGCAGAGAGCCACATCAATCTACAGAAATACTCATCATAAACATTGATAAAAGATACAAGTGTTATGCATGGAATTTTAAATCCACTTCTCCTTAAACCGCTGTGTCAGATTTCAAAAAAACTTTACGGAAAAAGCACACCATGCAATAACCTCTTGAGAATATAGGGGGTGCTGTTTCGACTTAGCGAAAATTGGTCTCCAAATTAAACTGCCTATTGCTCAATTCTTGCTCGTACAATATGCATATCCTTACTACTATTGGATAGAAAACACTGTCTAGTTTCTAAAACCGTTTGAATTATGTCTGTGGGTGACCCAGAACTCCCTCTACAGCAAAAATCCTGACATGACTTGCGAAGGTCTGAGAATTATCCTCTGATCTGGGTTCAGTTTTAAAGCCTGTGTATATCCTATGGCTGGAAATGAACTGCACCCGCCTTTCCCCTGGATGTCAGTAACCAATGAGAAGTGGAATGGGCTCTCTACGTAGCTGTCCGAGGTATAAAGCCGGATGGAACGAGAGTACATTTCTTTTCCTCGTTCGTAATGGCGCAAGGCAAGAACTCAGGATGAAATTTTGGAACGCTCAGTTATCGACCAGAGATGTATCCGTCTGTAATTTAATTAAATATAGGTGTTAGAAACATCATAACGATGTTATTTGAAACCGATTTATATCAGTTTATGCGAGTATAGGCTATTTTTCTGAATTTCCTTTGTATCTAGTTTGAGGATTTGGACATGTGTGTGCGACATAGCTAATGGTAGCAGCTAGTCCAAAGGTGAAGAGGACGTTTTACAACAAAGCAACTATTCTTTTGAAGAAAGACACATTGCCCAAGATACTGATGGAAGCTCGTCCAAAAGTAGGAACTATTTATGATGTTATTACGTATTTATGTGGGAAAAATGTCATAGTGTTTGCTCGCCACTTTTGCAGGCACTGGTCTGGCTGCAACGCACACTATATGTCTAAAAATTTAAAAATCTAACATAGCATTGCATTAAGAACTAATTTATCTTTCGATTGTTGTCCAACTTATATTTTTTAGTCAAGTTTATGAATAGTATTTTTATAAAAATAGGCGCTAATCCAAAATGGCGCCGGCCAGAATACATGCAATGTTTGTAGTGATTACATAGTATAACCACGATTTATGCTGCTAAATATGCACATTTTCGAACAAAAGCTATATGCATTGTGTAATATGATGTTACAGGGCTGTCATCTGATGAAGTAAATCAAGGTTAGTAAAATTATATATCTTTTGTTGGTTATTACGATCGCTAACATTTACAGCTGGTAAATGCGGTTGTGATTCTGGCTATTGTGGTACGCTCATATAATGCTATATTGTGTTTTCGCTGTAAAACACTTAGAAAATCTGAAATATTCTCTGGATTCACAAGATCTGTGTCTTTCGATTGCTGTAGGCTGTGTATTTTTCTGAAGTGTTTTATGATGAGTAATTATGTAATTGCCGTCGGTCTCTGTAATTATTCCGGCTGCTTCCAACGCTATTTCAGATTGCAGCTGCAATGGTAAACTGTGATTTATACCTGAAAAATGCACATTTTCTAAAAAAAACTATCCTATACCAAAATATGTTATCAGACTGTCATCTTATGAAGTTGTTTCTTGGTTAGTGGCTATATATATCTTTATTTAGTCGAATTAGTGATAGCTACTGATGCAGGAAAAAAATGGTGGGAATTTTTTTTTGTCTTTTGCTATCGTAGTTGTAGCTAATAGATTTACATATTGTGTCTTCCCTGTAAAACATTTTAAAAATCAGAAATGATGGCTGGATTCACAGGATCTGTATCTTTCATCTGGTGTCTTGGACTTGTGATTTAATGATATTTAGATGCTACTATTTTCTTGTGACGCTATGCTAGGCTATGCTAGTCAGCTTTTTTACTGTGGGGGGTGCTCACGGATCCGGGTTTGGTAGCAAGTAGAGGATAATCTGAGTATGGCGCTCAGACACAAAAACAAGCCATACAGATACCCGCCATGTTGTGGAGTCAACAGAAGTCAGAAATAGCATTATAAATATTCACTTACCTTTGATCTTCATCAGAATGCACTCCCAGGAATCCCAGTTCCACAATAAATGTTTGTTTTGTTCGATAAAGTCCATCATTTATGTCCAAATACTTAATTTTTGTTTGCGCGTTTAGTACACAAATCCAAACTCAGGAGGCACGGGCAAGTCCAGGTGAAAGTTCAGACGAAAAGTCATATTACTGTTCGTAGAAACATGTCAAACGAAGTATAGAATCAATCTTTAGGATGTTTTTATCATAAATCTTCAATAATGTTTCAACCGGAGAATTCCTTTGTCTGTAGAAATGCAATGGAACGCAGCTAACTCTCAAGGGAGTGCGCAAGACTGAGCTCATGGCACTCTGCCAGACCCCTGACTCAAACGGCTCTCATTCCCCACTCTTTCCCAGTAGAAGCATCAAACAAGGTTCTAAAGACTGTTGACATCTGGTGGAAGCCTTGGGAAGTGCAATATGACCCCATAGACACTGTATATTTGATAGGTAATGACTTGAAAAACTACAAACCTCAGATTTCCCACTTCCTGGTTGGATTTTTTCTCAGGRTTTTGCCTGCCATATGAGTTCTGTTATACTCACAGACATCATTCAAACAGTTTTAGAAACTTCGGAGTYTTTTCTATCCAAATCTACTAATTATATGCATATTCTAGCTTTTAGGCCTGAGTAGCAGGCAGTTTACTCTGGGCACCTTTTTATCCAAGCTACTCAATACTGCCCCCCAGTCCCAAAGAAGTTAAGACATGAAGGTCAGGCAATACAGAACATTTTAAGAACTTTGAAAGTTTCTTCAAGTGCAGTCGCATAAACCATCAAGCGCTATGATGAAACTGACTCTCATGAGGACCGTCACAGGAAAGGAAGACCCAGAGTTACCTCTGCTGCAGAGGATAAGTTCATTGGAGTTACCAGCCTCAGAAATTGCATCCCAAAAAAAGCTTCAGAGTTCAAGTAACAGACACATCTCAACATCAACTGTTCAGAGGAGACTGCATGAATCAGGCCTTCATGGTCGATCTGCTGCAAAAAAAAACACTACTAAAGGACACCAATAAGAATAAATGACTTGCTTAGGCCAAGAAACACGAGCAATGTATATTAGACCGCTGGAAATCTGTCCTTTGGTCTGATGAGTCCAAATTTGAGATTTTTGGTTCCAACCTCCGCAGAGTAGGTGAACGGATGATCTCTGCATGTGTGGTTCCCACCATGAAGCTTTGAGGAAGTGTTATGGTGCTTTGCTGGTGACACTGTCTGAATTATTAAGAATTCAAGGCACACTTAACCAGCATGGCTGCCAAAGCATTCTGCAGCAATACGCCATACCATCTGGTTTGCTCTTAGTGGGACTACCATTTGTTTTTCAACAGGACAATGATCCAACACACCTCCAGGCTGTGTAAGGGCTATTTGACCAATAAGGAGAGTGATGGAGTGCTGTGTCAGATGACCTGGCATCCACAATCATCCAACCTCAACCCAATTGAGATGGTTTGGGATGAGTTGGACACAGAGTGAAGGATAATCAGCCAACAAGTGCTCAGCATATGTGGGAACTCATTCAAGACTGTTGGAAAAGCATTCCAGGTGAAGCTGGTTGAGAGAATGTCTAGAGTGTGCAAAGCTGTCGTCAAGGCAAAGGGTGGCTACTTTGAAGAATCTAAAATATATTTTGATTTGTTTTAACACTTTTTTGCTTACTACATGATTCCATATGTGTTATTTCATAGTTTTGATGTCTTCACTATTATTCTACAATGTAGAAAAACCCTTGAATGAGTATGCGTGTCCAAACTTTTCACTAGTACTGCGTATATATATTTTTTGGGGGGGGGCGGGGGGCATCTCGTCTCGATATCGTCATTAGTTTTTTGGCATAGTTATTGTTGACAAAATTAACACCGGCACACACACACACGCTTGAGTGCGGACACACACACAGAGAAACGGATCATATCACTTACACCTTACCTGCCACCCTAGACCCATTTCAATTTGCTTACCACCCCAATAGATCCACAGACGATGCAATCGCCTGCACACTGCCCTGTCCCATCTGGACAAGTGGCTTACCTATATGTAAGATTGCTGTTCATTGACTATAGCTCAACATTCAACACCATAGTACCCTCCAAGCTCATCATCAAGCTTGAGGCCCTGGGTCTGAACCCCGCCCTGCGCAACTGGGTCGTGGACTTCCTGACGCGTCGCCCCCAGGTGGTCAAGGTAGGAAACAATACCTCCCCTCCACTGATCCCCCATAGGGGTGCATGCTCAACCCCCTCCTGTACTCCCTGTTCACCCATGACTGCGTGCCAAGCACGCCTTCAACTCAATCATCAAGTCTGCAGACGACACAACAGTAGTAGGCTTGATTACCAACAACGATGAGACAGCCTACAGTGAGGAGGTGAGGGCTCTGGGAGTATTGTGCCAGGAAAATAACCTCTCACTCAACGTCAACAAAACTAAGGAGATGATCATGGACTTCAGGAAACAGCAGAGGGACCACCCCCCTATCTTCATCGATGGGACCGCAGTGGAGAAGGTGGAAAGCTTCAAGTTCCTCGGCATACACATCACTGACAAACTGAAATGGTCCACCCACACAGACAGTGTGGTGAAGAAGGCGCAACAGSGCTTCTTCAACCTCAGGAGGCTAAAGAAATGTGAAAGCATCCTGTCGGGCCTTATCACCGCCTGGTATGGCAACTGCACAACCCACAACCGCAAAGCTCTCCAGAGGGTGGTGCGGTCTGCCCAACGCATTACCGGGGGCAAACTTCCCGCCCTCCTGGACACCTACAGCACCCGATGCCATAGGAAGGCCAAAAAGATCATCAAGGACATCAACCACACGAGCCACTGCCTGTTCACCCTGCTATCATCCAGAAGGCGAGGTCAGTACAGGTGCATCAAAGCTGGGATCGAAAGACTTAAAAACAGCTTCTATCTCAAGGCCATCAGACTACTGAACAGCCATCACTAGCACATCAGAGGCGGCTGCCTATAGACCTAGATTAGGAATCACTGACCACTTTTAGAAATGGACCACTAGCCACTTTAATAATGTCTCCGTATCTTGCATTACTCATCTCATATGTAAAAACTGCACTCCACACAATTCTAAGGTATCTTGGTCACTTTTAAATTGTGTTTACATATTGCATCACCCATTTCATATGTATATACTGTATTGTATTCTATACTACACCACTGACTGTTAAACAGCCATCTCCAGCACATCAGCGGCTGTGCCAGATTAGGAATCACTGGCAATTTTAAGGAAATGATACACTAGCCACTTTAATAATGTCTCCGTATCTTGCATTACTCATCTCATGTGTGTAAACTGTACTCTATACTATTCTACAGTATCTTAGTCACTTTAATTGTCTAAATATTGCATCACCCATCTCAAATGTATATACTGTACTCTATACTATGCCACTGTATCTTAGTCCAATGCCGCTCTGACATACAGTATATGTGTATATATATATTCTTAATCCATTCCTTACTTAGATTTACGTGTATTTTGGGTATATGTTGTGAAACTGTTAAATATTACTTGTTAGATATTACTGCACTGTTGGAGATAGAAGCACAAGCATTTCACTACAACCGCGATAACATCTGCTAAACACATGGATGTGACCAATACAATTTGATTTGACACACACACAGTTAATTATGTAGAAGGGTATTGGTTGTTCCGGAGCCCAGCTCTGCCCCCCTGTGCTCCTGCCCCAGTTTGGGTCTTGGTCCCTGCCCTGGCACACTGTCCCCACACTGGCAGCCTCCATTTCACAGACACAGATGGTGCGCTCTCTCTCCAATCTGACACTGACATGCCAATGCTGCAATTTACAGTCATCACTATCACATAACATGGTTCAGAATAGTAATACAAGTCATGGGTGTATCGCAGTTGATTGAGCTTTGAAATTATTGATGTCAATTTTAAAGTGGTTAAAATTAATACAAATGTTGATGACAGTAGTATAATAAACAAAATAAAATATATTTTTTCATTAAAGTGATACTTCAAGATTTTTTAAATGACACCCTTGAATGTGTGTGTGTGTGTGTGGAGGGGGGGTTGGGGGTCTGTGAGTGTGTTTGTTCTGTAGTACATTGGGATGGGAAGAACTAATCTTACTCAGATTACATTCAGAGAGAGTGAGAGAAAGAGAGAAGGGGTGAGGAGGAGTAGAAGGTTAAAGCTAATGAATAGTACTCTAGTATGTGTTTAAAGTCACACATTAACAGGGAAGACTGAAGGCTATCCTGACGAAACAGCTCATACTTAATGTCTTCCAGGTCAGGCTGACAATAGTTTGGATCAATGGTTTTATTGATACTATGATCTGGTTCCAATCCCTCCTTGTCTACAAACACCACAAACTGACAGACAATCTAAAATCTCCCTCTCATGGACATCGTTACAGAAAATCTACCGCATAAATCATGCTGCAGTGTATACCGAGTTTTATGGTCTTTTTTGCACAGTTCAATGTTGTTTTTAGTGAGGGAAGTGTCGCCCAATTGGATAAATGGCCAGCTCAGTCTTAAACAAGATCGTGCAGTAGCAATATTACTCTCTGGGGGAAAGCTTTTACTCCACAAACTGGTTGTCTTACAATGTCTCAGCAGCGACACTGATGCCAACTCAAGCATGGTACAATGATGATATCAACTGTAATCGCTAAAAAACACTTCTGGTTGTCTCACACCCATTCTCTCCTGAGCTATTCTGGGCCAGCTGTGGCTGAAGCTGGGCCTCATTATGCCCTCACGTCTCGCCAGCCTTCTGATTGGTAGACGGCCTGGTTCCTAACATGGCTGAAACGTTCTCTCTCAGTGTCTTCGCTGCCTTTCTCCCCCCGCTGCTTAGTATGTGTTTCTGATACACAGAATATCAAAGTCCAGTGGTGGAAAAAGTACCCAATTGTCATAATTGAGTAAAAGTTAAGATACCTTAATAGAAGTAAAAGTGAAAATCACCCAGTAAAATTGCTAAAATATACTTAAGTATCAAAAGTAATAATAAAAGTATAAATCATTTCAAATTCCTTATATTAAGCAAACCAGAAGGCACTATTTTACTTTATTTATGGATAGGCAGGAGCACGATCCAACACTCACCCTGTTAAGTGAGTCCGCCAGATCAAAGGCAGTTGGGATGACCAGCGATGTTCTCTTGATAAGTATGTGATTTAGACCATTTTCTTGTCCTGCTAAGCATTCAAAATGTAACGAGTACTTTTCAGGGAAAATGTATGGAGTAAAAAGTAAATTGTCTTTAGGAATGTAGAGAAGTAAAAGTTGTCCAAAAATATAAATAGTACAGTACTGAAGTAGTACTTTCAAGTATTTTTACAACACTGTCAATGTCTTATATTTAGCGAAAGCGACGGGCAAAGTTATTATGATTTGATGATTTTGGCCTACAATTTAGACAGCGTGAAGTGAGTGACATTGAACAGCATTGCTTTAGGGTTATCAATGCTTATACTAGCCTGGCTGTATCCCTTTAAGTACTGTCTGTGCTCCTTCTGTGCACATCAATAGAGGGCAAAAGGATCTGTGAAACATTGATTGTTTCTCAGGACTCCAGTTTCCTCTTTACCATCAATCATCATTCAGTTTCACATCCAGACCATTGACTCCATTAGTGCTGCAGCTTAATGATGTATAGTAGAACAGAATGTAATGTAATGTTCTAGGGAGAAAGGAAATCGGACAGTAGAGAATAAAGGCAGCATTTCTACAGTGTTCAAACGGCCTAGGAGAGAGAGACAGCAACCCCATATAGGAGAGTATAGTATCAACACTCTCAAATTTGTGACAAAATCAACAAAGAGTTTAGCGACTATTGTACCATGAGCAGGCAGGCAGATCTCATGTTTAATCTCTTACAGCAACACCTAAGCCCAGCTCCTGATAGACTAACACTCAGCCTGTCTTTGTGTATGTCTGGCTGCTTTTAAGCTCTTCCAGTGCAGTGTACATAACACTGACTAATACCGCAGCCATCCCCTTAGGGCGTTAACACGCCATCCCGCACGCACGTACACACACACGCACGTACACACACACGCACGCACGTACACACACACACGTACACACGCACACACACACACACGCACGTACACACACACACGTACACACGTACACACACACACACACACACACCTCCAACCATTAGGCACAGATCCCTGATCCACTTAAGTCGTGCTGATCAAAGTGTGCTGTTTTGGAGTGGATCAACAGGAACTGTAAGTGGGACAATGATTTAACTGTCTGTCTGACTGACACAACCAACTTCCAAAAATACGATCCAGTTGCAGGTCAAATCGTTGTCCTTTTATTAGAAAGAGCACTTAGGAAAACAGTACTATCCAACATTGTGTCAATTCATCTCATTTCAGTTTGGCTGAAGGGAAGGTAGAATGAGAGGTAATCGACAAGGATGGTGTCTTTGGATTGGGACACAGCCGCGGTGTAGGAAGTCTATTCCTGGTTCCCCTGACTGAGCACGGCAGGCTCAGTCAGACCCACACATTGCAGCAAACCCAGTAACCCATTACCCAGGGGTGGGCAACTCCAGTCCTCGAGGGCCTGATTGGTGTCACACTTTTTCTCCATCCCTAGCAAACACAGCTAATTAATCAAATTACATTCTAAACTTAAGATCATGATTAGGTGATTATTGGAATCAGGTGTGTTAGCTGGGGCTGGGGCAAAACTGTGACACCAATCAGGCCCTTCAGGACTGGAATTGCCCACCCCTGCATACACAGTCATTAAGCACATTGAGAGATGCACATCTGCTGCTTCAGCTGGGCCACAGAACAAGTCTCTGTGGATCATCAGGCATGGCATGTGCGGTGCTGTTCTCTGTGTACCAGWCTAAGTAACTATAGCAAGACTGTACCAGGACTGGGAACACACTGGTCCTCTGGTCAACTAGAAGAAGAGACCCTATCTCTGACAAAACACCAGCATGATCTATGAACACCCTCAACCTACACATGTACGCAATCACGCACACTTTAACACACACACAACAGCCTTCCCAGACAAAAAGGTAGGGCCCTTCAGCTCTAAGTGCATGGGAAAGAGAGAGTGAGTACAACCGCCTCAGCCAAACACAGCCCAGCATTAAGTCCCCATTATTCCCTCACKTCTGACTGCTAATGCATGCAGGGAATTAGGCATTACAGCCACAACATATGCACTGGCTGCCTGGTATTTGACTTCCAAATCACTTGGCTGGGGATGACTAGGGATGGGTGTGGGGCTGGAGAACTCTCTACTCTGCTCAGGCATTACCATACCCCAGCCACCCCAGCCTGTAACATTTGGGCTGGCACAGCCTTGGAACATAATAGGGAATGTGGAAATGGTGTATTCTGGTTTAACCCTTTAGAACCCATAGCGGCCGTCAATGGCCTTTCATTAAATTACTATAGCGGCCTCAAACGGCCTTGTTTTTCTAAAAATAATATCAATGTCAACATCGCAAAATTAACTCGCTAGCAACCTGTTGTCGTATTCGTGTAGCTGTTGTCATCAACCAGAAACCGGGAATGCTGTCATTTAACTTCTAAAATAAAAAAAATCACTTAATCACTTAAAATGACGGAGCCGAAGTGGCCATGARTTTACACTGTGGAAGAGGCTGTATCTATGTCGGTTCTTGATACGGATATGGACACGTCCTTGCACTTTTAAAGTGATGATGTCGAGGTGAGGGAAAAAAGTAAACAGCAGACATACAGTTCATTCGGAAAGTATTCCGAATTTTTCKACATTTTGTTTGGTTACAGCCTTATTCTAAAATGGATGTAATAATTTTTTCCCCTCATCAAGCTACACACAATACCCAATAATGTATTAAAACAAAAAAACTGATCTCACATTTATGTAAGTATTCAGACCCTTTACTCAGATCTTTGTTGAAGCACCTTTGGCAGTGATTACAGCCACTCCCGTGTTGTCTTGGCTGGGTGCTTAGGGTCATTGTCTTGTTGGAAGGTGAACCTTCGCCCCAGTCTGAGCGCTCTGGAGCAGGTTTTCATCAAGGTTCTCTCTGTACTTTGCTCCGTTCATCTTTCCCTCGGTCCTGACTAGTCTCCCAGTCCCTGCCGCTGACAAACATCCACACAGCATGATGCTGCCACAACCATGCTTCACCGAAGGGATGGTGCCAGAGCTCTGTCAGAGTGACCATCGGGTTCTTGGTAAATAAGGTATTTCTGTTTATTTTTTATTTTTATACATTTGCAAACATTTCTCAACACCGGTTTTCGCTTTGTCGTTATGGAGTATTGTGTGTAGATTGTGTGTAAAATTCATTGAATCCATTTTAGAATAAGACTAATGTAACAAAATGTAGAAAAAGGGAAGGGGTCTGAATACTTTTCAAATGCACTGTAGTTAAAGYGGCAATCTGCAGTTAAGGAATCKATTTTTTGTGTATTTGTATTAATGATATGTACCCATTGATTCTTGAAGAATATAACTTATATGTCTCTTGAGCTTAGTTGAACTGTCTTARCCCATCAGAACCCCAAATATAAGCTTGTTTTATTTAAATGTTTGTAAATAATGCAAATGTAAACAAATACTATATAGCCTRAAAACATAGTTTAAACTATAATTGTCTTATCATGGGTGGTCAGTCCTTGCAGCCATAGCTCTGTCAATGAATTTGAACATTTCGCCAGCTCCATCTCTCAGCTTTTTACTGAACAGGGGCAGGGAGAGGCGTTGTTATTGTTTCAACTGCTGATTGCCACATTAATGATGAGGACAAATGGCAGACAAATCATACACATACAACCGTTCATACATAACTCACTACAGTTAAATGGGTCTATATTGGCTGTGATGCCACTGCTGCACCGACGGCATGTCATTTAATTGCATTTAATGCCCAGGAAAACCGTCTGCAGCTCGTTAATGAATTAAATCTTTAATTTGCATTCATTGAGGACGGTGCAATTAGCATCCATGTCAGTTAGACCAGTGATTAACACCCATAGGCCTGGGGGCTGGGGCCAACATCAACTTCTAGCCATCGCCGATCCACTTTTCATTTTCCATTTGTTTTGTCTTTGTTTTCTACACACCTGGTTTATTCCCCCATTACATGWTCATTATTTAAGCCTCTGGTTTCCCCCATGTTTGTGTGCGTGTTTGTTCTATTGTTCAGGCTGTTACTGACGGCTGGTATTTTGTTGCCGGGTTTTGTTATTACGCCCGTTRATTTCGTGGTACCGGTATTTTTCACGCACAGTAGTATTGTGTTTATACTGGTGTTATCTTGTATTAAATACCTTATCCACGCATCTCAGCTCTCCTGCGCCTGACTCCTTTCACCAGTTACCCACAGCCTTGACATAAACTCCCAGGTATAACATTGGATGGTAAATTATCATGGGTAAGTCATATTGACAAAGTTTCTGTGAAGATGTTGCATCTGTTATAAAAATATGTTCTTTGTTTTTGATACAAAAATCAACTGTACTAGTTGTTCAGGCTCTGGTCTTGTCCCATCTTGATTACTGCCGGGTAATATGGTCAAGTGCAGCAAAGAAAAACCTAGTAAAGCTGCAGCTGTCTTAAAAAAGAGCAGCACGCCTTACCCTTAACTGCACATACAGAACTAACAACAAGCATGCCAGTCTTTCCTGGTTGATGAGAGATMAACTGCTTCTCTTCTAGTTTTTATATGAAATATTACTGTGATGAAAAATCCATATTGTCTGTATCATAAAATAACATTCAGCTCAGACACCCATACATACCCCACAAGACATACCACCAGTGGCCTCTTCACAGTCCCCAAATCTAAAACAAATTCACAGCAACACACAGTTTCATACAGAGCCATAATCGCATTGAACTCCTGTCCATCTCCAATTATTCAAGCAAACAGCAAAATTACCTTTAAAAAACGGACTAAACAACTCATGGAACGGCAGGGACTATGAGGGGACAAACACATGAACACACAGACACTCTAAAACACAATTTTTTTAGTTTTATTGTTCGTATAATTTTTTTGTATTGTTTGTATATCATTGTATTTTTTATTTGTGTGACTGTCCTTGTCTATCAGTGTATCAATGTTTAATRAATTGTCA
The DNA here is from genome assembly GCF_002910315.2 of Salvelinus sp. IW2-2015. Lineage (NCBI taxonomy): Eukaryota > Metazoa > Chordata > Actinopteri > Salmoniformes > Salmonidae > Salvelinus > Salvelinus sp. IW2-2015. The sequence goes on along the minus strand of NC_036853.1, from coordinate 38,767,149 downwards.
TGTTTTGTGTTTTTTTGTGGACCCAAGAAGAGTAGCTGCTGCTTCTGCAAAATCTAATGCGGGTCCAAATAAAAAAATATATAAAATAAATAAACCCACACCTGTTCTGATCTCAGAGGTGGGAAAAGTACCCAATTGTCATACTTGAGTAAAGGTATAGATACCTTAATAGAAAGTTACTCAAGTAAAAGTGAAAGTAAGCCAGTAAAATACTACTTTAATAAAAGTCTAAAAGTATAGTATTTGGTATTAAATATACTTAAGTATCAAAAGTAAATGTAATTGCTCAAATACAAATAATTTAACATTCCTTATATTAAGCAAAGCAGACAGCACCATTTTCTTGTTTTTAAAATGTATGAACAGCCAGGGGCACACACCCACACTCAGACATTATTTACCAAAGATGCATTTGTGTTTAGTGAGTCCACCAGGCCAGAGGCAGTAGGGATGACCATACTGGACTCTCTTGATTTGTGCTTCAATTTGCCAATTTTCCTGTCCTGCTAAGCATTCAGGGAAAATGTATGAAGTAAAAAGTACAATGTTTTCATTAGGAATGTAGTGAAGTAAAAGTTGTCCAAAATATAAATAGTAAAGTAAAGTAGATACCCCAAAAAACTACTTAAAAGTACTACTTAAGTATTTTTACTTAAGTGCCTGATCTAACTTCACTGATTCACATATCAATATTACATGGGAAAATACTGAACTCCTCTACTGATCTTAATCTCTTACCCTAGTCACATTCAATACCTTACATTCTCTCTCCACCACACACACACCACACACACACACACACACACACACACCACACACACACACACACACACACACACACACACACACACACACACACACACACACACACACACACACACACACTCCCCCAACCCCTCACTCCTGTGTAGTTCCATTATTGCAGCTCACCATGCATGAAATGCATACATTTGTGTGTCGTTTGCCATGATCAAACAAACAATCTCCACCATTCATCATAGATCACATCACTGCTAACACACTCCCTGCTCTGTGTCTGGTTGGTTCCCACTGACTGTGTGGCTTTTCTGCCTTTGTGGTTTTAAGCTGCCGAGAAATGGGCGTTAGAAACTGAGACGGGATCGGGATCAAGCTGTACTTACAACTCCCCATTCAGTCCCAGAATCTTTGACACATAGTGCCAAGCTCCTTCCACTCTTTACTGTTGAAGTATTTAGTTGAAAGCCTCCCATCTACTTACTAACTCCTCTATGTGCAAATAACTAACTAACTACACCTCAGTACCCTTAAGGGGGGCTACAGCCAGCCACACAGCCAGCAGGATACTCTACAGCCCCTCAACAGTGCACGATGAGGATAAGGGCCATACTCACAGAGAGAGAGAGAGAATAGTGGTAAGTAGGGTAATAGTGGTAATGGTAATTTAATGAGGCCTGGTCAAGGTTGAACCTCTMGTCAGGGCCAGCTCTGACAATCACTAAACCCCTTTAAAACCCCTCTACCTTTGGAGGGCCCGAAACAAGTGTGGACAGACCAAAAACAGTAAAGGGTAATGATATGTAGAGCAAACCGAACACCCAAAGAGGTGAGAGACATGACCTGAGCTGAGGTACCGTAYATAAATGGAATATCAGCATGCCTTGCAGTGTCCAATCTGTAACCCAATCATAGTGACGTGAGAAAGAACTTTCARGACAGTGGCAGGCAGCACAGAAGCCCTTGTTAGGAGGAGTGTTGTCCTTGTCACACCCTGATCTGTTTCACCTGTCTTTGTACTTGTCTCCACCCCCCTCCAGGTGTCGCCCATCTTCCCCAGTGTATTTATACCTGTGTTCTCTGTTTGTCTGTTGCCAGTTTGTTTTGTTTGCCAAGCCTACCAGTGGATTTTCCCCTTGTGCCTGTCGTGGTCTAGTTTCTGTTTTCCTGCTTTTGGCCKTTCTGCCTGCCCCGACCCTGCCTGGCGTTCTGTACCTTGTCACACCACTCTGGATTATTGATCTCTGCCTGCCCTGACCCCGAGACTTCCTGCCATTTAGTTTTGTTACTCTGACACTTTTGTTACTTCGACACCATCTGGATCTGGGTCTTCTCCTGAAATGTGATAGTCCTGTAGTTGGACTGAGATGAACGCCTTTACTTTCAGGTACAGTATCAGTCAAAAGTTTGGACACACCTATTCATTCAAGGGTTTTTTGAAGAAAAAAAYAATCTGAAAAAACACACATGGAATCATGTAGCAAGCAAAAAAGTGTTAAWRAAATTTTAGATTGTCCAAATTAGCAACCCTTTGCCTTGATGACAGCTTTGCACACTCTTGACATTGTATCAATGGGGCAGCCGGTAGCCTAGTGGTTAGAGCGTTGGGCCAGTAACCGAAAGATTGCTAGATCGAATCCCCGAGCTGACAAGGTAAAAATCTGTCATTCTGCCCCTGAACAAGGAAGTTAACCCACTGTTCCTAGGCCATCATTGTAAATAAGAATTTGTTCTTAACTGACTTGCCTAGTTAAAAAAGTATATATCAAGCAGCTTTTCCAACAGATGCTGAGCACTTGTTGGCTGATTTTTACTTTTTCCCCTTCACTCTGTGGTCCAACTCATCCCAAACCAGCTCAATAGGGTTGAGGCCAGATCATCTGATGCAGCACTCCATCACTCTCCTTCTTGGTCAAATAGCCCTTACACAGCCTGGAGGTGTGTTGGATCATTGTCCTGTTGAAAAACAAATGGTTGTCCCACTAAGCGCAAACCAGATGGGATGGCGTATCGCTGCAGAATGCTGTGGTAGCCATGCTGGTTAAGTGTGCCTTGAATTCTAAATAAATCATAGTGTCACCAGGAAAGCACCCCCACACCATCACACCCCCTCCTCCATTCTTCACGGAGGGAACTACACGGAGATCATCCGTTCACCTACTCTGCATGTCACAAAGACACGGAGGTTGGAACCAAAAATCTCACATTTGGACTAATGTCCATTGCTCGTGTTTCTTGGCCCAGGCAAGTCTCTTCTTATTGGTGTCCTTTAGTAATGGTTTCTTTGCAGCAATTTGACCATGAAGGTCTGGTTCACGCAGTCTCCTCTGAACAGTTGATGTTGAGATGTGGCTGTTACGTGAACTCTGTGAAGCATTTATATGGGCTGCAATTTCTGAGGCTCTTAACTCTAATAAACTTATCCTCTGCAGCAGAGGTAACTCTGGGTCTTCCTTTCTCGTTGCGGTACTCATGAGAGCCAGTTTCATTATAGCACTTGATGGTTTTTGCGACTGCACTTGAATAAATGTTCAAAGTTCTTGGCATTTTCCGTATTGACTGATCTTCATGTCTTAAAGTAATGATGGACTGTCATTTCTCCTTTCTTATTTGAGCTGTTCTTGCCATAATATGGACTTGGTCTTTTACCAAATAGTGCTATCTTCTGTACAGTATACCACCCCTACCTTGTCACAACACAACTGATTGGCTCAAATGCATTAAGGAAAGAAATTCCACAAATTAACAAGGCACACCTGTTAATTGAAATGCATTCCAGGTGACTACCCCATGAAGCTGGTTGAGAGAATGCCAAGAGTGTGCAAAGCTGTCATCAAGGCAAAGGGGGGCTACTTTGAAGAATCTCAAATCTCAAATATAATTTAATTAGTTTACACTTTTTTGGCTACCACATGATTCCATATGTGTTATTTCATAGTTTTGACATCTTCACTATTATTCTACAATGTAGAAAATAGTACAAATAAAGAAAAACCCTGGAATGAGTAGGTGTGTCCAAACTTTTGGTCCAAACTGGTACTGTAGTTCCAGGTAGTTTTAATTTAGTCCTGAAATGGAACACAACTTACCTCACTCAGTGTCATGAGGCTGTGTGTGTGTGTGTGTGTGTGTGTGTGTGTGT
>NC_036853.1:38733655-38763231 GCF_002910315.2 Salvelinus sp. IW2-2015 | reverse complement strand
TGTGTGTGTGTGTGTGTGTGTGTGTGTGTGTGTGTGTGTGTGTGTGTGTGTTATGGCTTTCACTCCTGCCAGGGAGGCCCACTCTCACCTCTTTCCCCAACTTAGAGTCCTGTTGCCATGACATCAGAGTAGATAACCCAATCAGTGTGTGTAACCTGTTTACCAGAGCTGTGACCTTTTTTACTCTGCAGTTACCACAGGAGACAGCAAACTCACATCACAGATCACACTCACATCAGGCTCCATGAGTGGGTTCTCACTTTTTCGCTTCTATTTTGTCATTCGGTCTCTCTCTTAATCAATCTGCAAATATCTCCTCTTGTCAATTTCTGTCTTTGTTTGATCTCAGGCAAAAAAATGTGCTGTATTAGTAGGCGTATTAGTATTTCTCACCCTCTGGCCTGTACTGGGCTARGATGTTGACCGTCTGTCCAGCGTTCTTCAGAGCAGCAGCTGCCTGCTCATGGGTTGCACTGTGGAGCTCAACCCCGTTCACCTGCACACACACAGTTTGATCAATGAACAGCAAATGAACAAGGCAAGTCAATGGAGATCTACAGTCAATTTAACCTCGTCAATAATACTCATAAATCAATAAGAAATCAATAAGAGACTATCATGTTTCCGTGTGTGTTCTTACTGAGATGATGCGGTCTCCTTTCCGGAGCTCTCCACAGAGGTCAGCAGGTCCACCAGCCAGGATAAAGGAAATAAAGATTCCCTCTCCATCCTCTCCTCCTACTATGTTAAAACCCAGGCCTGTCGAGCCACGGTGTAACACCACCTTCCTGCGCTCCCTGAAACACACACAGAAATATAAGGGAAAGGGGGATTCCTAGTCAGTTGTACAACTGAATGCCTTTGAGTGAAATGTGTCTTCTGCATTTAACCCAACCCCTCTGAAGCAGAGACCCAACCCCTCTGAAGCTGCCATAATCGACATCCACGGCGCCCGGGGAACAGTGGATTAACTGCCTTGCTCAGGGGCAGAATGGCAGATTTTTACATTGTCAGCTCTGAGATTCAATCCAGCAACCTTTCAGTTACTGGCCCAAAGCTCTAACCACTAGGCTACCTCCCGTATATACAACATTATACACACATTGTCAGAGGTTGGTACTATACAGCCACAGCCACAGTGTAGTACAAGTACAACCCATCAAATCAGAACACACACACCTATGTTACACCCTGTTACAAACTGATACACACACAAAGTCGAAGCCCAGACCCAAAAGGTGAAGTTTAGTTACTCCAGTCCTATTTTTGGATGCAGCATTCCCTCTAGTGGTGATTGAGAACATTACACGTCTGTTTGGTCTGTTACAGCCATTCTCAAAAGGCGGACCAATATCCGGACCCAGAACGTGGTCAATACGGACTGCGGGCCCCACTTTTTGGGCGGGAACTTGGTCAGCATTCAACTCCTGGTATCATATGAACTCACACAAGACATGGAAAATGTGTAGAATTTCAGGAAATAAGTTTTAAAACTGGCTAAATGTTCCTTTCGCTGCATGGCATAAGGTGTACAATTACAGGAAATTATCTTTACAACTACCAACAAGAGGTGTGTGAACGATTTCACATGGGTTGCGAGGTGGGGATTTTTAACAACACCGATACATGACAATATACATCCGGTCCATTGCCACCTAGGAAATTGATATGACTGGACCTTCTCAAATGAGTACCCCATGTCTATTATTTCTTCAGAAAGGCAGCATAGGCATAGACTGGAGCAGCCAGCAGAGGACACTGCTATGCTGTGTCTTTATACTCACCATCATTACTTCACTATCCCGAGTCCATTTTACATTACGAACATTCAATGTCGTCTTGGTAAGCAACTCCAGTGTATACATTCATTGATTCACGATGGCGGAAACAGGAAATGTTTGTTTCCTTGGACTGTCGGCGTTCAGCGGTGAAAACAAATTTTTATTTGCGTGCTATTAAGTGTATCATCTGTGATATGTTCGTAGTTGTCACGGGGAAAGGTCCGATGGATACCCTTAAAAGTAAGGATTATTACTCTTCATGAAGAAGTAAAACATTTGACCAAGCACCTTGAACGGAATAAGGATTCTTTGAGACTATTGCCATCTTTAAATGCTTCCTATCACAACATCCAAGAGAATCATAATGGGACCTTCCTCGACTATGATACATTTCCGCCATTGCACCCCTATACTAGCTTGAACCAGAAAATGGCTGCTCATTGTTCGACTCCAGGTGAGCGCGAATGGGTGCGTATTGGAACCAGAAAGAAGAAGAATCGTTCGAGGCGCGCCTGCCTTCTTCCCTTCTTCCCCCGTGTCCGGATTTAAGATTCTCAAATCGCTTTGAGCCCCTGTCCCCGCTTTCTTCTGCCGGGGACTTAGATGTTCCCTCCATGGCGTTGAATGCCCCTCCAGCTACCTCTCCCTGTCCTAGTCAAGCAACTGCCTGGGCAAGGCCTGGACCACTTGCTATGCAGCCTTTGGTTATCAATAATAGGTTGGTAGGTAATGATCCGGCTTTTATTGACACCAGGTAATTTCGAAGCCTGACAAGGTTTGAAATTCATGCACCTAAATGTTCGCAGCCTTTGGACAAAAATGGACGACATCAAGATCTGGGCTTCCCAGGCGGATCCAGATATTTTTATTTTATCAGAAACATGGTTCTCTTAGAAAATTGTGGATTCTGAGGTTACTACTGATGGTTTTAAAGTTTTCAGGGCTGATAGCAACAACACACCATTCTATCTATACAAAAATGTACCTTTCTGTGTCTCTCTTAAAGGGTTTGTCCAGTCCTAAACAATTTGTATTTATAGCTTTAAGTCTTCAACTAGGTTATAATTCTAAAGTAACTGTTCTGGGAGTCTACCGCCATTCCTCCGCTAAGAAAGGTTTGTTAACTAGTCTCACTGATTTAATAGCTTCCTTTTCTACTTCTGAGATGTTTGTCGTAGGTGGCTTTAACCTGTCCTGGGGAACCCAAGACATACTGTTTTAAAGGATTTTTGTAATAACCTAAACCTCACTCAGTTGATTACTAAACCCACACATCCAAATCTGAGGGATTCTACTAAATCAACAAGAATTTACCTTATGTTTACAAATACTCCAGAGAAATGTGTAGCTAGTGGTGTTTTCTCCTTGGATATTAGTGATCACTGGCCTATTGTTTGTATTAGAGATGTTAGGACTCATAGGGCAAAAACCATGCATTATTACAAGGAGAAATTTGTACAATTTTACCGAACAAGCTTTTTTACATGATCTCTACCATTATGATCTTAATGGTATCTTAGCGCTCTCTCCCTCTCTCTCTGCCTCTTTCTCTCTCTGCCTCTATCTGTTTTCTTTCTCATTTGGGCAAACATTATTCCTCTCTTGCTCTGTTTTCTTTCTCATTTCATTGCTCACGACAACAGCGAGCATGGAGAGGGAGCTAAGCAGAGTGACAAGACAATTGGCAGCACACTCGTGTGTGTTTGTCTGCCTGTTTGTGTATGTGTCTAATCCTGTGTGTGTGTGTGTGTGTGTGTGTGTGTGTGTGTGTGTGTGTGTGTCTAGACTACATATAAATCATATTTAGTGTCTGCCTCTGTCTGTAAGATCCAGTGGATGTGTTTGAGGCTGAGAGACTGAGAGATGGACTGCTGTGGTCCCTGCTGTGGCCTGGCAATCTGTTCCTACTTATGACAGCACTGTATGTCTCTCTCTTGCTCTCTCTGCTGTGGCAGGAGAAACCCACCCAAGGTGACCAGAGCTTAGCCCTGCAATCCATCTTTCTCGCTCTCTCTCTCTTCTTGTCTGGCTCACCTCCCTGCCCCCCAGACATATCTCCCCAGGAGTTACACAGCTGGCCTCCCACTAGCTTCAACACCATTCATCTTTCATAACTTTATCTGCCAATTCCAGCAGCAGGCAGAGCAAGAGAGAGAGGGCAGAGAGATAAAGAGAGATAGGGGGGGGAGAGAGAGGGCAGAGAGAGAGAGACAGGGAGAGAGGGGGCATAGATAGGGAGAGAGTTAGCAGAGACAGAGAGAGGTCAAAGAAGAGCGAGAGAACAAGAGTGGGAGAGTGAGGGAAAGAAGGGGTAGATAGCTGGAGACTGACAGAGAAAGGGATGGCTGGAGGAGGAGTAGTAGAAAGATGAGGAGATACAGTGCCTTCAGAAAGTTTTCATACCCCTTGATATATTCCACATTTTGTTGTTAGAGCCTGAATTCAAAATGGATGAAATAAAATAAAAATCACCCATCTACACACAAAACCCCATAGCGACAACGTGAAACATGTTTTGAAACATGTTTGCTAATTTATTGAAAATGAAATACAGAAATATCTAATTTATCACACCCCTGAGTAAATACAGTTAAASTCAGAYGTTTACATACACCTTAGCCAAATACATTTACTCAGTTTTTAACAATTCCTGGTATTTCATCCTAGTAAACATTCCCTGTCTTAGGTCAGTTAGGATCYCCACTTTATTTTAAGAATGTGAAATGTCAGAATAATAGTAGAGAGAATGATTTCTTTCAGCTTTTATTTCTTTCATCACATTCCCAGTGCGTCAGATGTTTACATACACTCAATTAGTATTTGGTAGCATTGTTTAACTTGGGTCAAACGTTTCGAGTAGCCTTCCACAAGCTTCCCACAATAAGTTGGGTGAATGTTGGGCCATTCCTCCTCACAGAGCTGGTGTAACTGAATCAGGTTTGTAGGCCTCCATGCTCGCACACGCTTTTTCAGTTCTGCCCGCAAATTTTCTATAGGATTGAGGTCAGGGCTTTGTGATGGCCACTCCAATACCTTGACTTTGTTGTCCTTAAGCCATTTTGCCACAATTTGGAAGTATGCTTGGGGTCATTGGTCCATTTGGAAGACCCATTTGCGACCAAGCTTTAACTTCCTGACTGATGTCTTGAGATGTTGCTTCAATATATCCACATAATTTTCGTTCCTCATGATGCCATTACTTTGTGAACTGCACCAGTCAGAGGCAATAAAGTCCGAGACCACTGTTATCTACCACAACAAGCATACAAGGCCCTGCCTTGTCCGCCATTTGGCAAATTAGATCATGCCTCCTTAATCTTGCTTCCTGTTTACAAGCAAAACAGGAAGTACCCATGATTCGGTCCGTTGAGAAATGGTCACCAGAATCAGGATTATGCTACAGGACTGCTTTGATAGCACTGATTGGAATGTTACGAGACTCCGCAGATAACATTGACAGGCTAACTACGTCCAAAGCCGGGTTCATTAGAAAATGTATGGCGACATTGTCCCATGGTGAGGGTTCGCTGCTTCCCCAATCAAAATACCTGGATTAACACGGAGGTTGAAGCTAAACTAAACTAAAGGACAGGGCTACCCACACACAGAGCTATCGTAGACAACCCTGAGGCTATGGACGAGGACAGGAATAAGTACAAGAAGTCCCCGCTATGACCTCTGCAGAGTCATCAAAACGAACAAAGGACAATATAAAAATAAGGCTGAATCATAAGGATCCGACGCCGGCCGTATGTGGCAGGGGCTACATACCATTACGGATTACAAAGGAAGACCCAATCGTGATCTGCCCAACAATGCCTCACTACCAGACGAACTCAATTCATTTTATGCAAGCTTTGACAACATCGTGCGGGTGTGAGGGCGGTTACCGACCCAGAGGATTGAGTATTCTTGTCCCCGAGGCCGATGTGAAAAAAGGTTTTAATTCAGGGTCAAACCCCGCAAGGCTGCGGGGCCCGACAATATTCCAGAGCGCATTCACATCACTGACAATCTGAAATGGTCCACTCCACACAGACAGTGTGAACAGCGCCTCTTCAACTTCAGGGGGCTGAAGAAATTTGGCTTGGCTCCTAAGACCCTCAAACTTTTACAAATGCAAAATTGAGAGCATCCTGTCGGGCTGTATCAAAGCCTGGTATGGCAACTGCACTGCCCGCAACCGCACGGCTCTCGAGAGGGTACCCTGACTGCACTCAAGGACATCTACAGCAGCCAAGGTCACAGAATGGTCAAAAAGCTCATCAACCACCTGAGCCATGGCCTGCTCACCCCGCTATCATCCAGAAGGTGAGGTCAGTACAGCTGCATCAAAGCTGGGACCGTGAGACTGAAAAACAGCTTCTATCTCAAGGCCATCAGACTGTTAAATAGCCATCACTAGCCGGCCTCTACCCAGTACCCTGACCTGAACTTAGTCACTGTCATTAGCTGGCTACCACCCGGTTACTCAACCCTGCACCTTAGAGGCTGCTGCCCTATGTACAGTGCATTCGGAAAGTATTCAGACCCCTTCCTTTTTCCCCCATTTTGTTACGTTACACCTTTATTCTAAAATGTATTCAATGATTTGTTTTCCCTCATCAATCTACACACAATACCCCATAATCAAAGCGAAAACAGGTTTTAGAACTTTTTGCAAATTTATTAAATATAAAAAACATACCTTATCTACGTAAGTATTCAGACCCTTTGCTATGAGACTCGAAATTGAGCTCAGGTGCATCTTGTTTCCATTGATCATCCTTGAGATGTTTTTATAACTTATTTGGAGTCCACCTGTAGTAAATTCAATTGATTGGGCATAATTTGGAAAGGCACACGCCTGTCTTTGTAAAGGTCCCACAGTTGACAGTGCATTGCAGAGCAAAAACCAAGCCGTGAGGTCGAAGGWATTGTCCATAGAGCTCCGAGACAGGATTGTGTCAAGGCACAGATCTGTTTTGAGAACTGAAAGGGGTGTCTCAGTTTCAAGGTCTCAGCATGGAGAGAAGACGCTTTGTGAGGTATTGGTCGGTTACATGCATGAACAAAAGTTAATGATGAATTAATTATGAATAATGTAAATCATGCAAATATAGCTTGTCTGTGTATGCAGTTTATAAGAGAAATAATGGGACTGCCCCAACGGAACCCCCGACTGACGTGTACTATCGTGCATTAAGTTTGTTGGAACCTCTCCGGCTTCCTGATAATAAAAAATGATTGACTTCAGGTGTCCCTGGTGGTAATTTCCACAACAGTCACTCTGACAGAGCTCCAGAGTTCCTATGTGGAGATGGGAGAACCTTCCAGAAGGACAACCATCTCTGCAGCAATCCACCAATCAGGCCTTTATGGTAGATTGACCAGACGGAAGCCACTCCTRGGGAAAAGGCACATGACAGCCCACATGGAGTTGCCAAAAGGCACCTAAAGGACTCTCAGACCATGAGAAACAAGATTCTCTAGTTTGATGAAACCACAATTGAACACTTTGGCCTGAATGCCAAGAATCACATCTGGAGGAAACCTGGCACCTTCAATACGGTGAAGCATGGTGGTGGCAGCAGCGTCATGCTGTGGAGATGTTTTTCAGCGGCAAGGACTGGGAGACTAGTCAGGGTCAAGGGAAAGATGAACAGAGCAAAGTACAGAGAGATCCATGATGAAAACCTGCTCAAGAGCCCTCAGGACCTCAGACTGGAGTGAAGGTTTACCTTCCAACAGGACAACAACCCTAAGCACACAGCCACCCGATCAAACATCTCTGAAGAGACCAGAAAATAGCTGTGCAGGAACGCTCCCCATCCAACCTGACAGAGCTTGAGAAGATCTGCAGAGAAGAACGGGAGAAACTCCCCAAATACAGGTGTGCCAAGCTTGTAGCCTCATACCCAAGAAGACTCAAGGCTGTAATCGGTGCCAAAAATACTGAGTAAAGGGTTTGAATATTTTTGTTAACGTGATTTTATTTTTTATAAATTAACAACATTTTCTAAAAACCTATTATTACTTTGTCATTATGGGGTATTGTGTGTAGATTGATGAGGGAAAAAAACTATTTCATGAATTTTAGAATAAGGCTGTAACCTAACAAAATGTGGAAAAAGTCAACGGATCTGAATACTTTCCGAAGACAATGTATATACAGTACCAGTCAAAAGTTTGGACACACCTATTCATTCCAGGGTTTTTCTTTATTTGTACTATTTTCTACATTGTAGAATAATAGTGAAGACATCAAAACTATGAAATATCACATATGGAATCATGTAGTAACCAAAATAGTGTTAAACAAATCAAAATATATTTTATATTTGAGATTCTTCAAAGTAGCCCCCCTTTGCCTTGATGACAGCTTTGCACACTCTTGGCATTCTCTCAACGAGCTTCACCTGGAATGCCTTTCCAACAGTCTTGAAGGAGTTCCACATATGCTGAGCACAGTCTTGAAGAAGGCGCGTCAATGCCTCTTCCCTCTCAGGAGGTTGAAAAAGTTTGGCGAGGCCCTGAAATCGTCAGAAAYTTCTATGGCTGTACCACTGATCGGACACACACATACAAGCTGCTGCTACGCTGTTTCTTAAATCCTGATGCCTAGTCACCTTACCCCTWTACATACAGTTGAAGTCTGAAGTTTACATACACTTAGCTCGGAGTCATCAAAACTCGTTTTTCAACCACTCCARAAATTTCTTGTTAACAATCTATAGGTTAGGACATCTACTTTGTGCATGACACAAGTKATTTCTCCAACATTTGTTTACAGACAGATTATTTCACTTATAAATCACTGTAACAATTCCAGTGGGTCAGAAGTTTACATACACTAAGTTGACTGTGCCTTTAAACAGCTTGGAAAATTCCAGAAAATTATGTCATGGCTTTAGAAGCTTCTGATAGGCTAATTGAAATAATTTGAGTCAATTTATTTCAAGGCCTACCTTCAAACTCAGTGCCTCTTCGCTTGACATCATGGGAAAATCAAAAGAAATCAGCCAAGACCTCAGAAAATAAATTGTAGACCTCCACAAGTCTAGTTCATCCTTGGGAGCAATTTCCAAACGCMTCCAATCGCATGCAAGTATAAACACTATGGGACCACGCAGCCGTCATACCGCTCAGGAAGGAGACGCGTTCTGTCTCCTAGAGATAAAAGTGCAAATCAATCCCAGAACAACAGCAAAGGACCTTGTGAAGATGCTGGAGGAAACTGGTACAAAGTATCCATATCCACAGTAAAATGAGTCCTATATCGACAAACTGAAAGGCCGCTCAGCAAGGAAGAAGCTACTGCTCCAAAACCGCCATAAAAAAGCCAGACTACGGTTTGCAACTGCACATGGGGACAAAGATRGTACTTTTTGGAGAAATGTCCTCTGGTCTGATGAAACAAAAATAGAACTGTTTGGCCATAATGACCATTGTTATGTTTGGAGGAAAAAGGGGGAGGCTTGCAAGCCGAAGAACACCATCCCAATCGTGAAGCACGGGGGTGGCAGCATCATGTTGTGGGGGTGCTTGGCTACAGGAGGGACTGGTGCACTTCACAAAACAGATGGCAGGAAAATGATTATTATTAAATACACTCAATTAGTATTTGGTAGCATTGTATGTAAACTTCTGACCCACTGGGAATGTGATGAAAGAAAGAAAAGCTGATATAAATCATTCTCTCAACTATTATTCTGCCATTTCACATTCTTAAAATAAAGTGGTGATCGTAATTTACCTAAGACAGGGAATTTTTACTAGGATTAAATGTCAGGAATTGTGAAAACTGAGTTTAAATGTATTTGGCTATGGTGTATGTAAACTTCTGACTTCAACTGTATGTACTGTACCTCTATCACTGTCACGCCTTGACCTTAGAGATCCTTTTTATTCTCTATTTGGTTAGGTCAGGGTGTCACTAGGGTGGGCAATCTTTGTTTTCTATGTCTTTGTTGGCCGGGTAGGGTTTCCCAATCAGAGGCAGCTGTCTATCGTTGTCTCTGATTGGGGATCATACTTAGGCAGCCTTTTTTCCACCTTAGGTTGTGGGATCTTGTTTTTGTACTGTTGCTTTCCAGCCTTACAGAACTGTGCGTTTCATTTKGTTTGTACTTGTTGTTTATTCGGTGTCATCAATAAAAGAAAGATGTACGCCTACCACGCTGCACCTTGGTCCGATCATTCCATCAACGAGCGTAACAATCACTGSAGTATCCCTGCACAATGTAAATATGGTACTGTTTTGGAACTAACTCTGTATATAGTATACTTACTTACTGTGTTCTTCATATTTTTTCTTATTTCTCATATTTATTTTTTTATTGTATTGTTATTGATTATTGCTTTGTTGGATTTTGAGTTTGCAACAAAGGCAACACATTGACTCTGTATCAAAACCCCCCTGTATTTGGTCTCGCTATTGTTATTTTACTGCTGCACTTTAATTACTTCTTACTTTTATTTCTTATTCTTATCCGTATTTTTTTTAACTGCATTGTTGGTRAGGGGCTCGTAAGTAATCATTTCACTGTAAGGTCTACACCTGTTGTATTTGGCACATGTTATAAAAAACATTTGATTTGAAACCCTTTGTAAAAGTGGTCAAATGGCGTGTGTTCATTATCACACACTGAACAAGACTGGTTATTCGCATCAATGCCTCTGTCTCGTCATTTAACATTCAAACAGCTTACCTTGTGACCTCGTCGTCTCCCAATATGCTCTTGGGGATGGGTGAGTAGCGTCTGGGCGTGGCGGGGGTATGGGGCTGGCTAAGGTAGTTGGACGGGCTGATATGGTTGTCCTTGTGAGGGGAATATGCTAAAGAAAAAACACACACACAACGGGCCTCAGTGTGTAGATAGCAAGTTAGCATTAACGGCTAATGCTATGATAAACTGTAATAAAATAGTGCTTAGTGAGGGAGGAGCTAGGCTACACTAGGCTAATAGCTCACGTTCTACTTGAGCCTTCCCTGGTGTAGACAGAGAGGCAGATCAGGTAACTATAAAACACATGGCTGGCAYGGGTAGGTAATCTCAAATGAACACAACCTTCAATAATGGCACAAGCACCAGAACTCTCAATAACGTTAGGTAAAATATGGGAGTGTTCCGCCTTAGGCAACAATGCAAAACCGAAGTGAGCTACAAAAAAAATAAGGGATCATATCTGATAATATAATCATAGGTATATTAACTAAAAGCAATGCTTGTAGTTTATTAAAGTGAGAAAAGTGACCAATATCTATGATAAAGGTGTTTATAGGTGACAGGTTTGAAATAGCCTATTTGAACGTGACCTGAACAGTGATTAAACCAATGTTTTCCACCAATGTCACATTTCCCATTATGATTGGTCAAAGTCAAGCCACAACCTCATCAGTCCAGTACTGTGAGACAGGAGGCATGGTTTTAAGTGAATAATACCAACGCTCTSCTCTGCCCTGCCATCCTTGTCGGTTGATACTGCTATGTAGGCTACTATCAAACCACAACTGGTCATTGACTGATTTCAGTTCTTAGTGTGTATTGCAGACCGGAACATCCATGGTAGTATATTCAGCGATAGTTAAATAGACAGCCATGCACACTGCTTTGATGGGAACCTCTCCCCCTTCATAAGCTTGGCTCACATTATACCTACTACTGTAAGCCCAATTCTGATGATCAGTAATTGGTCAAGATATAGGCCTACTCCCTCACTGTGACTACTGGATTACTACTGTAGCTATGGGGGACAGCAGCCAGCAACAGCAGCCAGCCATGTGGTGTGGTCCACACCACATGGCTCCTTTCAAATAACCTGCTGTCTGTCTGTCACAGCTGCCCTGGGATGAGTGGAAAGATTGTGATCACCATGTGTGTGTGTACGCATATGTGTGTGTGTGTGTGTGCACTCACAGTTGGGGATGTCAGACGGAGCGAAGCTGTCGTTCATGAAGACACTGGTGGGCTTCGCCACTTTCAAGTAAACCACATCGGGCGTGTTTTTCAAGGCCTCCACGGCATCCTCGTGACTCACCTCCTCGAGACAAGCGCTGTTTACCTGGAAGGAGAGAGAGGTAGTAATTTGGCTTTTCAGTTCATTCAGCAGTTAGTTACATACAGGAGCTGACATAGCAGGCAAACAAGCTGGTATTTTTAACAAGCCACAACAAAACTTAATCTAAGTACTTTAAGGAATCAAATCAAGTTGTATTTGTCACATGCGCCGAATTCAACAGGTGTAGACTTTAGTGCTTGCTTATGAGCCCCCCCCCCAAAAAAAAAATAGTAACACAAGAGGAATAAAATACACAAGAATGAAACTATATACAGGGAGTACCAGATAAATGTGCAGGGGTACGAGGTATTTGAGATAGATATGTACATAAGGCCAGGGTAAAGTGACTAGGCATCAAAATAGGCAATAGGAGTAAGAGTAAAGAACAGAGCAGCAGCAGCATATGATGAGTGTTAAACTGTGTGTGTGTGTGTGTGTGTGTGGTGTCAGTATGCATGTCTGTGTATGTAGTGAATGTGTGTGGGTTTTGTGTGAGTGTCAGTGTAGTGTGTGTAGTGTGTACAGTTGAAGTCGGAAGTTTACATACACTTAGGTTGGAGTCATTAACTCGTTTTTCAACCACTACACAAATTTCTTGTTAAAAAACTATAGTTTTGGCAAGTCGGTTAGGACATCTACTTTGTGCATGACACAAGTAATTTTTCCAACAATTGTTTACAAACAGATTATTTCACTTATAATTCACTGTATCACAATTCCAGTGGGTCAGAAGTTTACATACAGTATATGTACACATTGAATCTTGAAGAATATAACTTAAGCCTCATGATCTTAGTTCAACTGTCACACTCTAAGAGAACCCAAAATATAAGCTTGTTTTTCTCCAATGTTTGTAAACATCGTAAACAAACGCTGTATAGCCTCATGGTTAAAACAGTAATTTTGATACCATGGATGGTCAGTCTTTGCATCCATAGCTTTGTCTATTATCTCCAGGCCCATCCCTCAGCTTTTTACCAAAACAGAAGAGGGGCAACCATTATGTTATTGTTTCATCTGTGGATTATCGAATCAATAATCCACAGATGAAACCACAGAGTGAAGGAAAAGCAGCCAACAAGTGCTCAGCATATATGGGAAGTCCTTCAAGACTGTTAGAAAAGCATTCCTCATGAAGCTGGTTGAGAGAATGCTAAGAGTGTGCAAAGCTGTCATCAAGGCAAAGGGTAGCTACTTTGAAGAATCTCAAATATAAAAAATATTTTGATTTGTTTAACACTTTTTTTGGTTACATAATTCCATATGTGTTATTTCATAGTTTGATGTCTTCACTATTATTCTACAATGTAGAAAATAGTACAAACAAAGAAAAACCATGTAATGAGTAGGTGTCTCCAAACTTTTGACTGGTACTGTATATAGAATAATGAGAATCGCTATACATATCATATCGGCACCTAAGTATCGTGAGAATATCATATAGTGAGGTCACTGGGAATTCCCAGCCCTAGAATCAACGTGGGAAASGGATTGGATTTGCAAAAAGTAATCAATGTAAAGGAATTTTGAAAATGTCAATGTTTTTCCCTCAACTTAATAAAAAAWWAATAATAATATGTCATTTAGCAGACACTTTTATCCAAAGCGACTTACAGTCATGTGTGCATTTTACGTATTGGTGATCCCGGGAYTCAAACCCACTATCCTGCCGTTGCAACTGAGCTACAGAGGACCACAACTTTAAACCTAAATCCAATGACATGGTTCATTTTTTGTTGTTGATTTCAGGTTGAATTCACGTTAGTTGACAACTCAATTAAATGTTAATCAAAACTAGACACTGAACTGACGTCTGTGCCCAGTGGMTACTGTCTTTCAGTAAGGAGAAGATGCAGTTACAGTACTATGTTAGGTCCTTACAGCCAATAGTTGGTCTCCTATTTGCAACCTCCCGTCTTTGTGTGCAGCCCCTCCCTCAATGATCTTGGTGACATAGATGCTGTTGTCGCCTGGAATGTGCTGGTTCCTCACTCCCCCCGCAATACTGAACCCTAGCCCTGGAGACAGAGGTAGGGAGGAAAAGAGTGAGAGAGAGAAAGGGAAAAGAGAAGGGTAGAGAGAGGGAGAGAGAGAAGGGGAGTGAGGGGAGTGTATTACAACAATAAAACCGTATTGAAACTATATTAATCCTCTCAGGGGGGTCATTCAGAGGGTATCACCTGGAGCACAATGACCACAGAGTGTCAACAACAAGCATCATAAAGTTATCCATCAACTCAACACATTTTAAGGTAGACTTATGTATAGGAAGTCACCCCGCGATGTACGATGATATCATATCACTGTGTCTAGCTTTAATCTCCCTTACCTTTAGGACCGTTTAATTACTTTGAGGTCAATGGTTTTCTAAACTTTAGGACCTTTGACTAGTTTGAGCTCCATGGTTTTCTAACCTTTAGGACCTTTGACTAGTTTGAGCTCCATGGTTTTCTAACCTTTGGGACCTTTGACTAGTTTGAGCTCCATGGTTTTCTTACCTTTAGGACCTTTTGCAAGTTTGAGCTCCATGGTACTCTTACCTTTAGGACCTTTGACTAGTTTGAGCTCCATCATCTTCTCTGAGAGGGCTTTTCTCCTGCGGACGTAGAGCCTGACGATGCAGCCGGCCACTTTTAGGGCCTCTACGGCCTTACTGTGGGTCACATCCCTCACGTCTGCCTCGTTTACTCTCAAGATGCAGTCATTCACTCTGCAGGAAGTGTCAAACACACCAGTCATTAACTCTGCAGCCAGAAGAGTCAGATACAGGGGTGAAAGTAAGGCGGTATGGTCCTGTACAGCATCACGGCAAAATAAATAGTGAGGGTATTCTGTACAGGTAAAACATGAGCCTATCACAATAATGAAAACAAAATGTCAAGAAAACTGTAGGCTATTACGCCATTATCTATCATTACCATATGGCAGAAGCATTAATATGAGTGAATAGACTTGAAAACGGGTGGTCGGCCTAGAGTATATCCTATGCTCCAAAATGCGATGTGGTTAGWCGAGAACACTGAAATATGCCAAGGCAGAAATGAGTGCGGACAGCAGTGGAGGRATTGATTCTGGCCTAATGACAATCACCAAATGTCATTTCACTATTTGGAGGCTGGAAATATGTTGCGAGTGGATGAATGTATGCGGGTAGCCTAGTAAAGGAGCCATTTGAAGTGATTGTTTGACAGTCAGATGAAAACATCATGACTGATTGTGTTTATGCCACAATAAAGGTTAAATGACAAATCTTTATGACTAGGCCCACAGAAATGGTATTGAATTAATATGGATCCTGCCTAATATGCCTAATATCCTGCCTAATATGGATCCTGCCTAATCCTGCCCCATTGGGCAGGATTAGGCATTCCAAGGCGGCATTTTCCGAGCTGAACTGACCAAGACGCACCTCCAACAACACCTCATATTATTCTGCCCAAAAACAATTATAACTTCTCTCACCCAGTGACATGAGGGCTATTTACAGTAGGTGAGTGTTGATGCCGCCCCATTATAAGCAGAGCCCACTTTGCCAAAGGCAGGGGTGCAAAATATTTAGCTTATCCATGCCCAGCGCACCTCTCCAGGGTGCCGTGGGAGAGACTCAGCGCCGAGGCGCTCCACCACGCTCCATCAAATTAATATAGCCTACGGTAGAAAGAGTAGTAGCCTATGTGGTTTTTCTGTAGCCCATAGACTGGAGACCAAATGTATTACAATTTCACGAYACACCTTTTCAATCATTAACTTATTATTGAGGAGAGAGAGCGCAGGAGAAGACATCAGCTTTTGTGTGGCTGGGTGCATAATCAAACAAACAGCATAATCAAACAGACGTGGACAGCAAATGGTGCTGAAAGTAATTAATTTCAACAATTGTCTTCATTTTAATTCGACTTCACTAACAACAAGATGACTTTGTTGAAGCCTACTCTTTCCTACAAAAATAAGAGGTTGGTTTACCTGTTTGATGAACGCAATTATGCTATGCATATGTAACAGATGTGAAATGGCWATCTAGTTAGCGGTGGTGCGCACTAATAGCCTTTCAATCGGTGATGTCACTCGCTTTGAGACCATGAAGTAGTGGTTCCCCTTGCTCTGCAAGGGCCGRGGCTTTTGTGGAGCGATGGGTAACGATGCTTCATGGGTGACTGTTGTTGATGTGTGCAGAGGGTCCCTGGTTCGCGCCCGGGGCTAGGGGACGGACTAAAGTTATACTGTTACACATAGATTTTGTCGGTATAGCCAAGTCCTCCAATACTGTCACCATGCACTCCTTAAATACCTCTGTATCTGGGAAGGGCTTGGTGTGTTTGTTTAAAAACAGGACTCAAATTGAGTGAGGGTATGCCATACCCCTTTCTTAAAGAAAATGGCAAAAAAATATTTAGAAATCAATAAAAAGTATCCAGATAAAGCGTTCAAWTCAAATCAAAATCAAATCAGATTGTATTTGTCACATGCGCCAAATACAAATACAAAAATACAAATACAAATTCACGGCACACCTTACCGTGAAATGCTTACTTACAAGCCCTTAACCAACAATGCAGTTCAAAGAGTTAAGAAAATATTTATTAAATCTTATTTATTTATTTTTCACCTTTATTGAACCAGGTAGGCCAGTTGAGAACAAGTTCTCATTTACAACTGCGACCTGGCCAAGATAAAGCAAAGCAGTGCGACAAAAACAACACAGAGTTACAGATGGGATTAACAAACGTACAGTCAATAACACAATATAAAACTCTGTATACAGTGTGTGCAAAATGAAGTAAGGAGGTAAAGCAATAAATAGGCCAATAGTGGCYAAGTAATTACAATTCAGCAATTTACACCGGAGTGATAGATGTGCATATGAGGATGTGCAAGTAGAAATACTGGTGTGCAAAASAACAGAAAAACTAAAACAAATATGGGGATGAGGTAGGTAGTTGGTTGGATGGGCTATTTACAGATGGGCTGTGTYCAGCTGCAGCGATCGGTAAGCTGCTCTGACAGCTGACTCTTAAAGTTAGTGAGGGAGATATAAGTCTCCAACTTCAGTGATTTTTGCAATTTGTTCCAGTKATTGGCAGCAGAGAACTGTAAGGAAAGGTGGCCAAAGCAGGTGTTGGCTTTGAGGATGACCAGAGAAATATACCTGCTGGAGCGCGTGCTATGGGTYGGTGTTGCTATGGTGGTCAGTGAGCTGATATAAGGCYAAGCTTTACCTAGCAACGACTTAGATGACCTGGAGCCAGTGGGCTTAGCAACAAATATGTAGTCAGGACCAGCCAACGAGAGTATACAGGTCGCAGTGGTGCGGTAGAAGAGAGAACAGTCTATGACTTGGGTAACTGGAGTCTTTGACAATTCTTTGGGCCTTCTCTGACACCGCCTAGTATATAAGTCCGGGATGGCAGGAAGCTTGGCCGCAGTTATTTACTGGGCCGTAAGCACTACCCTCTGTAGTACCTTACGGTCGGATGCCGAGTAGTTTCCATACCGGGTGGTGATGCAACAGTTCAAGATGCTCTCGATGGTGCAGCTGTAGAACTTTTWGAGGATCTGGGGACCCAGGCCAAATCGTTTTAGTCTCCTGAGGGGGAAAAGGGSTTGTCGTGCCCTCTTCACGYCTATCTTGGTGTGTTTTAGACCATGATAGTTTGTTGGTGATGTGMACACCAAGGAACTTGAAACTCTCGACTCACTCCACCACAGCCATGTCGATGTTAATGGGCAGGTTAATGGGCACTTCTGTTGTTGGGTTAAGCAACGGACGAGTAGCCAGCAGTTGAAGCTTACAATTGGGTGAAAAGGTAACCTTTGAAATTGCCATGTTTAAATTCATAATATTTAATTATTTGCAAACAACAACCGTTTTGTTGCAAACAAGACACTCTGGTTTGACATTGGAGAAATATGCCTATTTCTCAGTCCATTCTTCCCTGATAATTCTATTTTCATTATCCACCTTTCTAATGAGACTTTTTCTGAGAGACATTTTCTCTTGATTGCAAGCAGTTTTTCCCCATTCAGCGCACAAAGTTTTTCCCCATTCAGRGCAWAAAAAKCAAATTTAATAGAGACATTTGTAATTTTATCAGTGCAATCAGTGAAAATATGTTACGGACATTGAACTGACATTGACATTGACAACTGACATTGAGCTGACTAACCAGATGTGTTAAAAATGTTTTAGTTTGTAGCATAGGCATATGAATTGGGCTGCTATTATGTTCTGTTCATCCGACTATTAGAAGAAAAAAATGTTTTTGCCCAGGGCCAAACCATTCGCCGACCTCTGCTGTACACCTTTCTAGTTCAGCGTGGATAGGAGGGGGGTGGCAATGGTTTGTCTCGCATGGACGGCAGAACGTCCAGGGCCAGGCCTGTTATGCCAGTCCTTTTTTTGGGTGCATCCGCATGCACACACAGGAGGTCGRATACCAGGAATAAATTAATTCTACATTCACCCTTGGTCAGATACATCAGTCATTAACTCTGCAGGAAGAGTCAAATGCATAAATCTTTCACTCTGCAGCCAGGTTAGTCAAAAACATCAGTCATTCACTCTGCAGCCAGGAGAATCAAATACATTAGTCATTTACTCCACAGGGAGAATCAACAGGAGTCAGTTAACATGATTCACACCTTGGACCCATAAGCTGCAATGTGATTCAGTTCATAGGCTGAAATGCGATTGGGATCATGTAACCATACATACAGGTTGGTGTTACCAACCTGAGGCATCCGTCCTGAGCTGCAGCTCCTCCAGGGATGATCTTGGTGATGAAGATACTGGGGTCTTCTCCAATGTGGGGGTTATCTGTCCCCCCTGCAATACTGAAGCCCAACCCCGAGTTACCCTACATAGAGGGGCAGAAGAGAGAAATMGGTTTGGTTCAAATCAACTGTTACATGTCATAGGCAGAGTTCCTCTGTCCAGTGTCTGTGTTCTTTTGCCAATTTTWATATTTTATTTTTATTGGCCAGTCTGAGATATGGCTTTTTCTTTGCAGCTCTGCCTAGAAGGCCAGCATCCCTTCACTGTTGACGTTGAGACTGGTGTTTGCGGGTACTATTTAATGAAGCTGCCAGTTGAGGACTTGTGAGGCGTCTGTTTCTCAAACTAGACACTCTAATGTACTTGTCCTCTTGCTCAGTTGTGCACCGGGGCCTCCCACTTCTCTTTCTATTCTGGTTAGYGCCAGTTTGTGCTGTTCTGTGAAGGGAGTAGTACACAGCGTTGTATGAGATCTTCAGTTTCTTGACAATTTCTCACATGGAATAGACTTCATTTCTCAGAACAAGAATAGACTGATGAGTTTCAGAAGAAGAGTCTTTGTTTRTGGCCATTTTGAGCCTGTAATTCTGGCCATTTTGAACCTGTAATCGAACCCACAAATGCTGATGCTCCAGATACTCAACTACTCTAAAGAAGACCAGTTTTATTGCTTCTTTAATCAGGACAACCATTTTCAGCTGTGCTAACATAATTGCAAAAGGGTTGTCTAATGATCAATTAGCTTTTAAAAATGCTAAACRTGGATTAGCTAACACAACGTGCCACTGGAACAAAGGAGTGATGGTTGCTGWTAATGGGCKTCTGTACGTCTATGTAGTCAGCCGTTTCTAGCTACAATAGTCAATTATAACATTAACAATGTCTACACTGTATTTCTGATCAATTTTATGTTATTTTTATGGACCAAAAAAATTGCTTTTCTTTCAAAAACATGGACATTTCTAAGTGACCTCAAACTTTTGAACGGTACTGTATGTAAATGCACTGCAATGTTATAATGAAGTCATTCAAGTACAACATTGAGTATACTGTTCAGTTAATTTAAAATATAATTATAAAACATTTCTATTCCATCGTTTGTATTTCATAATTTGATCTGAGGTATATACTGTAAGTATATATCTCCACGTCTACTTCAAATAATGAAACATACAGGCTATATTACTTATACGGTATTATATTAAACTCCATAGCTAGGATCAGTAGCTTAGCTTAATTAATCATGATGGGCCCGAGGTTCCCCKAAAAATTACGGGCCCCTATACCCCCCATATTTCCCTTAAAATGTAAATAATTGTGTCGGTAAGGCTGTGTGTTAATATTACTAAGCATTGTAACAGCAGAGCAGAACCTAATCTAAGGCACATTTGAAGCTGTTACCAGAGAAGCCGCAATATAGCCAATACATTCAGCACCATGGACAGCGGTCAGAAATAAACCCGATCAGCACCACGGAAAGCACAAAGCGGTCAAAAAAACACCCTATTTTATCTGCAAATAATAGGCAATAGCCTATATTATAAAACATACATATATAGATCAATCTCTTGACAGAAACACTGAAACACAGCTAATGACCCAGTACATGCTCGCTGAAGGTATGCACGGCGGCAAAACTGACATACCGGTATTTCAAATGGTCTTCCTCCCACAGAGGCCTATAGCAAAAACACCAGAAAATCAATCAAGTGGAGCATTCAAACATATTGCTTAAATGGCAGCATGTATTTTAACAGTATATGATGCTTACTATTATTCTTATAGCCTAGTTAAACGTATAGGCTTTGATGACATTGAAATGMCTCAGCGGCCGCGCACCAGAACATGGTTTCCAAAGACATAGTCGTAGATTGACAAGCAATGTAAACTAATCTCAATAAAGCTTGATTTATATAGACTGTCTGGGTAGCCTGCCCTGTAAAAAACARAAGCTTACTCACTCATTTGATTGGCATTCGACAGATCTTGCTCTCTGCAAAGTCGTCGACTATGGCATTCAAATCCATGGTCCTGGCCCTGGTGTTTTCAATGGACAGAATGGCCAACCCACTCAGTCTCTCCTGTCCCATGCTGCTCCTCAGGTATGACTGAATTATTTTCAGTTTGGAAAAGGGGCGCTCGGCACTGGCTACCGTTGCATGCAGTCATAAAAATGAGCATCGCTGTAACTACTTCCCCAAATGTAGCAGTGACCGAATTGTAATCCACAATGATCATCTTGGCCAGYTCTCTCACTGTAGTGTGCTTTGCCATTTCCTTCTTAAAACAGGCCCTGCAAGAGAGTAATTGGCCAGGGAAGCTTGCCCCTTTGTATATTTTCTGTAATGTTCTGCCAGCCGGCTGGCTGTCTCGTAGAGCGCATCATCATCTGCGTTGGCCAGGGTAGTGGGGTGCATGGAGTCAAACAGACTCGATGTTGCCCGCAGACTTTTACATCTGTTTGACAGCTGGTGGATAACGCTGTCAAGGTTTGCATTAAAGATGTTGACTCTAAAACTTCTATCCCATCAGACAGTCGCTCGTCCTCGCATAGCTCATCAAAATTATGCCTTGCCTTCCTTCTCCGAGTGTCTTCAAATGCGTTCTGAGCTCCCTATTTGTCGGCAAGGGTCTTTGCAGTGACTTTGGCCTCAAAATCCTGTCGGAATCCGGACAGGACCTCTATCATGTCCTTGAGCAGGCTGACTGCTCTGTGCAGGTCTGTGTCTTTGGCCAGTAGCATTTGAGATGACGTTCACATTTTCTAAAACCTTAGTCTAAAAAACGTTTATTTTTCAGTGCTGCTGCATCATCCCTCTCGTCCTTCTTGTGACGTAAAAACACAATCTTGGTGAGGGCCTTCATTACGTCCACATATCTGTATCTCAGGGCGGTCATCATATCTAGCTGACCAGCGGGTGGGACACAGTCGTTTTAGTTACACTTTCTTTTTCTGATGCAAAATAAAATGCACCACTCAACATTGACCGTCTCTTCATGCTATGCCCGAAGAAGGTGTATAACAGTTCAACAGTATCATAAAACTGTTTKATCTCTGGCACATTTTTGACAGTCGTTGAGAGCCAGGTTAAGATTGTGTGCTGCGCAATGCACATAAACAGCAAGCGGCTCTTTTTCTGATATTCTGGCCTGCACACCCGAATAGACCCCGCTCATGTTAGCAGCTCCATCATACCCCTGCTCTCGACATTTTGAAATATTTAGCACATTATCCTCTATGCTGCCCAGGATTTTATGTTGAAGTCTTCAGAAATCCCCAAAACGACTCTGTGATGGTCAGATCTGTGGCGACATTATTTGCATCCCTTATCATGGTGTTGCTAACATTTACGATAGCAAATTTCAATTAACAAAAAAAAAAATGACGTTTTCGTCTTTTGAGCTTCTAGTKATGAAATCTATGCAGCCTACTCAATCACTTTTTATAGCTACTGTTTACAGGCCTCCTGGGCCATATACAGCGTTCCTCTCTGAGTTCCCTGAATTCCTATCGGACCTTGTAGTCATAGCAGATCATATTCTAATTTTTGGTGATTTTAATATTCATATGGAGAAGTCCACAGACCCACTCCAAAAGGCTTTCGGAGCCATCATCGACTCAGTGGGTTTTGTCCAACATGTCTCTGGACCTACTCACTCGGCCACAAGTCACCACTCGGACCGT
Source organism: Salvelinus sp. IW2-2015 (assembly GCF_002910315.2). Taxonomy (NCBI): domain Eukaryota; kingdom Metazoa; phylum Chordata; class Actinopteri; order Salmoniformes; family Salmonidae; genus Salvelinus; species Salvelinus sp. IW2-2015. The sequence goes on along the minus strand of NC_036853.1, from coordinate 38,740,952 downwards.
ATATTTGTCCCATGGGAATAATGTTGTAGATCTTAAAGTTTTTCCTCATAATCCTGGACTATCGGACCACCATTTTATTACGTTTGCAATCGCAACAAATAATCTGCTCAGACCCAACCAAGGGAGCATCAAAAGTCGTGCTATAAATTCTCAGACAAACAAAAAATTCCTTGATGGCCCTTCCAGACTCCTTCTGCCTACCCAAGGACGTCAGAGGACAAAAAATCAGTTAACCACCTAACTGAGGAACTCAATTTAACCTTGCGCAATACCCTAGATGCAGTTGCACCCCTAAAAACGAAAAAACATTTGTCAAGAAACTAGCTCCATGGTATACAGAAAATACCCGAGCTCTGAAGCAAGCTTCCAGAAAATTGGAACGGAAATGGCGCACACCAAACTGGAAGTCTTCCGACTAGCTTGGAAAGACAGTACGTGCAGTTATGAAGAGCCCTCACTGCTGCTCCGATCATCCTACTTTTCCAACTTAATTGAGGAAATAAGAACAATCCAAAATGTATTTTTGATTACTGTTGCCAAAGCTAACTAAAAAGCAGCATTCCCCAAGAGAGGATGGCTTTCACTTCAGCAGTAATAAATTCATGAACTTCTTTGAGGAAAAGATCATGATCATTAGAAAGCAAATTACGGACTCCTCTTTAAATCTGCGTATTCCTCCAGGCTTAGCTGTCTGGATCTGCACAGCTCTGCCAGGGCCTGGGATCGGGAGAAACACTTAAGTGTTTTAGTACTATATCTCTTGACACAATGATGAAAATAATCATGGCCTCTAAACCTTCAAGCTGCATACTGGATCCTATTCCAACTAAACTACTGAAGAGCTGCTTCATGTGCTTGGCCCTCCTATGTTGAACATAATAAACGGCTCTCTATCCCACGGATTGTGTACCAAACTCACTAAAAGTGGCAGTAATAAAGCCTCTCTTGAAAAAGCCAAACCTTGACCCAGAAAATATAAAAAACTATCGGCCTATATCGAATCTTCCATTCCTCTCAAAAAAAATTTGAAAAAGCTGTTGCGCAGCAACTCACTGCCTTCCTGAAGACAAACAATGTATACGAAATGCTTCAGTCTGGTTTTAGACCCCATCATAGCACTGAGACTGCACTTGTGAAGGTGGTAAATGACCTTTTAATGGCGTCAGACCGAGGCTCTGCATCTGTCCTCGTGCTACTAGACCTTAGTGCTGCCTTGTTACACATCGATCGCCACATTCTTTTGGAGAGACTGGAAACCCAAATTGGTCTACACGGACAAGTTCTGGCCTGGTTAGATCTTATCTGTCGGAAAGATATCAGTTTGTCTCTTGTGAATGGTTTGTCCTCTGACAAATCAACTGTATAATTTCGGTGTTCCTCAAGGTTCCGTTTTAGGACCACTATTGTTTTCACATATATTTACCTCTTGGGGATGTTATTCGAAAACATAATGTTAACTTTCACTGCTATGCGGATGACACACAGCTGTACATTTCAATGAAACATGGTGAAGCCCCAAAATTGTCCTCGCTAGAAGCCTGTGTTTCAGACATAAGGAAGTGGATGTCTGAAAACTTTCTACTTTTAAACTCGGACAAAACAGAGATGCTTGTTCTAGGTCCCAAGAAACAAAGAGATTTCTGTTAATCTGACAATTAATCCTGATGGTTGTAAAGTCGTCTTCAAATAAAACTGTGAAGGACCTCGGCGTTACTCTTGACCCTGATCTCTCTTTTGACAAACATATCAAGAGTGTCAAGGACAGTTTTTCCATCTACGTAACATTGCAAAATCAGACATTTTCTGTCCAAAAATGATGCAGAAAGATTAATCCATTGCATTTGTTACTTCTAGCTTAGACTACTGCAATGCTCTACTTTCCGGCTACCCGGATAAAGCACTAAATAAACTCAGTTAGTGCTAAATACGGCTGCTAGAATCCTGACTAGAACCAAGAAATTTGATCATATACTCCAGTGCTAGCTTCCCTACACTGGCTTCCTGTAAGGCAAGGCTGATTTCAAGGTTTTACTGTTAACCTATAAAGCGTTACATGGGCTTGCTCCTACCTATCTTTCCGAGTTGGTCCTGCCGTACATACCTACACGTACGCTACGGTCACAAGACGCAGGCCTCCTAATTGTCCCTAGGAATTTCTAAGCAAACAGCTGGAGGCAGGGCTTTCTCCTATAGAGCTCCATTTTTATGGAACGGTCTGCCTACCCATGTGAGAGACGCAGACTCGGTCTCAACCTTTAAGTGTTTACTGAAGACTTATCTCTTCAGTAGGTCATATGATTGAGTGTAGTCTGGCCCAGGAGTGTGAAGGTGAACGGAAAGGCTCTGGAGCAACGAACCGCCCTTGCTGTCTCTGCCTGGCCGGTTCCCCTCTCTCCACTGGGATTCTCTGCCTCTAACCCTATTACAGGGGCTGAGTCACTGGGCTACTGGTGCTCTTTCATGCCGTCCCTAGGAGGGGGCGTCACTTGAGTGGGTTGAGTTACTGACGTGATCTTCCTGTCTGGGTTGGCGCCCCCCTTGTGTTTGTGCTGTGGTGGAGATTTTGTGGGCTACTCGGCCTTGTCTCAGGATTGTAAGTTGGTGGTTGAAGATATCCCTCTAGTGGTGCGGGGGCTGTGCTTTGGCAAAGTGGGTGGGGTTATATCCTTCCTGTTGGCCCTGTCCGGGGGTATCATCGGATGGGCCACAGTGTCTCCTGACCCCTCCTGTCTCAGCCTCCAGTATTTATGCTGCAGTAGTTTATGTGTCGGGGCTAGGGTCAGTTGGTTATATCTGTAGTACTTCTCCTGTCTTATCCAGTGTCCTGTGTGAATTTAAGTATGCTCTCTCTAATTCTCCTTCTCTCTTTCTTTCTCTCTCTCGGAGAACCTGAGCCCTAGGACCATACGTCAGGACTGCCGGGCATGATGACTCCTTGCTGTCCCAGTCCACCTGGCCTTGCTGCTGTTCCAGTTTCAACTGTTCTGCCTGCGGTTATGGAACCCCTACCTGTCCCAGACCTGCTGCTTTCAACTCTTAATGATCGGCTATGAAAAGCCAAAATGACATTTATTCCTGATTATTATTTGACCATGCTTGTCATTTTATGAACATTTTGAAAATCTTGGCTCTCTCTAATTCTCTCCTTCTCTCTTTCTTTCTCTCTCTTGGAGGACCTGAGCCCAGGACCATACGTCAGGACTACCGGGCATGATGACTCCTTGCTGTCCCCAGTCAACCTGGCCTTGCTGCTATTCCAGTTTAAACTGTTTCTGCCTGCGGTTATGGAACCCCTACCTGTCCCAGACCTGCTGTTTTCAACTCTTAATGATCGGCTAGAAAAGCCAACTGACATTTATTCCTGATTATTATTTGACCATGCTTGTCACTTATGAACATTTTGAACACTTGGCCATGTTCTGTTATAATCTCCACCCGGCACAGCCAGAAGAGGACTGGCACCCCTCATAGCCTGGTTCCTCTCTAGGTTTCTTCTAGGTTTTGGCCTTTCTAGGGAGTTTTTCCTAGCCACCGTGCTTCTACACCTGCATTGCTTGCTGTTTGGGGTTTTAGGCTGGGTTTCTGTACAGCACTTCGAGATATTAGCTGATGTACGAAGGGCTATATAAAATAAACTTGATTTGATTTGATCACTCTCACATAGCGATAAACTTGGCTTAACTGGTCTACTTTGGACACATCCGGTGTGGTGTCCATAATAATATAAAAAAAATAGGGCTTCCTGCATCTCTTCCTGAATGTCACACTTCACTCGCTCGGCTAAAATATAAATCGGCTCATTTTGGATTTGAGGACTGAGATAGTTAACGGATCATGCGGGCGTTCTAAAAGTTATTTCAGAACGTGGTCGTAAAATGACAGCAGTTCAATTACACTGAGAAAATTCCCACTGTTGGACTGCCCCAGCTTTTCACGGTGCCCTCTGAAAGCCAAATTACATGATGCAAGTGTGAGATTAGCTATGCGCTCCAAAACCTGTCGCAAGAAATTTGCTGCGTACACACGCCTCTCTCCATCTCTGCGTCAATAGTGCCATTGGGCTTCCATTGGTCATGTACCAAACAGACACCCATGTCAATCTGGGATGTCTCGTGACATGCTATTTTGGATGTAAGATGGCGCCAATCTCTCACCCCATTCACCCACGCATCAGACAAGGGGCACTCCGATCTCCGAACAGCCAGCAAGGCTCACAATACTCGCAATCTAGCTTGGCCGAATAACATAGCAGTGTAGTAGTGTGTATTTGTGAACCGTTTCAGGAAACTAGGCCTATGTCGCAGGTCACTACGTAACACAAGAGCAATTTGAACGTAATCTTTTTTTGTTTTTATCAAAATGCATTTTTATTTGGCAGAAATGCCTTCTGGAACATTTGAACTTTCAACTTTTGCCTTAATAACAAACTTGTATGCCATCTGTAAATATGAATAAAATGGTTAAATTACAAGCCTAGTTGGTTTAGCCACAGAAAAGGCCAGGCAACCTTCCCGCTAGCCATGATTGGCTGAGATAATGAGTGGGCTGGACATGCCGAGAGATGAGTTCGGATTGTTCTGCCATATAGCACGCTTCTGTCTATTTGAYCTGGTTAGTATGTGTAGGTAATCCTGTCTAACTTTTTTTTATTGCTTAGTGGAACTCCATAAGTCTTGCTTCCCACTTTCTGGAGAACAGAGTTTTGAAATCAGTGGAATTAGAGTATGATAGCTAAGGAGATGGAGAAAACACCTGTCTCCGGATTACATCTTCAAACTAAGGGCAACCATGCATGGCATCCGTGACAGGGTGAAGCGTCCAACCATGATGTATACGAGTAAGATAGTACATTTTGAGATATTACACATTTCTAATTTTGACAGAAAATTGTTTTAATTCCAAGTTAGTGTAATGTTAGCTAGCTAGCTAATGTTAGCTGGCTGGCTCGCTAGCTAACGTTACATGGATGATCTTATTATTCATATCTCAGAGCCATTTGCTTGGCTAGTTATAGCCTAATGTTAGTTGGCTAACATTGATCCTGGTTGGTTAGCTACCTGCAGATTCATGCAGCGTAGTAATGTCATGAGTTGGGATTATGGTTCATTGTTTACCTAGCTAGCTACATGTTTTAACAAAAGACTCCATATGCAAGTAACCGTTTTGGGTGTGATTGTAAATTCAGTCTGGCCCTCTACTCCGATTTTAGAGCACTCTCGTTTGAGTGTGCCAGAGCGCGGAATAACTGATGAATTTACGAACGCTCAACCCCCGTTGAATATGGCCGGTGTCAGTAAGCGTCGTCAGAAAAGTGTAATTCAATTGTTGCCAGCAGCCCAGTTACAGTCACCGACGCTCTAGATAACATGAAAAAAAGCCTAACCAGCTCTGCTAGGGTGAGTAAAATGGTCAGAGTGGGATGTTCTCTCATTTGTGTCTCGAAGTAGCTAGCAAGRTAGCTAATGTTAGCCAGTTAGCTTGGGTGCTTGACTGCCATTGTGAGGTCAGAATGCTCGGATCAACCCTCCTCCTCTTTCAGAGCGTCCAGTGTATGCTCTGAACGTTCCGAAAGCGAAACGCTCTGAATTTACGACGGACAATCTGACAGCACAGTTGCAGTAGCCAACGCTCTGGATAAAATAAAAACAGCCTAACCAGCTCTGCCAGGGTGAGTAGCGTTCAGTGAGCTGTCCTCTCATTTGTGTCTGGAAGTAGCTAGCAAGTTGTCTAGTTAGCTTGGGAGCTTGACTGCTATTGTTAGTACAGAATGCTCAGATCAACCCTTAAAGAGATGGGTGGAGCTAAAGCTTAAGGTGTGAACAATGTTGAATAGGTGTAGACAAAGAAGAGCTCTCCAGTTGGTACCAAAACATTCAAAGGCCATTTTCTCAAAAGTGAGGTTACAAGTTTATCAACTTTCAAAGCAGAATTACTTTCCAATTGTTCCTCAAATGCAGTGTATGATATACCATTTTGTAGCTCTGTGTCTCTGCTTTTATCTAATGCTACATAAGACTGAATCAAGGCGGTCGGTGACATTTAAGAGCAGTAGTATAGGGCCAGGGCCTGACTATTGCCTACACTAAGACTCAGTGTGTGGTTGTGGTTAGGGGTGGTGTGTGTCTCTGATGTGTGTCTCACTGTCTTTAACGGTGAAGTTGATGTAGAGTTAATGATGCAAGCGCCGATCGTGGCTGAATCAGGTCACAGCAGAAAGAAAAGAGGGCCCTGCAGTCTTACAGGCAGACACAGAAACAGCTCCCTGCTCCTCTCCCCCCCTCTCCCTCATCTCTCTCTCTCCTCTCCCTGCTCCCTGACACACAGCGTTTTCAACAAAATAGTAAGACTAAGAGCGCCGGATAACACTATGAAAATATAAATGACATACAGTGGGGCAAAAAAGTATTTAGTCAGCCACCAATTGTGCAAGTTCTCCCACTTAAAAAGATGAGAGGCCTGTAATTTTCATCATAGGTACACTTCAACTATGACAGACAAAATGAGAAAAATTATCCAGAAAATCACATTGTAGGATTTTTTATGAATTTATTGCAATTTATGGTGGAAAATAAGTATTTGGTCAATAACAAAAGTTTATCTCAATACTTTGTTATATACCCTTTGTTGGCAATGACAGAGTGTCAAACGTTTCTGTAAGTCTCACAAGGTTTTCACACACACTGTTGCTGGTATTTTGGCCCATTCTTCCATGCAGATCTCCTCTAGAGCAGTGATGTTTTGGGGCTGTTGCTGGGCAACACGGACTTTCACTCCCTCCAAAGATTTTTCTATGGGTGTTGAGATCTGGAGACTGGCTAGGCCACTCCAGGACCTTGAAAATGCTTCCTTACGAAGCCACTCCTCATTTCCCGGGCAAGTGTGTTGGGATCATTTTGTCATGCTGAAAGACCCAGCCACGTTTCATCTTCAATGCCCTTGCTGATGGAAGGAGGTTTTCACTCAAAATCTCACGATACATGGCCCCATTCAATTTCTGTCCTTTACATTCATTCTGTCCTTTGCAGAAAAAAGCCCCAAAGCATGATGTTTCCACCCCATGCTTCACAGTAGTAGGTGTTCTTTGGATGCAACTCAACAATTCTTTGTCCTCCAAACACGACGAGTTGAGTTTTTACGAAAAAAGTTCTATTTTGGGTTTCATCTGACATAATGACATTCTCAATCTTCTTCTGGATCATCCAAATGCTCTTCTCTAGCAAACTTCAGACGGGCCTGGACATGTACTGGTTAAGCAGGGGGACACGTCTGGCACTGCAGGATTTTGATCCCCTGGCGC
>NC_036853.1:38681318-38733120 GCF_002910315.2 Salvelinus sp. IW2-2015 | reverse complement strand
AATCTTGCTTGTTTGTAGGTGACCAAATACTTATTTTCCACCATAATTAATATAAATTCATAAAAAAATCCTACAATGTGATTTTCTGGATTTTTTTTCTCATTTTGTCTGTCATAGTTGAAGTGTACCTATGATGAAAATTACATTACAGGCCTCTCTCATCTTTTTAAGTGGGAGAACTTGCACAATTGGTGGCTGACTAAATACTTTTTTGCCCCACTGTATCTAGCATGGTTTAACCTTTTTAAATGAATTTTTATTCAAATTTCAACCTTTACATTTAAATATAGACCCTCAATTTATTTTAAACCTTTAATTTACATTAGAACCTTAAAATGGGACAATCAGCAGTTGCTACATCCATTTTMGGACTTACAAATTAATGATATGTACCCATTGATTCTTAAAGAATATAACTTACAAATGCCTCATGAGCTTTGAATACCCCATCATAAATATAAGCTTGTTTTACTCCAATTTTTGAAAACGAAGGAAATGTAAACATACAATGTATAGCCTTAAAACATGGTTAAACCTATAATTGTGATATCATGAATGGTCATCCCTAGCTCTGTCTATGAATTTGAGTGTGACTACATTTCTCCAGCCACATCCCTCAGCTTTTTACCAAATCAGTGGCAGGGAATTCACTTTGTTATTGTTTCAACTGGTGATTGGCTCTTTAATTTTAGAAACACCTATTTTATGAAAACATTAGCCATGTATGAGGGGTTTGCTCCTACTTACCCGTTCCAGAGTGATCTCCTCATACTCATAATCTGCTTCTGTTCCATTCACCTGAAAGACAAGACATCAGCCAATCAGTATCGTGGGGATCATAAGAGAGCTGTCTCCATTGGCCCATTGGCCCAGGAGAGGGTGCCTATGGAAAGATCAAACGTCTTTCCCACTGCACGTCTCATTTTGATGGCACACTATTCCTCAAAACCCAAATTGGAGGTGTTAAAGAAAGAGGTGTGAGAGACTAGGTACAGTTGAAGTCGGAAGTTTACATACACCTTAGCCAAATACATTTAAACTCAGTTTCACAATTCCTGACATTTAATCCAAGTAACAATTCCCTGTCTTAGGTCAGTTTAGGAAATCCACTACTTTATTTTAAGAATGTGAAATGTCAGAATAATAGTAGAGAGAATGATTTATTTCAACTTTATTCTTTCATCACATTCCCAGTGGGTCAGAAGTTACATACACTCAATTAGTATTTTGTAGCATTGCCTTTAAATTGTTCAACTTGGGTCAAACGTTTTGGGTAGCCTTTCACAAGCTTCCCACAATAAGTTGGGTGAATTTTGGCCCATTCCTCCTGACAGAGCTGGTGTAACTGAGTCAGGTTTGTAGCCTCCTTGCTCGCACACCACTTCTGCCCACCGATTTCTATGGATTGAGGTCAGGGCTTTGTGATGGGCCACTCCAGTACCTTGACTTTGTTGTCCTAAGCCATTTTGCCACAACTTTGGAAGTATGCTTGGGGTCATTGTCCATTTGGAAGACCCATTTACGACCAAGCTTAACTTCCTGACTGATGTCTGAGATGTTGCTTCAATATATCCACATAATTTCGTTCCTCATGATGCCATCTATTTTATGAAGTGCACCAGTCCCTCCTGCAGCAAAGCACCCCACAACATGATGCTGCCACCCCCGTGCTTCACGGTTGGATGGTGTTCTTCGGCTTGCAAGCCTCCCCTTTTCCTCCAAACATAACGATGGCGCTTATGGCCAAACAGTTCCATGTTTGTTTCATCAGACCAGAGGACATTTCTACAAAAAGTACGGTCTTTGTCCCCATGGGCAGTTGCAAACCGTAGTCTTGCTTTTGTTATGGCGGTTTTGGAGCAGTGCTTCTTCCTGCTGAGCTGCCTTTCAGGTTACGTCGATATAGGACTCGTTTTACTGTGGATATAGAATCTTTTACCTGTGTTTTCTTGAGCATCTTCACAAGGTCTTTGCTGTTGTTGGGATTGATTTGCACCTTTCGCACCAAAGTACGTTTATCTCTAGGAGACAGAACGCGTCTCCTTCCTGAGCGGAATGACGACTGCGTGGTCCCATGGTGTTTATACTTGCGTACTATTGTTTGTACAGTGAACGTGGTACCTTAACGGTACCGCATTTGGAAATTGCTCCAAGGATGAACCAGACTTGTGGAGCTCTACAATTTATTTTCTGATGATGTCGATTAGCCTATCAGAAGCTTCTAACTCCATAACATAATTTTCTGGAATTTTCCAAGCTGTTTATTAAAGGCACAGTCAACTTAGTGTATGTAAACTTCTGACCTACTGAATTGTGATACAGTGATTTATAAGTGAATAATCTGTCTGTAAACAATTGTTGGGAAAATGACTTGTGTTCATGCACAAAGTAGATGTCCTAACCGACTTAACAAAAACTATACTTTTTACAAGACATTTGTGGAGTGTTTGAAAAACAAGTTTTAATGACTCCAACCTAAGTGTATGTAAACTTCTGACTTCAACCGTATATACAGTACCAGTCAAAAGTTTGGACACACCTACCTACCTAATATTTCTATATTTCTACATTGTAGAATAATAGTGAAGACATCAACACAATGAAATAACACATACGGAATCATGATTAACACAAAACGTTTTAAAGAAATCAAAATATCATTTTATAATTAGATTCTTCAAGTTTAGATTCTTTGCACACTCTTGGCATTCTCTCAACCAGCTTCATGAGGTAGTCACCTGGAATGCTTGTCCAACAGTCTTGAAGGAGTTCCCACATATGCTTAGCACTGTTGGCTGCTTTTCCTTCACTCTGCAGTCCAACTCATCCAAACCATCTCAATTGGGTTGATGTCCGGTGATTGTGAGGCCAGGTCATCTGATGCAGCACTCCATCACTCTCCTTCTTGGTCAAATAGCCCTTACACAGCCTGGAGGTTGTTTTGGGCAATGTCCGGTTGAAAAAACAATGATAGTGAGACTAAGTGCAAACCAGATGGATGGCGTATTGCTGCAGAATGCTGTGGTAGCCATGCTGTTAAGTGTGCGTTGAATTCTAAATAAATCACAGACAGTGTCACCAGCAAGCAGCCCACACCATCACACCTCCTCTTCCAAAAATCTCAAATTTGATTAATCAGACCAAAGGACAGATTTCCACCGATATAATGTCCATTGTTCATGTTTCTTGGCACAAGCAAGTCTCTTCTTCTTAGTGGTGCCTTTAGTAGTGGTTTCTTTGCAACAATTCAACCATTAAGGCCTGATTCATGCAGTCTCCTCTGAACAGTTGATGTTGAGATGTGTCTGTTACTTGAATTCAGTGAAGCATTTATGGGCTGAAATCTGAGGTGCAGTTAATTGCCGATTTCTGAGGCTGGTAACTCCAATGAACTTATCCTCTGCAGCAGTAGTAGCTCTGAGTCTTCTCTTACCTTGGTTGTCCTCTTGAGAACCAGTGTCATTTAGCCCTTGATGGTTTTTGCTTCTGCACTTGATGAAACTTTCAAAGTACTTGACATTTTCGGTATTGACTGACATGCTTAAAGTATTGATGGACTGTCATTTTCTTCGTGCTTTATTTGAGCTGTTCTAGCCATAATATGGACTTAGCCTTATCTGGTAAAAGACCATCTTCCATATACCAACCCTACCTTGTCACAACACAACTGATTGGCTGAAACTCATTAGGATGGGAATAAATACCACAAATTAACTTTTAACAAGGCACACCTGTTAATTGAAATGCACTCCAGGTGACTACCTCATGAAGCTGGTTGAGAGAATGCCAAGAGTGTGCAAAGCTGTCATCAAGGCAAAGGGTGGCTACTTTGAAGAATCTAAAATATATTTTGATTTGTTTAACACTTTTTTGGTTAATACATGATTCCATATGTGTTATTACATTGTTTTGATGTCTTCACTATTATTCTACAATGTAGAAAATAGTACAAATTAACAAAAATTAACTTGAATGAGTAAGTGTGTCCAAACTTTTGACTGGTACTGTATGTAGCAGTACTTTAGCTATAACAAACAACGGGTGGGTGAGAGAAGAGCAGAGCAGAGCTGACCCCTCAGTAGCAGCCTAATAAAGGGCAGCGCAGGCTGGCTATCTATGTGAAATCCCCTCTGCTCTGTCGGGAATACTGCAGCGTTTTGTAGCAMGCAGGCAGGGAGGCGGCAGGGGTTTCTGAGCAGTGCACAGCGCTAATGCTGTCTTCCTGTGTGGCACGGGGGGGGGGGATAATCTCCATGGGATTAGAGYTGATAGCCATGTTGGGAAAGAGAGGATCACAGAAGGGCTGCTCTGTCCCTGCCTAACTACAGTACCGTCATCACTACGACTGCTCTGCCTCTGTCCTTGCCCTAACCCAACTATACACCACTAGGGCTGTGGCAATCACGACATTTCAGCCGGTGATTGTCAAACAACTWACTGTKGGTCTCACGATAATTGACCGTTAATTAACATAACACATTTATCATCTCCTGGCTTCAACACAAAAACGTCAAATAAATCCATGTAATATAGCCTACAGCTTCACAATAAATCCATTATTTATTTTAGACAGGTCTAWAGAAGCATGATAGGAAGAAAATGTAGTCTATTTCAGAAAAAAGAATAGCACACTCGGAGTTGTCCTRATGTGTAATGATGGGGCGGTGAGTCGGAAGCAGTTGCAACGTTTTAATAAAACACGCCACTAACATAAGGCAGGACACCGATACACAAGAACAATACCAACTGGTGAGTGAACATGGGAGAGTGACATTTAAAGGGGAGGAAATTATGTAGGTAATGGAGTCCAGGTGTGAATCACGATCCATCACGGCTGGACTGCCGACGCGATTGCCCGATGTGGTCTCAATAGTCTATTCTGTTACGATGTCGCCGAAGAACCAGCTACTAGCCCCGGCCCACTAGCTTTTCTGAACGCTGTGTCCCCTGCTCGCCTAGCGAAGTAGTGACTACCGTACAGCACCCTGACTCACCTAGTGCTGCTCTTTTGACCCTATGATCACTCGGCTACACAGCTGATGCCTCCTGGACTGTTTCAATAACACGMTACCTCATTTTGTTTACCTGTCGGCCCCAGCCTCGAACTCAGGTCTTGTATGTACCTAACTGACCCGCTCTGCCCATTCATCACCATTTACCCGTTGTTGTCTTTAGACTCCACAATCCTGATGTCCTAGCCATGTCTGAATCCTGGCTTAGGAAGGCCACCAAAAATTCTGAAATTTCCATCCCCAACCACAACATTTTCAGCCAAGATAGAACTGCCAAAGAGGTTGGAGTTGCAATCTACTGCAGAGATAGCCTGCATAGTTCTGTCATGCTATCCAGGTCTGTGCCCAAACAGTTTGAGCTTCTACTTTTAAAAATCCACCTTTCCAGAAATAAGTCTCTCACTGTTGCTGCTTGTTATAGACTCCTCAGCCCCCCGCTGTGCCTTGGACACCATATGTGAATGAATTGCCCCCCATCGATCTTCAATTTGTACTGTTAGGTGACCTAAACTGGGACATGCTTAACACCCCGGTCGTCCTACAATCTAAGCTAGATGCCCTCAATCTCACACAAATTATCATGGAACCTACAAGGTAAACCCTAAATCCGTAAACAAGGGCACCCTCATAGATATCATCCTGACCAACCTGCCCTCTAAATACACCTCTGCTGTCTTCAACCAGGATCTCAGCAATCACTGCCTCATTGCCTGCGTCCGTAATGGGTCCGCGGTCAAACAACCACCCCTCATCACTGCCAAYCGCTCCCTAAAACACTTTAGCGATCAGGCCTTTCTAATCGACCTGGCCCGGGTATCCTGGAAGGATATTGACCTCATTCCATCAGTAGAGGATGCCTGGTTATTCTTTCAAAGTGCTTTCCTCACCATCTTAAATATGCATGCCCCATTCAAAGAAAAAAAAACTAAGAACAGATATAGCCCTTGYTTCACTCCAGACCTGACTGCCCTTGACCAGCACAAAAACATCCTGTGTCGTACTGCATTAGCATCGAATAGCCCCCGCATTATGCAAGTTAGGAACGAATATACACAGGCAGTTAGGAAAGCAAAGGCTAGCTTTTTCAAACAGAAATTTGCATCCTGTAGAACAAACTCCAAAAATGTCCGGGACACTGTAAAGTCCATGGAGAATAAGAGCACCTCCTCCGAGCTGCCCACTGCACTGAGGATAGGAAACACTATCACCACCAATAAATCTACGATAATCAAGAAGTTCAATAAACATTTTTCTACGGCTGGCCATGCTTCCACCTGGCCACCCCTACCCTGGTAAACAGCTCTGCACCCCCCACTGCAACTTGCCCAAGCCTCCCCCATTTCTACTTCACCCAAATCCAGATAGCTGATGTTCTGAAAGAGCTGCAAAATTTGGACCCCTACAAATCAGCTGGGCTAGACAATCTGGACCCTCTCTTTCTAAAGTTATCCGCAGCAATTGTAGCAACCCCTATTACTAGCCTGTTCAACCTCTCTTTCGTATCGTCTGAAATCTCTAAAGATTGGAAAGCTGCCGGGGTCATCCCCCTCTTCAAAGGGGGTGATATTCTAGACCCAAACTGTTACAGACCTATATCTATCCTACGCTGCCTTTCTAAAGTCTTCGAAAGCCAAGTTAACAAACAMATCACCGACCATTTCGAATCCCACCGTACCTTCTCCGCTTTGCAATCTGGTTTCCCAAGCTGGTCATGGGTGCACCTCCGCCACACTCAATGTCCTAAACGATATCATAACCGTCATTGATAAAAGACAATACTGTGCAGCCGTATTGGTGATTCTCCGTATTGGTGATTCTCTGATCCACCTCTACGCAGAGAACACCATTCTGTATACTTCTGGCCCTTCTCTGGACACTGTGTTAACAACCCTCCAGATGAGCTTCAATGCCATACAACACTCCTTCCGTGGCCTCCAACTGCTCTTAAATGCAAGCAAAACTAAATGCATGCTCTTCAACCGATCGCTGCCCGCACCTGCCCACCCATCTAGCATCACCACTCTGGACGGTTCTGACTTAAAATATGTGGACAACTAAAAATACCTAGGTGTCTGGTTAGACTGTAAACTCTCCTTCCAGACTCACATTAAGCATCTCCAATCCAAAATTAAATCTAGAATCGGCTTCCTATTTCGCAACAAAGCCTCCTTCACTCATGCTGCCAAACATACCCTCGTAAAACTGACTATCCTACCGATCCTTGACTTCGGCATTTACAAAATAGCCTCCAACACTCTACTCAGCAAATTGGATGTAGTCTATCACAGTGCCATCCGTTTTGTCACCAAAGCCCCATATACTACCCACCATTGCGACCTGTATGCTCTCATTGGCTGGCCCTCGCTTCATATTCGTCGCCAAATCCACTGGCTCCAGGTCATCTATAAGTCTTTGCTAGGTAAAGCCCCGCCTTATCTCAGCTCACTGGTCACCATAGCAGCATTCACCCGTAGCAAGCGCTCCAGCAGGTATATTTCACTGGTCACCCCCAAAGCAAACTACTCCTTTCCTTCCAGTTCTCTGCTGCCAATGACTGGAACGAATTGCAAAAATCACTGAAGCTGGAAACTTATATCACCCTCACTAACTTTAAGCATCAGCTGTCAGAGCAGCTTACCGATCATTGCACCTGTACTTAGCCATCTGTAAATAATCCACCCAGCTACCTCATCCCCATATAGTTTTTCTCTCCCTCCTTTGCACCCCAGTGTCTCTACTTGCACATTCATCTTCTACACATCTATAACTCCAGTGTTAATGCTAAATTGTAATTATTTCGCCACTATGGCCTATTTATTGCCATACCTCCCTAATCTTACTGCATTTGCACACACTGTATATAGACATTTCTATTGTTTTATTGACTGTACGTTTGTTTATCCCATGTGTAACTGTGTMMTTTGTGTCGCACTGCTTTGCTCTATCTTGGTCAGGTCACAGTTGTAAATGAGAACTTGCTCTCAACTGGCCTGCCTGGTTAAATAAAGGTAAAATAAAAATAAACATGAAAAGAGAGTATGTATGTCACCTCATTGACCCTCCGGAGAACCTTGAACGGCCCCACAAACCAGGGGCTCAGTTTCTTGCAGGGCAGGTGGAGTGGGAGCCAAACACGATCCCCAGGATGGAACACAGGGGTCTCACTGAGGTGACAGTCTGCCTGTTCCTTCTGACGATGGACGGCGCTCTGGAGGCTCACGTGCACCCAGTGGAGGAGTGACGTAGAGAGTTCTGGGTGTACTCGGCCCAAGGAAAGAAATGTGTCCACTCACCCAGCAGGTCCTGACAGTGACTCCTCAGGTACCACCCTAGCTCCTGATTCATTCTGCCCGTTAGACTGAGGCCGATACCCGGATGTGAGACTAATCATGACCCCGAGCTTCTCCAAGAAGGCCCGCCATATTCGGGATGCGAATTATGGGCCACGGTCCGAGACGATGTCACCGGAAGGCCATAATGCCGGAAGACCTGCTGGAAGAGTGCCTCAGCGACCTGYAGAGCAATGGGAAGACCAGGAAAAGGGATGAATCGACATGACTCGGAAAATCTATCCATTACCACCAGAATGGTGGTGAAAACATCAGAAGGAGGAAGATCAGTAACAAAGTCAATAGATAGATGGGACCAAGGTCGCTGAGGCACGGGAAGCGGCAGGAGCTTCCCTGCTGAGCATTCTGGGGGGACTTAAGTTTGAGCACACTCGGAACAGGAGTTGACATACCGCGTAACTTCCTGCACCAAGGTGGGCCACCAGTATATCTCGGTGATGGYATGGATGGTGCGAGAAATACCTGGATGTCCAGCGACGACAGCTGTGTGTGCCCAGGTCAGCAGCCAATCCCTTATCCCTGTGGGAATGTAGATGCATGCGGGAGGACAATTCTCACGAAAGGCCTCGTTGGCTGCGGGAGACCAAACCAACCTACGAGGCCCACCCTTGAGGAGGGAGGTGAGACGGGTGGCGAGCGTGCTGAAGTTCCTGATGAATCGGCGGTAAAAGTTGGCAAACCCCAAAAACCATTAACACGTTGATGGTGGTTGGGACTGGCCATGACCTTACCACATCTATCTTCTTGTCCTCCATCCTCACTCCCTGCGGGCTGATTTGGTGCCCAAGAAGGAGACAGTCCTCTGGGGGAATTGGCACGTCTCCGCCTTGGCGATCAGGTGGTTAGCCAAGAGGCGTTCCTGGACTAATGACCATCGTAATGTTATGTTTGGAGGAAAAAAGGGGAGGCTTGCAAGCCGAAGAACACAATCCCAATCGTGAAGCATGGGGGTGGCAGCATCATGTTGTGGGGGGGTGCTTTGCTGCAGGAGGGACTGGTGCACTTCACAAAATAGATGGCATCACGAGGAATGAAAATTATGAGGATATATTGAAGCAACATCTCAAGACATCAGTCAGGAAGTTAAAGCTTGGTCGCAAATGGGTCTTCCAAATGGACCCCAATCATACTTCCAAAGTTGTGGCAAAATGGCTTAAGGACAACAAAGTCAAGGTACTGGAGTGGCCATCACAAAGCCCTGACCTCAATCCTATAGAAAATTTGTGGGCAGAAATGGAAAAGCGTGTGCAAGCTAGGAGGCCTACAAACCTGACTCAGTTACACCAGCTCTGTCAGGAGCAAAGGGCCAAAATTCACCCAACTTATTGTGGGAAGCTTGTGGAAGGCTACCCGAAACGTTTGACCCAAGTMAAACAATTTAAAGGCAATGCTACCAAATGCTAATTGAGTGTATGTAAACTGGTCCACGCGCCATTCCGCCGCGTGAAGGTGTATAACCCCTACCTCCATGGGTTCAGCCTCTGATTCTGAACACTCAGAAGGAGGGAGAAAAGTGATGAAGATGCCGACACTCCCGGAGCAGGTTATCCAGACGGATGGCCCTCCTCGCGCAGACCTCTTCTAAATAACGTGCTGAGCGCCGGCTCATTCCATCCACTGGAAACTGCTACTGTCCGGAAGGTATGCACATACTCAGCAGGTGTCTGATTCGCGTGCTAGAGCTGAAACAGATGCTCACCTCCCTCTCTGCACTTCGCGGGATGATCCAAAATACATTTAAACAGAGCCATGAACCCCTCACAAGACTCAAGCTCATCCTCTCCTCTCTTCCATTCCAATGCCCGTCCAGTCAGCAGAGAAATAACCGTGGCAACCTTAGACATCTCGGTGGTGGGGGCTCCCATCTGATGTGCGAAATAGAGGGAGCACTGAAGGTGGAAGCCACGGCATTTGGATGGTTTCCCGTCATATTTCTCCGGGAGGGATAGACGGGCATCGCTGACCTGAGCGGGTTGCTGGATGGGCTGGTGTGRTGACTCGTTGGGTAGACGSGCTCTAGAATATCCTCTGCTGTTGAAATGTTGTAGACTGCGGAGAACATCCTCCATGGCCGTACCCAGTTGAGCCAGCTGATCATGGTGTTGACGAAGAAGGTAACCTTGTTCATCAATCGTCTGGGAGATGTCCAGTTGTCCTGCTGCTTCAATATTTTTAGTGGGTATTCTGTAATGATGGGGCGGTGAGTCGGAACCAGGAACACGCCACTAACATAAGGCAGAACGCCGATACACAATGACAATACCAACTGGTGAGTGAACATGGGAGAGTGACGTATAAAGGGAAGGAGATGATGAAAGTAATGGAGTCCAGGTGTGAATCAAGCATCCAGGTGCGCGTAATGATTAGTGCCAGGTGTGCGTAAATGATGAATCCCAGGACCGGTGGTTAGTTCTCTGGCAACATCATACGCCGGAGGGGAGGAGCAGGAGCAGACGTGACATTATGTTAGGTCCTGTGATGTGGTTAATTTAGATTTATTGGGATAGATGGCAGCATTTTCACTTTTGGATGAATAGCGTGCCCAGAGTGAACTGCCTCCTACTCAGTCCCAGATGCTAATATATGCATATTATTATTAGTATTGGATAGAAAACACTCTGAAGTCAAAACTGTTTGAATGATGTCTGTGAGTATAACAGAACTCATATGGCAGGCAAAAACCTGAGAAAAAATCCAAACAGGAAGTGGGAAATCTGAGGTTTGTAGTTTTTGAACTCAGCCCCTATCGAATTCACAGTGGGATATGGGTTATGGTACACTTCCTAAGGCTTCCACTAGATGTCAACTGTCTTTAGAACGTTGTTTCAGGCTTCTCATGTGAAGGGGGGCCGGATGGGAGCTGTTTGACTAAGGGGTATGCCTGCAGCCTCGTTCTCAGTCACGCGCGTTCACATGAGGTATCTCTCGTTTCATTGCTTTTCTACAGACAATGGAATTCTCCGGTTGGAACATTATTTAACATTTATGATAAAAACATCCTAAAGATTGATTCTATACTTAATTTGACAAGTTTCTTCGACCTGTAATATAACTTTTTGAACTTTTCGTCCGACTGGACCTGAACGCGCTTTTGGATTTGTTTACCAAACGCCCTAACAAAAGAAGCTATTTTGACATAAATGGACATAAATGATGGACATTATCGAACAAAACAAACATTATTGTGGAACTGCGATTCCTGGGAGTGCATTCTGATGAAGATCAAAGGTAAGTGAATATTTATAATGSTATTTCAGACTAATGTTGACGGCGCAACATGGCGGATATTTATTTTGGCTGGTTTGGGTTCTGAGCGCCGTTCTCAGATTATGCTTTTTCCGTAAAGTTTTTTMAAATCTGACACAGCGGTGGCATTAAGGAGAATTGTATCTAAAGTTCCATGCATAACACTTGAATTTTCATCAACGTTTATAATGAGTATTTCTGTGAATTCATGTGGCTCTCTGCAAAATCATAGCCTGTTTTTGAACTACTGAACATAACACACCAATGTAAAATGAGATTTTTGGATATAAATATGCACTTTATCGAACAAAACATACATGTATTGTGTAACATGAAGTCCTATGAGTGTCATCTGATGAAGATCATCAAAGGTTAGTGATTAATTTTATCTCGATTTGTGCTTTTTGTGACTCCTCTCTTTGGCGGGAAAAATGGCTGGGTTTTTCTGTGACTTGGTGGTGACCTAACATAATCGTTTGTGGAGCTTTCGCTGTAAAGCATTTTTGAAATCAGACACTATGGCTGGATTAACGAGAATTGTATCTTTAAAATGGTGCCTAATACTTGTATGTTTGACAAATTTGATTTATGAGATTTCTGTTGATTTGTATTTGGCGCCTTGCAATTTCCGCTAGCGGAACCCCAGTCCTAGACAGGTTAATGTAACTTTAGTTGTTCTACAAACATTGGTCTATATGTTTAGATTTTTAATACATTGTAAGACTGGATGATGAGACTAATGATGATTTGAAAAAAGTCGCTTAAAGGGCATGAGCTCTGCTTTGTTTTCTTGTGCAGGCTGTACACACTTCATTAGTCTCTCATTCACAATTTGACGGTTTTGGAGCAGTGGCTTCTTCCTTGCTGAGCGGCCTTTCKGGTTATGTCGATACAGGATTTGTTTTACTGTGGATATAGATACTTTTGTGCCTGTTTCCTCCAGCATCTTCACAATGTCCTTTGCTGTTGTTCTGGGATTGATTTGCACTTTTCGCACCAAAGTACGTTCATCTCTAGGAGACAGAATGCGTCTCCTTCCTGAGCGGTATGACGGCTACGTGGTCCCATGGTGTTTATACTTGGGTACTATTGTTTGTACAGATGAACATGGTACATTRAGGCGTTTGGAAATTGCTCCCAAGGATGAACCAGACTTGTGGAGGTATACCATTTTTTTCTGAGGTCTTGGCTGATTTATTTTGATTTTCCCATGATGTCAAGCAAAAAGGCACATCCACAGGTACACCTCCAATTGACTCAAATTATTTCAATTAGCCTATCAGAAGCTACTAAAGCCATGACATCATTTTCTGGAATTCTCCAAGCTGTTTAAAGGCACAGTCAACTTAGTGTATGTAAACTTCTGACCTACTGGAATTGTGATACAGTGAATTATAAAAGTAGATGTCCTAACCGACTTGCAAAAACTATAGTTTGTTTAACAAAAACAAGTTTTAATGACTCCAACATAAGTGTATGTAAACTTCCGACTTCAAATGTAACACGAGAGTATGTGTCTTGACTGAGGCAGCAGGAGATTGGGGATTCTTATGAAACCAGTTTTAAACATAGTTTGTAGCAAATTGAGTTATTTATGCATTTGCATAAATCTATCATTCTGAAGACTAAGATGTTTAGTCTTATTTTAAATACATGTATAATTATCGCCTGATTCTTGTTCATTTTTACCCCAAATTCTCATTACCGAAATGCGTCCGGATTAAATTCTTTGGTCACGTTATACAATTTTACTTTAAGTTAGAAAAACCTATTTGAAAAAAACACAGAATATGTTGTTGCAGTTTGTCCGTAAATCATAATTTTTTTWAATTCTAGTTGAAGTTTACATTAGTATTACATGTATTACGTAAAAATCAGTAATTAAATGGAGTTTTATTCACCCATCATGCATCATCTAGAGTAGTAGTTCTTAGATGACCAAAAGTTAAGTTAATGTATTCGCTTATATGCCTTCAGAATGAGGTTCTTATTCTCAACACCCCCTTGTGGTGAGGACTAAAATGACTAAAAAGCCGAAATGGCTAAAAAGCTCAATTTGGGAAAAAGTCAGAGAACCATTACATGGAGGCATGAATGCGCTTTAGTGATGTGGTCAATTGTTTGCTGACTCATATTATTATTTATTTATTCAGGGGAAACCCCATTAAGACCGTGGTCCCATTCCCAAGGGTGCCCTGATCACAACAATACAACAACCAATACAATGTTAAACAGCAGTCAACACAAAACACATTTTTTTTAAACTGTTATAGTCCTCAGCTACTACTATGGGTCCTTAATTAACACCCTAAACTGCCTAAGCGACACCACAACATCTAATTGTGATGAGCTCTGCAAATTGTTCCAGCAGTGAGGCTCATTAAAACTGAAAACAGATTTAGCTAATTCGGTGGAGACCCGAGGAACCTCAAGAGATAACCCTGTGAACGGGTTTGGTAAGTTATGTTTTTATTCTTCAACAATGAAGTTAGGTAAGTCGGAAGCTTGTGTAGTAGAGCTTTGTAAACAAAAAGGGAATAGTGAAGTGATCAACGGGACTTTAATGAGGACCAGCCAACCTTTTAATACAGGATGCAATGATGAGTATTAAAACGGTCACCTATAATATAATGGCTGTCTGCAGATTGAGCTAAGGGCCTCTCATTACCGAAACACATATTTCTCATTACTATGTTCTGTTTAGGTTCATTTCGGTAATGAGAGCCTTCATTTTGGTAATGATAATACGATAATTCTAATATATAGTCAATGGGTGTGCTGTGCTGGTAACTTRATWTAATTACTAAGAACACTTCTTAAACCTATTCTATKGATTTTTTGTAAAACGGTTTGTCATGAAATATGGGGTGTATAAACCCCATTTAACTTACTTCAAGCCACAAATCATTTGGGATTAATAAATTGCACACTTTGATGATTTGTTGGGATKCTGAATCTCTGATTGAGATCAGTACAGTTTTTCAATGACAAACTARSCAACACTCATTACCGAAACATGCAGTCTCATCTCCGAAACCTGTTTATTATTACCGTAATGCACCAATATTTAAGAAATATGAAAAGAAAACGCATTTGTGCTTAATCTGGTAGTGTGACCTTTGTTCTTTATCCAAATATGTGTAGATAAATAAAATAAACAACATGTACAGTATACACAAGTGAATGTGACAAAACATTTTTTAAAGGTTGTGCTATGGTAATGAGATAAATTATGAAATAAATATTAATAATATTTTTTTTATAAAATTTTAAATATGACATTTTTTACTCAGGCCTTTTCATTAGTGGCGTAATGTCAACAATTTATTTGTTCATTATGTTGTTGAAAATTGTTGCGGTAATGATAATTTTTGCYTGGGTAGTTAACATGTATAATATCTGATCAAAAAARATAATAATAATTAAGAAATAGAAAGTACAGATCCTAATCTCAGTGATCTAAGAGGAAATTTAGTAAAAAATMACACTTGAGAATTTGTGAGAATGACCCTGTCACGCCCTGATCTGTTTCACCTGTCTTTGTGATTGTCTCCACCCACCTCCAGGTGTTACCCATTTTCCCCATTAGTCCCTGGGTATTTATTCCGTTCCCTGTTTATTTGTTGCCAGTCTGTCTTGTCTTGTCAAACAGCGTGTTTTTCCTGCTTTCTCTTATCTATCTTTTGCTAGTCCTCCCGGTTTTGACCCTTGCCTGCCTTGACTCTGAACCCGCCTGCCTGACCATACTGCCTGCCCTGACCTCGAGCCTGCCTGCCTCTCTGTACCTCCTGGACTCTGACCTTATGATCTTTTGCCTGTCCACGACCATTCTCTTGCCTGCCCCTTGGATTATAATAAATATCAGAGACTCGAACCATCTGCTTCTCGTGTCTGCATCTGGGTCTCACCATGTGCCCTTATAGACCCAGATGCACCTTTATGTTAAGTGTCTTTAGAGCGTTGGGCCACTAACCGGAAGGTTGCTGGATCGAACCCCCAAGCTGACAWGGTAAAAATCTGTCGTTCTGCCCCTGAGCAAGGCAGTTAACCCACTGTCCCAGGGCACCGAAGACGTGGATGTCGATTAAGGCAAGCCCCGCACCTCTCTGATTCAGAGGGGTTGGGCTAAATGCGGAAGACACATCTCAGTTGAATACATTCAGTTGGACAACTGACTAGGTACCCCCTTCCCCTTTACAATRCCCCCTTCTCTCTCTAAGGKATTCCTCTCTCSCTCGCTCTCTCCCAGGGTAGCCATACAGGCCCCAAATTAGGMTCAATCTCAGAAACATTGCTSTGTTTTTCTCTCTCACTCTCTCTCTGCCAGGGTAGCCATATCGGCTCCAAATTAGGATCAATTAGAGCCATTTGGTGTAGTAGAAACTTCCTTTTCCACTTTTTCTTTCAATCAGTTTGGTTGAATAACAATGTTAGGGATAAAATAATACACACAGACAGTGCTGTGGAGGGATTAGAGGTTTAGAGTTCCTAAATAAAAGTTGCAATAGGAAAATAAATGAACACCCAACAATTAATCTCCCAACCAACCCCAGCATGCCAAAGTGTTACACAAGGCCCTGTCCATGATTTGGGCTATTTGAGTGTGATCCTGTAACCCAGGCTTTAAGCTCCCTGATGGGACTCCAAGGCCTTTAAATACCAAATGCATTCCTGTCTATTTGCACAAAATACTAGGCTACTTACCTGCTTGCAATGCAGTACTTCAACCACTAGAAACTGTGCGTATTCATGGTCTGAAGTTTGTGGGAAGCTAAGCAAATTCTCTGTTCAAGTTCAGTTTTTATGAATGCCAACTTTTGCGTGAAAACTGGCATGTTTTGGGGWATATTTTGTACGTACTCAACGTTTTTTTAAACGAGGCCTCTGATGCCGTCACCAGAGTCCTAGGGAAACAGATGAACAAGACAGTCAGTGCAAGCAACACTACTGAACTCAGTCACTCACTAGGCTGCTGAGACGAAGTCAAGCATTCAACACTAGGTACGCCCGTGCACTGAGACAGAATGGAATCTCTGGGCACAGGACTATAGAAAGACCCCCAGAGCAAAGAACTATCCTCCAGCAGGTAGGAGTAACACCAGAGGAAAGAGAATCAGTTTGACATGTAAGGTATGATATCCAACCCGCCCAAGGGTTTTACATCTTATCATAGGCTGGTCTGCACTTTCCGGTGTTTCCCTGTGAGGAGGTAGCAGCAAACTCAACATTTAGTTAGAAAAACTATCCTTAGCCAGTAGCCAGCTTGATGGCTGAACTACAGTAGAGTGAAGTTGCCTTCTCTCTCTAACACCTGCTCAGAAGAGAACAATAGCTACCGTAACTCCCCTGGTGTCTTAGAAGCATCTTGTCATATCGCAGAAATGCACGCACACARACACACGCATGCACACGCACACACACGCACACACAGACACACACACCTTATTGACSTTCTCTGTGTTAAACTCGCACCCTGGTTATTGTAATTCACACCTCAACCGTGTCCCTCAACTCTTTGTTAATATTACCATGCTGCTACCGTGAGGACCTGTTCTTATGCAATAGTCACATCACCAGCAATTTCCATCGGGATCAGCAGTTACTGTAATATACGTGCTATTCATTGACCATTAGATTGAGCAGTGGGTATACAGGGGATGAGTATACATTCTATATTCCCCTCAGCAGAATTATGCACAGAGACTAGACCACGCATAATTTTTTGGCTTGRAATCTCAATAAACAATCTCAATGGAAGGCATTTCCCCAGCCCAGATAAATACACTATTCTGGACATTCGGGAGGTTCAGTGTGCCTGGTAACAGAAAGTAATAATAATGTAAATTGTACAGTACATTGTTGTTGCTGCATACTGTACAAAGAGAGGTTCAAATCACCAAGTAGATAAACCAGACATAATAGTCAACGGCTGTAGCTTGCATCTTTGATTTCTAGCTCTGGCTGGTAACAATTATAGATTATAGATTGACATGGTATTTCGCTTTAACAGCAACTATGTTGTGCTTCATAAACAAAGGACAGGATGGTTACACTCTATTTGGTAGTCCATTATTTCCTGGTACTTAGCCTACATCGTTGACATTATATGGTAACATGGTAATTACATAACAGTTCTCTAATAACCATTTGGTTTTGGTGTTTTATTAGGATCCCCGTTAGCTGTTGCAAAAGCAGCAGCTACTCTTCCTGGGGCCACACAAAACATGAAACATAATACAGATTGACATAATACAGAACATCAATAGACAAGAACAGCTCAAGGACAGAACTACATACATTTATTTGTGGCTAATTTCAGTTCAGTGTTTTTCTGTGCGTGCGTAAAGAAATGCAGACTTACGTATGGGGGCGTGTCCAAACTGTCTGTGTTGACCACCACTGGAGGTGGGTTTGCCTGTAACAGAAAACAAAAATTAACTCAGTTTTGGTTTTCAAAATATCTAGTGAAAAAATACACATTTTTTTTCACCTCGCGATTACCCTGGTAGTATGTTGCAAAAGCTTCACACAGCAACAACAAAAAACAAATACATTTGGCAAAGCCCCCCCAAAATTTGTGAGACAAAATAATCACTTACTCTCCGCATGTTTTGGTAAAACATTTTGAAAGCATCGGCTAGAGATTATCACGGCAGAATGGGTCCATATGCGACATGACATGGTGTTCTGTTGTGCCGAACTCCTGAAGCTTGAAGCCTACAGCTATGGCGTCGACCCAAACACCCCCAACTACAGCCTTAATAACAGACAACTCCTCCTGGCGCTTCACTGGGCTGATCTCTCCTACAGGTCTGGAGGTAAAAACAACCACCCGAAGCTGAATATCTCTCCAGAAACACTCATCCTTCAAACCCAACCACCCCCATCAAAACAGAAGCCAAATGGGAGGGGTGTAAAAAAAAAAACAGTAACAGAAAAGAGGAGGGAAAAAAAGAAGAGAGTATGACCTGTGACATGGGTGACCAGGGTGCGGGTGGAGAGAAGGGTGGAGAGATGCGAGGCAATGGTCTCAGCTGGTATAAGGATCACAGGATTATGGTACGGGGGCGGGACCACCACATCTGGCTGCAAACAATGGCAATGGAGGTCGAGGGTCAGGGTTACAGCACATATAGACACACAGGCAGAATACACAACTACACACCAACACATGATGAAGGCAAGAAGGGGGAGGAGAGAAGAGAAGAGAGAGAAGAGAGAGAGAGAGAGAAAAGAAGAGAGAGAGAGAGAGAGAGAGAGAGAGAGAGATAGAGAGAGAGGAGAGAGAGAGAGAGAGAGAGACGAGAAGAGAAGAAGAGAGAGAGAGAGAGAAGAGAGAAGAGAGAGAGAGAAGAGAGAGGAGAGAAGAGAGAGAGAAGAGAGAAGAGGGAAGAGAGAGAGAGAGAGAGAGAGAGAGAGAGAGGAGAGAGAGAGAGAGAGAGAGACGAGAGAGAGAGAGAAGAGAGAAGAGAAAGAGAGAGAGAGAGAGAGAAGAGAGAGAATGAGAGAGAGAGAGAGGAGAGAGAGAGAGAGAGACAGGAGAGAAGAGAGAAGAAGAAATGATAATGTTCTGAGTGATGATAATGTGGTAGTGAGGAGGATTGTCTAGTGGCAGCTGCTGAGGCTCAAATGTGTGCGTAGATTATGGAGAGGGGATGAGAGGAGAAAAGGAGAAAGAAGAATGGGCTGAACCACCCCAGGATCAGAGAGGCTTCAAAGTGCATCCATTGATAAGATTTTGGGGATTTGGTGTTGTTCGTTGCGACCGAGGATTCAGTGAGTATTTACTACTGTGTTACTGACCGAGTACTAAGAACGATGTGAACATCCTTGCCTCTTCTGACCTCACCCTTTCCCAGTCTCCTCCCACTCACAAGGCAGGCAATACAATGACCTCATCTTTTCTAGAGGCTGTTCTCCTACTAATCTCACTACAACCCCCTTCCAGTTCTCTGATCACTACTTTGTTTCTTTCCGTCTCCCTCTCCTCCAACCCTAGCCAATCAGCCCCTACCCCAGATGGTCATGTGCGCTGTCACAATCTTTGTTTCTCTCTCCCCACTACTCTCTCCTCTTCTATCCTATCATCTCTCCCTTCTGCTAAATCATTCTCCCTCCTGTCTCCTGATTCTGCCTCTTCAACATTACTCTTCTCCTTTTCGTATCCTATTGACTCGCACTCTCCCCTTTCCTCCCGGCCGGGTCGTCCCTCCCCTCATGCTCCATGGCTGAATGACTCATTGCGAGCTTACAGAACAGGGCTGCGTGCAGCTTACCTTCTCTCTCTTATCCAGTGCTAAAGCCACTTTGTGTCACTTTAAATTTCAAGCTTCTGCCTCTAACCCTAGGAAACTCATTTCCATTTCCCTAGTAAGATCCTCCCTCTTAATCCTCCACCCTCCCCTCCCTCTCTGCAGACAACTTTGTCAACCACTTTGAGAAGAAGGCTGACTACATCCGCTCTCATTCACTCAGCCTATTGAGTCACTAGTCCCACTCACACAGAACTACCCTAAGCCTTGAACTCTTTCTCCACTCTCTTCAGATGAACACTTGACCACTCTAATGTAAACAACTACAGACTAGCATCCTCATTATTGTATTTCCGAAATACTCAAGATAACTCTCTCGTTATCTTTCTCAGAACGATCTTCTTGACCTAACCAGTCAGGCTTCAAGATGTCACTCAACCGAGACTGCTCTTCTGTTCATGGAGGCTCTCCACACTCCAAAGCTGACTTCTTCTCCTCTGTTCTCATATTCCTAGTTCTATCCACTGCCTTTGGCATCGTGAACCATCCGTTCCTGCCCCCACCCTCTCAGAGCTGGGTGTCTGAGGCTCTGAACATTCTTGGATTGCATCCTATCTGGCAGGATCTGTGTTTGCACCACGTGCTCTCACTACTGGTGTCCCTCAYGGCTCAATTCCAGTCRCTCTCCTCTTCTCTCTATACACCAAGTCATATACTTACATGGTCTCTATCATTGCTATGTGGATGTCACTTAACTACTCTTCACCTTCCTCCCTTCTGAAAGTCAGGTGGCGACACGCATCTCTGCATGCCTGTCAGACATCTCAGCTTTGATGTCGGCCCACCACCTCAAGCTCAACTCCGACAAAACAGAGCTGCTTTTCGTCCCGGGGAAGGCCTGCCCACTCCAAGACCTCTSCATAACAGTMGACAACTCCACGGTGTCCCCTTTCCCAGAGTGCAAAGAGCCTTGGCGTGACTAGGGCTGTTGCAAAGACCATATGACTGCCACACAAGTCAGGAAGGCAGTCAAATTCTACATGACCATTTAGTCACGGTAATTAGGCTTCTGCAAGCTRTGATGCAGCTGATGGTCATTAGTAGCCTACCAAACGTGCTAACTGCCTGGTACTCAGCACTCCTCCATTCGCTATTTAAGTGCATAGATGACTGTCATGAGCGTTGTATAAATAATCGGACCAAGACGGACCAATCGGACCAAGACGCTATGGGAGTCCCATAGGGTGGCACACAATTGGCCCAGCGCCGTCCATGTTTGGCTAGCGTAGGCCGTCATTGTAAACAAGAATTTGTTCTTAACTGACTTGCCTTGCCTAATAAAGGTGAAATATATATTTTTAAATGTGGTCAGCAATCAGTGCATTCCTCTCAAAGAATTCAGCATCTCTCTATTCTTTCCATATAAATGTCAGCTTCAGTCCAAACAACATAGTCTGCATACAAGGCGTTGCATGTGTTCATCTGGCATTGAATGTAGTAGTAGTAGTAGTAGTAGTAGTAGTAGTAGTAGTAGTGTGTGTGTGTGTGTGTGTGTGTGTGTGTGTGTAAGGTAAGGATCCCATCATCTCCTGCTTCCAGACATTTCACTCCTCCATGCTCGTCTCCTGGTTTGACAGGATCTTCCCTCTGTCAGAAAGGACATTTGATTCCCGCACAGCTGATTCCACAGCAATCCCAACTGACAAGTCCATCTGGACTGGCACCAATTAAGGGTAGGCCTACTGCTTGTTTATGAATACACCCGACTTCATCATTTCTAAGTTCTCATGAGAGCAGGTCGTCATGCTCTGATACTGAGCCTGTGCAAGTTTTTTTATGGGAGAAACCCCATACAGTGGCTGCAGAGTTGAATTTGCTCACTTCGGGGTAGAAGGGCGCTAGAGGGAATAGAAATTCCCGACACTCGAAGGAGGAGGAGACGGTGCTATAGAGGACAGCGTGTGAGATACCTGAGGAGACTACGTTGGAGAGTGGATAAATTGTAACGGTGCTCTAGCTCTTCCTCCTCCTCGGACGAGGAGAGGAGAGAAGGATCGGTGGACCAATACGCAGCGAGGTATGATGACATAATGAATTTATTAAATAAAGACGAAACACGAAGAACACTTGAATAACTTACAAAATAAGAAAACGACGTAGACGAAACCTGAACATGGAACTTACATAAAGACACGAAAGAACTCACGAACAGGAATAGACTACATAAAACGAACAAACCGAAAACAGTCCCGTGTGGTGCACAGACACAGACATGGTAAATATAAATCTAGTGGGATTTTCTATATATCGGCAGGACAGAACAGTGGCATTGTGAAAGCTCCGGGGAGGGGGTGTGTGCCTCTTTGTCAACAACAACTGATGCACGATATGTAATKTTAAGGAAGCCTCAAGGTTTTGCTCACCTTAGTWAGAATACCTTGTGATAAGCTGTAGATCATACCATTTACCAAGAGAGTTTTCATCTATATTTCTCATAGCTGTCTATTTACCACCAAAAACCSATGCTGGCACTAAGACCGCACTCAACAAGCTGTACAGGGCTATCAGCAAACAAGAAAATGCTCACCCAGAGGCGGCGCTCCTAATGGCCGGTGATTTTAATGCAGGAAACTGAAATCCGTTTAACCTCATTTCTACCAGCATGTCACCTGTGCAACTAGAGGTCGAAAAAACTCTATATCACTTTTATTCCACACACAGAGACACAAACAAAGCTCTCCTTCGGCCTCCATTTGACAAATCTGACCATAACTCTATCCTTCTGCTCACAAGCAAKAACTCAAACAGGAAGTACCAGATCAATACAGAAGTGATCCGATGAAGCAGATGCTAAGCTACAGGACTGTTTCGCTAGCACAGACTGGAACATTGTGGAATTTACCACATCAGACACCGGCTTCATTAATAAGTGCATCGATAGACCCCTTTCCTCAGTACTTTGTTGAAGCACCTTGGCAGCGATTACACCCTTGAGTCTTCTTGACTATGACGCTACAGCTTTGCCACACCTGTATTTGTGGAGTTTCTCATTATGGGGTATTGTGTGTAGATTTCTGAGGATTTTTTGGTATTTAATCCATTTTAGAATAAAGCTGTAACGTAACAAAATGTGGAAAAAGGGTATGAATACTTTCCGACGGCAATGATGTCAAATACACTTACCCTAGCTGCCAAGATTGGATCCCATTTCGGATTGTCACCTCACCTTGTCTCACCCATCCAGAATGAAAAAAAGGTATGCCTGTAAGTTAACAATGTACAGTAGCTAATAAATGGATACAATGTCACGATTTGCCAAGAGAGAGAGAGGACCAAGGCGCAGCGGGTAAAAAATACATCTTCTCTCTTATTTAGGGATGAACGGAACGAAGCAAAACAACAAATAGACGACCGTGAAGCTATAACCGACACAAAAGGCAAAATGCGACTAGACACAGACACAGACCTAGACAATGACCCAACAAAAACATGATGCCTATGCTGCCTAAAATATGCTCCCAATCAGAGACAAATGAACGACATCTGTCTCTGATTGAGAACCACTCAGGCAACCTAGACATACCTAGAAACATTCACACAACACAAACCATACACTAAACCCAACACCCCTTTTCCATATAACCACCCGAAACGAGACAAAACACAAAATTCCCATGTCACACCCTGACCTAATAAAATAATAAAAGAAAACAAAGATAACTAAGGCCAGGTGTGACATAACCCCCCCTTAAGGTGCGAACTCCGGGCGCACCAGCATAAAAGTCTAGGGGAGGTCTGGGTGGGCGTCCGTCCGTCCACGGCGGCGGCTCGCCACAGGTCGTGGTCCCCACCCCACCATAGTCACTACGCTTACGTAGCCTCCTCCAAATGACCACCCTCCAACTTAACCCCACTGGATTAGGGGCAGCACCGACTAAGGCAGACCGACTAAGGGCGCACGACTAAGGGACACCGGATAAGGGGCAGCACGCGACTAAGGGCAGCACCGGACTAAGGGGCAGCACCGGACTAAGGGGCAGCCCGGACAAGGTGCTCAGGACAAAGAGGTAGCTCAGGACAGAGGGATAGCTCAGGATAGAGAGGTAGCTCAGGATAGAGAGGTAGCTCAGGATAGAGGGGGCAACTCCGGACTGAAAGGCAGCTCCGGACAGAGAGACAGTCTGGACTGAGGGGCAGTTCTGGATAAATGGCAGCTCTAAGCTAAGGGACAGCTCCGGGACAAGGTAGCTCAGGACAGAGAGGTAGCTCAGATAGAGAGGTAGCTCAGGATAGAGAGGTAGCTCAGGATAGAGAGGTAGTCAGGAAGAGGGCAACTACGGACTGAAGAGCAGCTCCGGACAGAGAGACAGCTCTGGACTGAGGGGCAGTTCTGGATGGCGAACGGCTCTGGACGCTCATGGCTGGCTGACGGCTCTGGACGCTCATGGCTGGCTGACGGCTCTGGACGCTCAGGCTGCTGACGGCTCTGGACGCTCATGGCTGGCTGACGGCTCTGGACGCTCATGGCTGGCTGACGGCTCTGGACGCTCATGGCTGGCTGACGGCTCTGGACGCTCATGGCTGGCTGACGGCTCTGGACGCTCATGCTGGCTGACGGTTTCTGGACGCTCATGGCTCACTGCGGTTCTGGCAGATCCTGTCTGGTTGCGGCTCTGGCGGGTCCTGTCTGGTTGGCGGCTCTGGCGGATCCGGTCGTGGCGGAAGGCTCTGCGGAGCCGGTCTGCGGAAGCTGTTGGCGGAGCCGGTCTGGCGGGAAGGCTCTGCGGATGCGGTCTGGCGGAAGGCTGTGGCGGAGCCGGTCTGGGGGAAGGCTCTGGCGGAGCCAGGTCTGGCGGAGAGAGCTCTGGTGGAGTCCGGTCCTGGCGGAAAGGCTCTAGCGCTCCCTTGTCTGGCGGAAGGCTCTAGCGGCTCTGTCTGCGGAAAGGCTCTAGGAGCGGCTCCTGTCCTGGCGGAAGGGCTCTAGCGGCTTTCCTGTCTGGCGGAAGGCTCTAGGCGGCTCCTGTCCCTGCGGAAAGGCCTCTATGCGGCTTCCTGTCTGGCGGAAGGCTCTAGCGGCTCCTGTTTGGGCGGCACGACTCTGTAGGCTGAGTGGCAGACGGGGCGGCTTTGGCGGCTCATGGAGACGGGCGGCTTTGCAGGCTCATGGGCAGACGGGCGTGCTTTGCAGGCTCATGGCAGACGGGGCGGGCTGTGCGGCTCATGGAGACGGGCGGCGTGCAGGCCTCATGGCAGACGACAGTCAGCCTTGGGTCAGACGGCGCCGTTCAGGGGCGTCAGCGTATGGGCAGACGGCGATTAGGTCCGGCACTGGGCAGACGGATGATTCAGTAGGCACTGGCAGACGGATGACTCAGACTGGCAACTGGCAGAACGGATGACTTCGACGGCAACTGGGTAGAACGGGCACTCGGCGGCTGAGGCAGCACTATAGGCCTGGTGCGTGGTGCGGAACTGGTGGGTACCGGGGCTGGGGACAACGCACCTGAAGGCCTAGTGCGGGTGAGAAGGAACAGGGATACTGGAGCCCTGGATATCGCACATCAGGCCTAAGTGGCGTGGTGCCGGAACCTGGTGGTACCTGGGCTGGGGGACATACGCATTCAGGGCTAGTGCGGGGGGCAGCAACGGAACACTGGGCTCTCAAAGCGCACTATAGGCTATGCGGTGGTACGGCACAGGTGGTTACTTGGCGAGCGCTGGGGCACACGGGACCTCAAGGGCGAGTGCGGGGAACAAGCAAAGTGCGTACAGGGCTCGGGACGCATGGGACATTAGGCCTAGTGCGTTGGTGCCGGGCAACTGGTGGTACCCGGCTGGAGACACGCATCCCCATAGGCGAGTCCGTGGAGGAAGAACAGGCGCTCTGGAGACACACTGGAAGCCTGGTGGTGTGGTGCGCGGAATTGTGGTGGTACCTGGCTGGAGCGGGGAAGTGCTACAGGAGGAGCAGGACTAGGGAAGGGGGCACACAGAGACCTAGTTGTGGCTGGTCATTCCCAGACGGTTAGCACGCAACTCAAGGACGAGCATGGGAGAACTGATCAAGGTCACATCACATCCCGCACACGCTCTGTCGGGTGGATGTCGTGCCTCAACGCACCCAACACAGCAGCTCCCTCATTTCAACTCTCTCCTCCAAACCCTCAATTAAAATCCTTAACAGTCCTGTCTCATTCCCACTGGTCACCCTCCAATACCGCACAATTGTCTGGTTCCCTCTTCGAACGCTGCTTGGTTCCTGAATGGTTGGGTCATTCCTGTCACGGATTGTTCCAAGGGAGGAAGAGAGGACCAAGGCCGCAGCGTGTAAAAATACATCTTCTCTTTATTTCGGAGATGACCGAACGAAGCAAAACAACAAATAGAGACCGTGAAGCTATAACCGAACAAAATGCAAACATGCGACTAGACACAGACACAGACCTAGACAATGACCCAACAAAAAACATGATGCCTTCTTGTGCCTAAAATATGGCTTTCCCAATCAGAGACAAGACGATCCATCTGTCTCTGTTTGAGAACCACTCAGGCCAACCATAGACAATACCTAGAAACATTCACTCAAACCATAAGACATACCTAGAAACATTCACAACAACACAAACCCATACACCTAAACCCAAAACACCCCCTTTTCCATAAACCACCCGAAACGAACAAAACACAACATTCCTGTCACAACCCTGACCTAACTAAAAATAAAAGAAAACAATCTAAGTAACAATGCCAGGTGCTACATACAATCCACATTTTGGGACCATTCCGTTTTAGCTATGTTGTACGGTCTGTACGTTTTCAAATATCACTCTTTTTCTGGATCAGAGAGATTTGAACATATTTTTTCCATCATCGCAAACGGGCTGTGCTATTCTTCCACCAGTAAGACTCTGGTATTCCAACATGGCCCCTGTGTAGTTTCTAGGCGATTTCAGACACAACTGCAACCCCTCTATATGAGACACATGGCCGTTCCATCCTCAGAGCTAACACGTGCTCCTCTCCAACCTCAAAATGTAAATCAAACTCATTGACAGTTTTCCCCAGTGGACCGAATGTTAATCTGATCTGCCAGTTGGCTCCATTGACAAAAGTGACCGTGCTTTAGCTATAACCCAGCATGACGGTGGTATATAATGATGATGAGTGGAGCTTAGTGGTGTACTGAACGCACACACACACACACACACTAGCACTCCATCATCATGAAGTGCTTTGAGAGACTAGTCAAGGACCATATCACCTCCACCCTACCTGACACCTAGACCCACTCCAATTTGCTTTCCGGAACCAATAGGTCCACAGACGACGCAATCGCAATCACACTGCCCTAACCCATCTGGACAAGAGGAATACCTATGTAAGAATGCTGTTCATCGACTACAGCTCAGCATTTAACACCATAGTACCCTCCAAACTCGTCATAAGCTGAGACCCTGGGTCTCGACCCCACCCTGTGCAACTGGTTCTGGACTTCGTGACAGGCGCCCCCAGGTGGTGAGGGTAGGAAACACTCTCCACCCAGCTGATCCTCAACACTGGGCCCCCACAAGGGTGTGTTCTCAGCACCTCTCCTGTACTCCTGTTCACCCATGACTGCGTGGCCATGCACGCCTCCAACTCAATCATCAAGTTTGCAGACAACACTACAGTGGTGGGCTTGATTACCAACAACGACGAGACGGCCTACAGGGGAGGTGAGGGCCCTCGGAGTGTGGTTCAGGAAAATAACCTCACACTCAATGTCAACAAAACAAAGGAGATGATCGTGGACTTCAGGAAACAGCAGATGGAGCATCCCCCTATCCACATCGACGGGACAGTAGTGGAGAAGGTGTAAAGTTTTGAGTTCCTCGGCATACACATCGGACAAACTGAAATGGTCCACCCACACAGACAGCGTGGTGAAGAAGGCGCAGCAGCGCCTCTTCACACTCAGGAGGCTGAAGAAATTTGGCTTGTCACCAAAAACACTCAAACTTTTAAGATGCACAATCGAGAGCATCCTGTCGATTATAAGAACCGTAAGGCTCTCCAGAGGGTAGTGAGGTCTGCACAATGCATCACCGGGGCAAACTACCTGCCCTCAGGACACCACACCCCCGATGTCACAGGAAGGCCAAAAAGATCATCAAGAAACAACAACACCCGAGCCACTGCCTGTTTACCCCGCTATCATCCAGAAGGCGAGGTCAGTACAGGTGCATCAAAGCAGGGACCGAGAGACTGAAAAACAGCTTCTATCTCAAGGACATCAGACTGTTAAACAGCCATCACTAGCATTGAGTGACTGCTGCCAACATACTGACTCAATCTCTAGCCACTTTAATAATAAAACATTTGATGTAATAAATGTATCAATACCCACTTTAAACAATGCCACTTTATATAATGTTTACATACCCTACATTACTCATCTCATATGTATATACTGTACTCTATACCATCTACTGCATCTTGCCTATGCCGTTCCGCCATCGCTCATCCATATATTTGTATGTATATTATTCTTATTCATTCCTTATACACTTGTGTGTATAAGGTAGTTGTTGTGAAATTGTTAGATTCCTTGTTAGATATTACTGCACGGTCGGAATAGAAGCACAAGCATTTCGCTACACTCGCATTAACAATCTGCTAACCATGTGTATGTGACAAATGACATTTGATTTGTAGACAGACGACACACACACAAACACATATGTACAGTACACACACACACATCACATACGCACCACACACACACACAGCATTACTCTTTTACTATTGCTCAGCAGATTCCTAATGCTGAGAGCCCAGGGCCCCCTGAGAGAAAGTGGTGGAGACACTTTAAACACAACATCCAAACAAGTTGAACTAAACTTCACATTTAAGTGCCTTGGACGAGAACACAAACCTAGCTGATGGTCCATTAATCTCCATTATTAACTTCCATTCAAGATCTGGTTTACAAACTGTAAGGCCTTCAGTAATGCTTAAACTGGGATAGACAGAGGTTGCCCCTGATACTGACAGTCGGAAATCCCCCTGCCTCCACCCACTCTAGATATGTAATTGAAGGAAACTTCTAGCTCAAGTGATACACTGATATACAAAACATTTGATAACATAGACTACCAGGTGACTCCAGGTGAAAGCTATGATCCCTTATTGATGCCACTTGGTAAATCCATTTCAGTCAGTGCAGATGAAGGGGAGAGCGGTTAAAGAAGGTTTTTAAGCCTTGAGACAATTGAGACATGGATTGTGTATGTGTGCCATTCAGAGGGCGAATGGGCAAGACATAAAATGTAAGTGCCTATGAACGAGGTATAGTAGTAGGTGCCATGCGCACCGGTTTGGGTCAAGAACTGCAACGCTGCTGGYMTTTRCKCCCTKGACAGTTTCCCATGTGTATCAAGAATGGTTCACCACCCAAAGGACACRCAACAAACTTAACACAACTGTGGAAAGCATTGGAGTCAACGTGGGCCATCATCCCTGTGGAGTGCTTTCGGTACCTTGTAGAGTCCTTGCCCCGGCGAATTGAGGCTGATCTGAGGAGCAACTCAATATTAGGAAGGTGTTCCTAATGTTTGGTATACTCAGTGTATAGCAACACCTCATAGTTTATATGCAGCGGTGATGCATCACTCTCATATTGTGGWTAATGAGTGGTCCTGCATGGCTCGGTTGGTAGAGCATGGTGCTTGCAACTCCAGAATTGTGGGTTTGATTCCCAGAACCACTCATACGTAAAGATGTTGCAAGCGTGACTCAAGCCGTATTTATATTGTGACATATTTCAGTACGTCGTCTTGCCATGCTACTGAACGGACAAGTTTAGTGTTTGTAACGCAAGATTGAGTAGAGCATGTCTCTCGTCAGAGATCGCACTTATTTTTGGCAGAGTTCCTCTGCCCAGTGTCTGTATTATTTTGCCCATCTTAATATTATATTTTTATGGGCCAGTCTGAGATATGGCTATTTCTTTGCAACTCTGCCTAGAAGGCCAGCATCCCGGAGTCGCCTCTTCACTGTTGACGTTGAGACTGGTGTTTTGCGGGTACTATTAAATGAAGCTGCCAGTTGAGGACTTGTGAGGKGTCTGTTTCTCAAACTAGACACTAATGTACTTGTCCTCTTGCTCAGTTGTGCACCGGGACCTCCCTTTACTCTTCCTATTCTGGTTAGAGCCAGTTTGCGCTGTTCTGTGAAGGGAGTAGTACACAGCATTGTACGAGATCTTCCGTTTCTTGGCAATTTCTCGTATAGAATAGCCTTCATTTCTCTGAACAAGAATAGACTGCCAAGTTTCAGAAGAAAGTTCTTTGTTTCTGGCCATTTTGAGCCTGTAATCGAACCAACAAATGCTGATGCTCCAGATACTCAACTAGTCTAAAGAATGACAAAAGGGTTTTCCAATGATCAATTAGCCTGTTAAAATTATAAACTTGGATTAGCTAACACAGCMTTTCATTGGAACAGGAGTGATGGTTGCTGATAATGGGCCTCTGTACGCCTATGTAGATATTCCATWAAAAATCTGCCATTTCCAGCTACGATAGTCATTTTCAACATTAACAATGTTTGCACTGTATTTCTGATCAATTTGATGTTATTTTAATGGACAAAATGTGCTTTTCTTTCAAAAACAAGGACATTTCTAAGTAACCCCAAACTTCCGAACGGTAGTGTACCTACAGAGCTTCTACCACCTTGGTCCCCTGTGCACACACACATACCTGGGGTGGTTTCTCCAGTGACAGTGTGGCCCATGGGGTGTCATCGGTCCACCAGCCACTCTGCCTGTGTGTGGCCCGGACCTTGGCCTTGCTCTTGGTKGGACTCTTCCTTACGCTGTCCCTCAGGTTGGTGAACTTGACCCGGCTCTTAGACATGGAGGCGGGCAGCGTGCAGGAGCTATAGTTTCTCTGGGGGCTCTGTAGGGGGAGCGGTTGCAAGAGCAGCGGGTGGAGGTTCAAAGGAGGGGTGTTGGGTGTCTGCTCCATCTGGTGAGGATGATTGTGGTAGTGGTGATGATGATGCTGCTGGCGCTGTAGCTGCTGCTGTTGTTGTTGTAGTTGATGGTGGTGTATCTTTTGTTGTTGGTCGTGTTGTAATGCCTGCTGTTGGAGCTGCTGGTGGTGATGAATCTGTGGCTGTTGTTGGTGCTGTAGCTGCAACTGTAGCTGTTGGGGGTGCTGAATCTGCATCTGTGGTTGTTGGAGCTGCTGTTGGAGCTGGATCTGCTGTTGTTGGWGGTGTTGTTGCGGTCTGTGGATCAGACCCAGCTGGCTCTGGGTCTGCTGGAGCCTCTGTTGGGTGTGTTGGACCCGGGGCTGGTTCTGGTTCCCCAGGGCCTGGTTCCCAGGCAACCTACCCTGCCCGGAGACCACCTTTCCTGGGCTGAGACTGCAACCCTCAGGGCTTCCGCAGCAGTACTCGTGATTATGGTAGTAGGTGGTCATGGCTGGGGCTTAGACGAAGGTCCAAGGTAGGTCCAAGAAAAGATGTAGCAATGGTAGAGTTGGAGATGGAGATGAGGAGTAGGTACAGTAGAAAGCCTGGTATTCCTCTTCGGTCTCATGTAGCAGGCTAGCTAGCGGTGTATAGCGTGCTACCAGTGAGAGACCACAGCACAGCAGCACAACAGAGATATCCAGTCTCCAGTCTTATCRTCTGGCTACAGCACAGATATATCCAGTCTCCAGTCTTATCTTCTGGCTACAGCCCCCTCTCTCCACTCTCTCTCTCTCTTTCTCTTCTGCACTGCTTCCCTCTCAGATCGTTCAGCATCTCTGCCTCTCCATCTCTCTATCGCTTTCCCTCTCCCTCGCTCACCAATTAATGAGATCCAGTGGGCACTGCACATGACAGCACACAGGCATGAATAATCAATGTTGAGCCGGGACTGTGATACGGGGATCAGGCCTCGTCGGTGGACAGTGGCTGACCCTCCATGCTCCCTACAATGGGAGGAGGAGTGTGATAGTTACCTGTCAAACTCACATCTACATTCACAGGCTTTTGTTTCTCTTTTCATGAAAGCATTAGCAGTGTTTCCCCTATATTAATTTTGAAGCAGTGGAGACTGCGCTATTGGCCACAGCCACCCCCCCTACAAAAAATTATAAAATAGAAAACGCTGACTAGTGAACGCTTCTAAAGTACGGGAAGTTTAACAGTGTGTGTGTGTGTGCGCATTTGGATGTGTGTGAAGAAGAGCCCACAGTTTCTCCAGTGTGTCTGTCCTCCTGACGTCCATCCTTAGAGAGAGGTTTATTTAGCCTGATACAATAGTGTTTAACAGGATGGAAGGCAACAGGTGACCAGTCATGACCAGCTGTGGGTCTACTCTGTATGACGACACAGAGACAACACGCTACAGCAGGCGCTAAGAGCACAGAAGTGTGTCATGATGGATGTGGGACTGTACATACTGTACAGAGAATGAACCTCTAAGACAACTCTAGAGTTATTCCTGACATACACTCTGTACTAATTCTGCTACATATCTCTAAAGGGTACACCATTAGATATAGAGATACATTAGACACATGATGTGGTACATTTCCTCAATGTGCGTTTAATATTTGTAAATCACAAGCATCTATGGGACAAACAATACCTCGGGTCATATGACCAAAGCAAAGACATATATGCTTGGTATTTCATGTTTATTCAAATGATATATAGCACTGTGCCTRTCTAGCAGTCATATACTAAAACTCTACAGTGCCTTGCAAAWGTATTCATCCCCCTTGGTGTTTTTCCTATTTTGTTGCATTACAACCTGTAATTTAAATGAATATTTCTTTGGAGTTCATGTAATGGACATGCACAAAATATTCCAAATTGGTGAAGTGAANCTATTTTGTTGCATTACAACCTGTAATTTAAATGAATATTTCTTTGGAGTTCATGTAATGGACATGCACAAAATATTCCAAATTGGTGAAGTGAAATTTAAAAAATAAAAATAAAAAAAATAAAACACTAAAAGGTTATGCGTGCATATGTATTCACCCCCTTTGCTATGAAGCCCCTAAATAAGATCTGGTGCAACCAATTACCTTCAGAAGTCACATAATTAGTTAGATTGCACACAGGTGGACTTTATTTAAGTGTCACATGATCTCAGTATATATACACACCTGTTCTGAAAGGCCCCAGAGTCTGCAACACACCCAAGCAAGCGGCACCACCAAGCAAGCGGCACCATGAAGACCAAGGAGCGCGCCAAACAGGTCAGGGACAAAGTTATGGAGAGGTACAGATCAGGGCTGAGTTATAAAAAAATATCTGAAACTTTGAACATCCCATGGAGCACCATTAAGTCCATTATTAAAAAATGGAAAGAATATGGCACCACAACAAACCTGCCAAGAGAGAGCCGCCCACCAAAACTCACGGACCAGGCAAGGAGGGCATTAATCAATCAGAGATGCATCAAAGAGACCAAAGATGACCCTGAAGGAGCTGCAAAGCTCCACAGCGGAGATTTGTGTATCTGTCCATAGGACCACTTTAAGCCGTACACTCCACAGAGCTGGGCTTTACAGAAGAGTGGCCAGAAAAAAAGCCATTGCTTAAAGAAAAGAATAAGCAAACAAGTTTGGTGTTCGCCAAAAGGCATGTGGGAGAGTCCCCAAGCATATGGAAGAAGGTACTCTGGTCAGTTGAGACAAATGTAGCTTTTTGGCCATCAAGGAAAACGCTATGTCTGGCACAAACCATAGAATACCATCCCCACAGTGAAGTATGGTGGTGGCAGCATCATGGTGGTGGCAGCATCATGCTGTGGGGATGTTTTTTGTCGACAGGGACTGGGAAACTGGTCAGAATTAAAGGAATGATGAATGGCGCTAAATACAGGGAAATTCTTGAGGGAAACCTGTTTGTCTTCCAGAGATTTGAGACTGGGATGGAGGTTCACCTTCCAGCAGGACAATGACCCTAAGCATACTGCTAAAGCAACACTCGAGTGGTTTAAGGGGAAAACATTTAAATGTCTTGGAATGGCTTAGTCAAAGCCCAGACCTCAATCCAATTGAGAATCTGTGTATGACTTAGAGTGCTGTACATGTTGTGTAAATCAAATGATACAAACCCTTCAAAAAAATATATTTATTTCCAGATTGTAATGCAACAAAATTCCAAGGGGTGAATACTTCGCAAGCCACTATAGGCTCAAGGTAGGTGGCATTAATGTGTGTCATGGCTAGCCCTCACCAGAAATTTGAACTGTTCACTTTTCCATTGTAACGCACAGAGAACACATAGACAGAGTGGCTCTTTATAAAGAGCCAACACTAGTGCTGAGGGCACTGAGAAAGAAAGAAAGAATGAGAACTGTAACCCAGAGTAAGAAAGAATAAGACTGAGTGAGAAAGAGAGATGAGAGTGAGTGAAACAGAGAGACAAAGGGAGGACTGCAAATCAGGGTAAGAGAGAGAGAGAAAGGAAGAGCAAGAGGCTCTACTGTACGTGAAGACTAACCCTATAGGCTATTTTATTCTGCCAGTTAAAGTGCTACGAAGAATAGGTTAGCATCTCACCGCTAAAACACCCACTCTGACAAGGACAGCCCTGGAAAGACCAGTAATTGCATTAAAAAGAAAGGGAGGGGAGAAAGAGAAAGAAATGGACAAAGTGTGTCAGATATACTGGAAGTAGTGTACAGGAACCCTTCAAATACAATGACTGAAAAGAACATCTTCATGTGAATCTGTGTAAAATAGTGTAATTATTAACCTAACACAAAGGCACGGCAAGCGAGGGAGAAATACACTTACTACAGGAATGGGTAATAACAAATAATGGACTGCATTTCACAGCATTTTCACCCAAGGTCTCAAAGTACCTTGTAAAGTATGGGGATAACCCAACCCAACCACCCCGCTGGAGTTTCTGTTAGCACTTTATGTGACGTCATGTACAGGGGGCTGTATGGTTTAGGGGTTCAAACTTTCATGCACTGTGAACCATCTGAGGCCTTTCAGACTGTCTTGTGACCAACCCAATATTACTGCTCACAAATGTAGCATTACGCTGTATGTTCTGGGCTCTCCCTTTGGAACCACTGTAGTAATGGCTCTCCGGATTAGCAGTCACTGGAGAAAGCATACCAAGACTAAACACCAGAGGGCTCTTCAGGCCCACAAGGACCGGCACTTACACTAGCCTATAAGGATGAAGCTTCTCATAGACACTGATCTAAGATCAGCTTTGTGCTTCCCCTGCCGAATGGTTAGGATAAGATTCAGAAAGGGAAACTAATCCTAGATCTGTGCCTACAGGCAACTTCTACAAAGTGCGGCCACAGGGGGCAGGTCGCCTAGTGGTTAGAGCGTTGGGCCAGTAACCACAAGGTTGCAAGATCGATCCCTGAGCTGAGAAGGTAAAAATCTGTTGTTCTGCCCCTGAACAAGGCAGTTAACCCACTATTCATAGCTGTCATTGTAAAATAAGAATTGTTCTTAACTGACTTTGATAGATCCAGGAGAATCTCCACCTCATCTGAAGAGCTTTCATATACATCACTTACTCCAGTCCCATTGCAGTGACTGGCTGGGAGAAGTGATATTGTAACTTTATCGAGAGCCAATAGTAACTCAATTCTGCTCAGGGTTCAGGTGTGCAGAGTAGGATTATGCTGGCACAGTAAATCTAATATATCCAGTGTACAGTAAACTGGAGGCAACCGTATTTGGCCTGCCTAGGTAAGGGCAAAGGTACTCTCATTGGCAGAGACAGTTCTCTGAGAGTAAGGCAATGCCTTGGTGGAAATAACTTGGGCACTGAGAATTCAAGGAGATTATATGGAAAGCGAGAGAGCGTGTGTATGTGGTGCGTGTGGAGAGTTGATGTGCGAGGTAGAGTGAGTCTCCGTCCACACAGTGAGCGTGACGCAGTGATAAACAACCACAAACTGTCCGATCTGCACTGACCCTCTCTCCCTTTTTCGTTGTTTGTGATATTTTCACTGCACTGTCAAGAGGAGAGCTCGCAAGTAAACAATGTACCGTTTACACCCCGCTGTATACTGTGAATATTACGAATAAACCTTGATTTGATTGGAGCCAAGACTAACAAAATAACACAAAATAATACAACAACAGGTGGCACTCTGTGTGTGTGGTGTGTGCATCTGTCTGAATTCGTGTTTGTCTAAGTGTGTGATGTGTCTAAGCATGTGTGTGTGTGTGGTGTGGTGTGTGTGTGTGTGTTGTGTGTGTGCATCATACAGAGCAGATGGCTGGTAGGGAGAGGGAAAGCAGAGGAGGGTATTATTTGATTGAGGTGACTGCCTTCTGGTGTTGGATACAGCATCACTGCCTAGCCATCGAAACTGCACCACCATGTGTGTGTGTAAACACGTGTGCCCAACACGCACCAGCACAACCCCTCAGCTAGCGGAGTCAAAATAAATAAACAAACAATACAACACTTGCTTCGTTTGACGATCACCACGGCAACGCACGATGCAATATACAAACCGGAGGAGAGGAGAGGCGAGGACCAGAGAGGCCTTCTGTCATGATGGTTGCAATGTAAGGTTATGTGTGGTCTCTGGGGCTAGCGCTACTCTGATACGTCAAAGACTAAAACCATGGAGGATTACACAGACAAATTGTCCAATTGAGAGAGGAGGGAGAGGAGAGAAAAGAAGGTCGAGAGTGACATAGGTTGGAACAAAAATTCTGACAGCAAACCCCCTTTTTCCAGGTTATATGTTCCTTTCTGTTCCTTTTGTAACCTGTGAAATCAACAGTTACATTTCGCTCATTCAATTACTTCACAAATTAGAGCAGGCAAGCTAGTTTTACATGCGTGATGGACAGACAAGTTAGCCTATGGCGCAAGATGCGACTGACATTTTGCGAGTGGGGAGAGAGATAGAGATGGTTGGAGGAGGAGGCTTGAAGCTTATCTGAATTAGGTCCACAGAATAATACCTAGGAGGACCGGCTTCTATGGGGAACATTTAATATCCTTTGAGCTAGCTAGCTAACAAGCTTAACCATTCTTCTCTAGCTAACTTGACTGAGTCAGGACTTTGCACAGGAGCTTTGTTGCATTTTTTGTGGGACTAGAAAAATGCCTGGAACGTAAAATAATGTTATTAAGCAGTTCCCATGCTTTTAAAAAATAACTGTTCTGTTTCGAAACAGTATGGATCATTTTCGTTCCAGTTCCGTTTCTGTTCCCTGAACAGTTCCAACCACTGGATCCTTGAATATGAACCTGAGTGATAGAGTGATAAAGAGCTGTTGTAACCAGAGCAGGCGAGGAGAGGAGGTGCTGTCATTGGAGCTTAATGGACGCGTTGCTGAAAGGAGCTCACAAAGACTAAGCCTTTACTCTTTTAAAACTACAAATGACTTATAAATTAGCTGCCACCATTCACAGGG
Organism: Salvelinus sp. IW2-2015; assembly: GCF_002910315.2. Taxonomy (NCBI): domain Eukaryota; kingdom Metazoa; phylum Chordata; class Actinopteri; order Salmoniformes; family Salmonidae; genus Salvelinus; species Salvelinus sp. IW2-2015. Next base: position 38,695,846 of record NC_036853.1, on the reverse strand, counting down.
CCTCTGGAAATACACTAGCCTGACAGTGGAGATATGGTCACAAACATAGCTAGAGATGCTAACGCTTATACACAGAATTACCTACCTATTCCCTCAGGTAGCTACACACTACACCCATCGCCTGAGATAGATACAGGGGAGTAAAGGGGATTCCTTCTGGGATAGAGAGAGAGGAGACAGTTTCACTAGAATAAACTACTTTCTCTCCACCAGTTCCTATTAAAGATCCCTATATCCCTACTATTCAAGGTCCTTCCATTTTGGGGAAGGATCACCAAAGCAATCCCCCTGTGTTTTCCCTCCGTTTTACATGATAGTCTGTTAAGAAACACTCTGTAGTTTGTGTATAAGTTTCCCCCCAGAGATGTCATGTCCTCACGCATTATTACAGTTCCCAACCATGATACAGAGAGACATTTACCTCTGCTTTTTACCATTACTCCACTCCAGTCCACCACTTATAGAGAGACAACATCTCCAACACAACAGTCCATGTTACCTGAGAAAGCTTTCGAACACCCGACCACACTAGAATAGATGCACTAAATATTACATAAAAAAGTACAATTTTTCAAGTTTTCTACACAAGGACATACATCCAATCATTCAATACTGCATGACCATACAGCTCTGTACATTGTAGTCCTTACAAATAATTTGATTTACACCAACCTGACACACACACAGACACACACGTGAGCACTACAGTAAACTCTTCTTCCCAGTGCCCTTCTCCATCCTTCCCTCTCTCAAAAAGTCTCCATCCATTCTCTCCATCTTTCCTCCCTCAGTAAAAGACTGTGAGGATGAATTTATGTTTATGCTAAGTGCCCTGTATTACACCTTGGAAGAAGCGCCAGGCCCAGTCCGTTATGATTACAGCTTTTCTCAGAGGATGAAAGAGCACTGAGTGCGCTAGCACTGCCTACCACACGCACAGGTTTTATATTGTTCCTTTCTGTTCCTTTTGTAACCTGTGAAATCACAGTTACATTTCGCTCATTCAATTACTTCACAAATTAGAGCAGGCAAGCTAGTTTTTACATGCGTGATGACAGACAAGTGTAGCCTATGCGCAAGATGCGACTGACATTTGCGAGTGGGAGAGAGATAGAGATGGTTGAGGAGGAGGCTTGAAGCTTATCTGAATTAGGTCCACAGAATAATACCTAGGAGGACCGGCCTTCTATGGGGAACATTTAATATCCTTTGAGCTAGCTAGCTACAAGCTTAACCATTCTTCTCTAGCTAACTTGACTGAGTCAGGACTTTGCACAGGAGCTTTGTTGCATTTTTTGTGGACTAGAAAAATGCCTGGAACGTAAATAATGTTATTAAGCATCCCATGCTTTTAAAAATAACTGTTCTGTTTCGGAACAGTATGGATCATTTCGTTCCAGGTTCCGTTTCTGTTCCCTGAACCAGTTCCAACCACTGGATCCTTGAATATGAACCTGAGTGATAGAGTGATAAAGAGCTGTTGTAACCAGAGCAGGCGAGAGAGAGGGGGTGCTGTCATTGGAGCTTAATGACGCCGTTGCTGAAAGGAGCTCACAAGACTAAGCCTTTACTCTTTTAAAACTACAAATGACTTATAAATTAGCTTGCCACCATTCACAGGCCTCTGGAAATACCACTAGCCCTGACAGTGGAGATATGGTCACAAACAGTAGCTAGAGATGCTAACGCTTATACACAGAATTACCTACCTATTCCCTCAGGTAGGCTACACACTACACCCATCGCCTGAGATAGATTACAGGGAGTAAAGGGATTCCTTTCTGGATAGAGAGAGAGGAGACAGTTTCACTAGAATAAACTACTTTTCTCTCCACCAGGTTCCTATTAAAGGATCCCTATATCCCTACTATTCAAGGTCCTTTCCATGTTTGGGAAGGATCCACCAAAGCCAATCCCCCTGTGTTTTCCCTCCGTTTTACATGATAGTCTGTTAAGAAACACTCTGTAGTTTGTGTATAAGTTTCCTCCCCAGAGATGTTCATGTCCTCACGCAATTAATTACCAGTGCCCAACCATGATACAGAGAGACATTACCTCTGCTTGTTTACCATTTACTCCACTCCAGTCCAACCACTATAGAGAGACATATACTATCTCCACACAACAGTCCATTGTTACCTTGAGAAAGCTTTCAACACCCGACCACACTAGATAAATCACTAAATAATTACAATAAAAGTACAATTGTTTCAAGTTTTCTACACAATGGAACATTACATCACATTCATTCAATACTGCATGACCATACCAGCTCTTACATTTTTTAGTCCTGACAAATAATTGATTTACACAACCTGCACACACCACACAGACCACACACCGTGAAGCACTACCAGTAAACTCTTCTTCCCAGTGCCCTTCTCCATTCCTTCCCGTCTCTCAAAAGTCTCCATCCATTCCTCTCCATCTTTCCTCCCTCAGTAAAAGACTGTGGAGGATTGAATTTTATGTTTATGCTAAGTGCCCTGTATACACCTTGGGAAGAAAGCGCCAGGCCCCAGTCCGTTATGATTACAGCTTTTTCTCAAGGATGAAAGACACTGAGTGCTGCTTAGCACTGCCTACCACACGCACAGGTTATATTGTTCCTTTCTGTTCCTTTTGTAACCTGTTGAAATCAACAGTTACAATTCGCTCATTCAATTGACTTCACAAATAAGGCAGGCAAGCTAGTTTTTACACTGCGTGGATGGACAGACAAGTGTAAGCCTATGGCGCAAGATGCGACTGACATTTTGCGAGTGGGGGAGAGAGATAGACGATGGTTGAGGAGTAGGCTTTGAAGCTATCTGAATTAGGTCCACAGAATAATACCTAGGAGGACCGGCTTCCTATGGGGAACAATTTAATATCCTTTGAGCTAAGCTAGCTAACAAGCTTAACCATTCTTCTCATAGCTAACTTGACTGAGTCAGACTTTGCACCATGAGCTTCTGTTGCATTTTTTGTGGTGGGACTAAGAAAATGCCTGGAACGTAAAATAATGTTTATTAAGCAGTTCCCCATGCTTTTAAAAATAACTGTTCTGTCTTCGGAACAGTATGGATCATTTTCGTTCCAGGTTCCGTTTCTGTTCCCTGAACCAGTTCCAACCACTGGATCCTTTGAATATGAAACCTGAGTGAGAGTGCATAAAGAGCTGTTGTACCAGAGCAGGCGAGGAGAGGAGTGTGCTGTCATTGGAGCTTAATGGACGCGTTGCCTGAAAGGAGCTACACAAAGCTAAGCCTTTACTCTTTCAACTAACAAATGGACTTATAAATTTAGCTGTGCCACCATTCACAGGGCCTCTGGAAATGTCCTCACGCATCTATTACAGTGCCAACCTATGATACACGAGAGACATTTACCTCTGCTTTTTCCCATTACTCCAACTCCAGTCCACCAACTTATAGACAGAGACATACATACTCCAACACAACAGTCCATGTTACCTTGAGAAAGCTTTCGAACACCCGACCACACTAGAATAGATGCACTAAATATACATAAAAAAGTACAATTGTTTCAAGTTTTCTACACCAATGGACATACATCACAATCATTCAATACTGCATGACCATACAGCTCTGTAATTTTGTAGTCCTGCTACAAAAATTGATTTACACATACCTGCACACACACACGACACACACGTGAGCACTACAGTAAACTCTTCTTCCCAGTGCCCTTCTCCATCCTTCCCTCTCTCCAAAAGTCTCCATCCATTCCTCTCCATCTTTTCCTCCCTCAGTAAAAAGGACTGTGAGGATGAATTTATGTTTATGCTAAGTGCCCTGTATTTACACCTTGGGAAGAAGCGCCAGGCCCAGTCCGTTATGATTACAGCTTTTCTCAGAGGATGAAAGAGCACTGAGTGCTGCTAGCACTGCCTACCACACGCACAGACAGCAGGCCGTGGTATCAGGAAATCAGCATACAGACAGCGGGCCATGTGCATCAGCACACAGGCAGCAGCCCTTCCAGCTCACTAGTAGGCCTATTCTTGAACACCCTCAAGCATCTTTACACCAACATTTTGCTCAACAGATCTGGATGACAATGAGTTTGCCGAAACATTAAAAGACAAATCAAGCTTGTAGTTAATCCTGGTCTTGTCTTGTCCAGGTGTAAAGTCAACACAAACATTTTGTAAATTCATCTGCTATCAGTGTGTAATGAAGAGAATTTCTGTCCATGGAAGAGAATTTCTGTCCATCAGTGTGTAATGGAAGAAAATTTTGATTTTATTGGGATCCCCATTAGGCGACGGCAATGTCCCCTAGTCTTCTGGGGTCCAACATATAATGAAAAATACATTACTGACAAAAATACTTTACATACATACATACCTTATTACATATAGATGTCGAATATTCATTTGATCACTATTTTGTTGCTGAGAATTTTCCTGCATAGCAGGAAGTGCAAGCTCACCCCCCCACCAGGGGTATTTTCACAGTCCCCAAATACAGAACAAATTCAAGAAAACGTACAGTTTTATATAGAGCCATTATTGCATGGAACTCCATCCGTCTCATATTGCTCAAACGAACAGTAAACCTGGTTTTAAAAAAAACAGATAAAGCAACACCTCATGGCACAACGCCTCTCCCCTATTTGACCTAGATAGTTTGTATGCATTGACATTTAGGCTACGTGTGGCTTTAAAAAGAATATGTAATTCTGTCCTTGAGTTGTTCTTGTCTATTAATGTTCTGTATTATGTCATGTTTCATATTTTGTGTGGACCCCAGGAAGAGTAGCAGCTGCTTTTGCAACAGCTAATGGGGATCATAATAAAATACCAAATATATTCAAAAGGCTTTAAAAAGGCTTCTAAATGTCAGACTTGATTTTCCCGAACAAAAAATGTATTCAACCCCTACAAAAAATGCCATTAATTATAATCCACATATCCTGTTGCTGCAGGATGATTTCCCCGCTGTATCAAATTGGCTCAAATTAAGATCCTAATACATATGTATACATATGCCTTAACTAGGTCGACTAGGTCATATAGGGAAGAGGCGTTGTGTTGTTTTATTCTTTGTTTTTTTAATCAAATGTTGCTGTTCACTTGATTAATTTGAGATGGAAGGGAGTTCCATGTGATCATGGTTCTATATAATTCTTTATATTGCCTTGAATTCATTACAGACTTTGGAACTGTAAAGAGACCCCTGATGGCATGTCTTGCTTACTCCTTTTTGGATTATTAAACATCTAAGACTACATCTGCCTCCTGTGTCTGCATCTGGGTCTCGCCTTGAGTTATGATGGCAACAAGTAAACAAAAATAATAATTCACAATCTACAGCAAACCTTCAAGTGGACCACAAAAAATACTAAATAATGAAATGATTAATAAGTGACAAACAACAACTATATAAAGATAACTTTAGTCCATTACTCAACAATATGAAAGCAGATCTAATAAAAAAAAACGTACTTCTTTAGAATGGCATGCTTACCAAAGTTTTGTATTCATTTTTGTTAATACCAATTACCAAACAAAGACATTCTTTAAAAATGTATACTCGGTCATAACAGAACTTATATGGGCAAATAAAATGTATAGAATAAAAATTATTGTTTTACATCTTCCTAAGTCTGAGGGTCATATTTACCTTTCAGGCTTGGAATTGTATCAACTCGCTACCCAATACTTTTATTTGCAACATATAGTTAAATCCAATATGGGCACAACTTGAGGATGTGCGTGGTCATTCCCAGCATATATTTACATGTCTATTTTCAAGGGATATGAACATTAACATATTCATAGTTACATTTTAAGTCTGAAGTTTACATATACTTAGGTTGGAGTCATTAAAACTCGTTTTTCAACCACTNACCCTAAGCATACTGCTAAAGCAACACTCGAGTGGTTTAAGGGGAAACATTTAAATGTCTTGGAATGGCTTAGTCAAAGCCCAGACCTCAATCCAATTGAGAATCTGTGGTATGACTTAGAGTGCTGTACATGTTGTGTAAATCAAATGATACAAACCCTCCAAAAAAATATATTTTATTTCCAGATTGTAATGCAACAAAATTCCAAGGGGGTGAATACTTTCGCAAGCCACTATAGGGCTCCAAGGTAGGTGGCATTAATGTGTGTCATGGCTAGCCCTCACCAGAGAAATTTGAACTGTTCACTTGTTCCATTGTAACGCACAGAGAGACACATAGACAAGCTAGTACATGAGAGTCTTTATAAAAAGAGCCAACACTAGTGCTGAGGGCACTGAGAAAGAAAGAAAGAAATGAGAACTGTAACCCAGAGTAAGAAAGAATAAGACTGAGTGAGAAAGAGAGATGAGAGTGAGTGAAACAGAGAGACAAAGGGGAGGACTGCAAATCAGGGTAAGAGAGAGAGAGAAGGGGAAGAGCAAGAGGTCTCTACTGTACGTGAAGTACTAACCCTATAGGCTATTTTATTCTGCCAGTTAAAGTGGCTACGAAGAATAGGTTAGCATCTCACCGCTAAAAACACCACTCTGACAAAGGACAGCCCTGAAAGACCAGTAATTGCATTAAAAAGAAAGGGAGGGGGGAGAAAGAGAAAGAAATGGACAAAGTGTGTCAGATATACTGGAAGTAGTGTACAGGAACCCTTCAAATACAATGACTGAAAAGAACATCTTCATGTGAATCTGTGTAAAATGTGTAATTATTAACCTAACACAAAGGCACGGCAAGCGAGGGAGAGATACACTTACTACAGGAATGGGTAATAACAAATAATGGACTGCATTTACACAGCATTTTCACCCAAGGTCTCAAAGTACCTTGTAAAGTATGGGGATAACCCAACCCAACCACCCCCGCTGGATGGTTTCTGTAGCACTTTATGTGACGTCATGTACAGGGGGCTGTATGGTTTAGGGGTTTCAAACTTTCATGCACTGTGAACCATCTGAGGCCTTTCAGACTGTCTTGTGACCAACCCAATATTACTGCTCACAATGTAGCATTACGCTGTATGTTCTGGGGCTCTCCCTTTGGGAACCACTGTAGTAATGGCTCTCCCATTAGCAGTCACTGGAGAAAGCATACCAAGACTAAACACCAGAGGGCTCTTCAGGCCCACAAGGACCGGCACTTACACTAGCCTATAAGGATGAAGCTTCTCATAGACACTGATCTAAGATCAGCTTTGTGCTTCCCCTGCCGAATGGTTAGGATTAAGATTCAGAAAGGGGAAACTAATCCTAGATCTGTGCCTACAGGCAACTTCTACAAAGTGCGGCCACAGGGRGGCAGGTCGCCTAGTGGTTAGAGCGTTGGGCCAGTAACCACAAGGTTGCAAGATCGAATCCCTGAGCTGAGAAGGTAAAAATCTGTTGTTCTGCCCCTGAACAAGGCAGTTAACCCACTATTCATAGGCTGTCATTGTAAATAAGAATTTGTTCTTAACTGACTTTGATAGATCCAGGAGAATCTCCACATCATCTGAAGAGCTTTCATATACATCACTTACTCCAGTCCCATTGCAGTGACTGGCTGGGAGAAGTGATATTGTAACTTTATCGAGAGCCAATAGTAACTCAATTCTGCTCAGGGTTCTAGGTGTGCAGAGTAGGATTATGCTGGCACAGTAAATCTAATATATCCAGTGTACAGTAAACTGGAGGCAACGGTATCTTGGCCTGCCTAGGTAAGGGCAAAGGTACTCTCATTTGGGCATGAGACAGTTCTCTGAGAGTAAGGCAATGCCTTGGTGGAAATAACTTGGCACTGAGAATTCAAGGAGATTATATGGGAAAGCGAGAGAGCGTGTGTATGTGGTGCGTGTGGGAGAGTTGATGTGCGAGGTAGAGTGAGTCTCCGTCCCACACAGTGAGCGTGACGCAGTGATAACACAACCACAAACTGTCCGATCTGCACTGACCCTCTCTCCCTTTTTCGTTGTTGTTGATATTTTCACTGCACTGTCAAGAGGAGAGCTCGCAAGTAAACAATGTACCGTTTACACCCCGCTGTATACTGTGAATATGACGAATAAACCTTGATTTGATTGGAGCCAAGACTAACAAAATAACACAAAATAATACAACAACAGGTGGCACTTCTGTGTGTGTGGGTGTGTGCATCTGTCTGAATTCGTGTTTGTCTAAGTGTGTGATGTGTCTAAGCATGTGTGTGTGTGTGTGTGTGTGTGTGTGTGTGTGTGTGTGTGTGCATCATACAGAGCAGATGGCTGGTAGGGAGAAGGGAAAGCAGAGGAGGGTTATTATTTGATTGAGGTGAGCTGCCTTCTGGTGTTGGATACAGCATCACTGCCTAGCCATCGAAACTGCACCACCATGTGTGTGTGTAAACACGTGTGCCCAACACGCACCAGCACAACCCTCAGCTAGCGGAGTCAAAATAAATAAACAAACAATACAACACTTGCTTCGTTTGACGATCACCACGGCAACGCAACGATGGCAATATACAAAGCCGGAGGAGAGGAGAGGCGAGGACCAGAGAGGCCTTCTTGTCTGATGATGGTTGCAATGTAAGGTTATGTGTGGTCTCTGGGGGCTAGCGCTACTCTGATACGTCAAAGACTAAAACCATGGAGGATTACACAGACAAATTGTCCAATTGAGAGAGGAGGGAGAGAGAGAGAGAAAGAAGGTCTGAGAGTGACATAGGTTGGAACAAAAATTCTGAACAGAACCACCCTTTTTTCCAGGTTTATATTGTTCCTTTCTGTTCCTTTTGTAACCTGTGAAATCAACAGTTACATTTCGCTCATTCAATTACTTCACAAATTAGGAGCAGGCAAGCTAGTTTTTACATGCGTGAATGGACAGACAAGTGTAGCCTATGGCGGAAGATGCGACTGACATTTTGCGAGTGGGGAGAGAGATAGAGATGGTTGAGGAGGAGGCTTGAAGCTTATCTGAATTAGGTCCACAGAATAATACCTAGGAGGACCGGCTCTATGGGGGAACATTTAATATCCTTTGAGCTAGCTAGCTAACAAGCTTAACCATTCTTCTTCTAGCTAACTTGACTGAGTCAGGACTTTGCACAGGAGCTTTGTTGCATTTTTTTTTGTGGGACTAGAAAAATGCCGGAACGTAAAATAATGTTATTAAAGCAGTTCCCATGCTTTTAAAAATAACTGTTCTGTTTCGGAACAGTATGGATCATTTTCGTTCCAGGTTCCGTTTCTGTTCCCTGAACCAGTTCCAACCACTGGATCCTGAATATGAACCTGAGTGATAGAGTGATAAAGAGCTGTTGTAACCAGAGCAGGCGAGGAGAGGAGGTGCTGTCATTGGAGCTTAATGGACGCGTTGCTGAAAGGAGCTCACAAAGACTAAGCCTTTACTCTTTTAAAACTACAAATGACTTATAAATTAGCTGCCCCATTCACAGGGCCTCTGGAAATACACTAGCCCTGACAGTGGAGATATGGTCACAAACAGTAGCTAGAGATGCTAACGCTTATACACAGAATTACCTACCTATTCCCTCAGGTAGGCTACACACTACACCCATCGCCTGAGTAGATAACAGGGGAGTAAAGGGGATTCCTTCTGGGATAGAGAGAGAGGAGACAGTTTCACTGAATAAACTACTTTCTCTCCACAGGTTCCTATTAAAGGATCCCTATATCCCTACTATTCAAGGTCTTCCATGTTTGGGGAAGGATCCACAAGCAATCCCCCTGTGTTTTCCCTCCGTTTTACATGATAGTCGTTAAGAAACACTCTGTAGTTTGTGTATAAGTTTTCCTCCCAGAGATGTTCATGTCCTCACGCATTATTACAGTGCCCACCATGATACAGAGAGACATTTACCTCTGCTTTTTACCATTACTCCACTCCAGTCCACCCACTTATAGAGAGACATACATCTCCAACAAACGTCCATGTTACCTGAGAAAGCTTTCGAACACCCGACCACACTAGAATAGATGCACTAATATTACATAAAAAAGTACAATTGTTTCAAGTTTTCTACACAATGGACATACATCACTATTCAATACTGCATGACCATACAGCTCTGTACATTTTGTAGTCCTGTACAAATAATTGATTTACAACCTGCACACACACACAGACACACACGTGAGCACTACAGTAAACTCTTCTTCCCAGTGCCCTTCTCCATCCTTCCCTCTCTCAAAAAGTCTCCATCCATTCCCTCTCCATCTTTCCTCCTCAGTAAAAGACTGTGAGGATGAATTTATGTTTATGCTAAGTGCCCTGTATTACACCTTGGGAAGAAGCGCCAGGCCCAGTCCGTTATGATTACAGCTTTTCTCAGAGATGAAAGAGCACTGAGAGTGCTGCTAGCACTGCCTACCACACGCACAGGTTTATATTGTTCCTTTTCTTTCCTTTGTAACCTGTGAATCAACGTTACATTTCGCTCATTCAATTACTTCACAAATTGAGCAGGCAAGCTAGTTTTTACATGCGTGATGGACAGACAAGTGTAGCCTATGGGGCAAGATGCGACTGACATTTTGCGAGTGGGGAGAGAGATAGAGATGGTTGAGGAGGAGGCTTGAAGCTTATCTGATTAGGTCCACAGAATAATACCTAGGAGGACCGGCTTCTATGGGGGAACATTTAATATCCTTTGAGCTAGCTAGCTACAAGCTTAACCATTCTTCTCTAGCTAACTTGACTGAGTCAGGACTTTGCACAGGAGCTTTGTTGCATTTTTTTGTGGGACTAGAAAAATGCCTGGAACGTAAAAAATGTTATTAAGCAGTTCCCATGCTTTTAAAAATAACTGTCTGTTTCGGAACAGTATGGTCATCATTTTCGTTCCAGGTTCCGTTTCTGTTCCTGAACCAGTTCCAACCACTGGATCCTTGAATATGAACTGAGTGATAGAGTGATAGAAGCTGTTGTAACCAGAGCAGGCGAGGAGAGGAGGTGCTGTCATTGGAGCTTAATGGACGCGTTGCTGAAAGGAGCTCACAAAGACTAAGCCTTTACTCTTTTAAAACTACAAATGACTTATAAATTAGCTGCCACCATTCACAGGGCCTCTGGAAATACACTAGCCCTGACAGTGGAGATATGGTCACAAACAGTAGCTAGAGATGCTAACGCTTATACACAGAATTACCTACCTATTCCCTCAGGTAGGCTACACACTACACCATCGCCTGAGATAGATACAGGGGAGTAAGGGGATTCCTCTGGGATAGAGAGAGAGGAGACGTTTCACTAGAATAAACTACTTTCTCTCCACCAGGTTCCTATTAAAGGATCCCTATATCCTACTATTCAAGGTCCTCTCCATGTTTGGGGAAGGATCCACAAAGCAATCCCCTGTGTTTTCCCTCCGTTTTACATGATAGTCTGTTAAGAAACACTCTGTAGTTTGTGTATAAGTTTCCTCCCAGAGATGTTCATGTCCTCACGCATTAATTACAGTGCCCAACCATGATACAGAGAGACATTTACCTCTGCTTTTTACCATTACTCCACTCCAGTCCACCACTTAATAGAGAGACATACATCTCCAACAACAAGTCCATGTTACCTGAGAAAGCTTTCGAACACCCGACCACACTAGAATAGATGCACTAAATATTACATAAAAAAGTACAATTGTTTCAAGTTTTCTACACAATGGACATACATCACATCATTCAATACTGCATGACCATACAGCTCTGTACATTTTGTAGTCCTGTACAAATAATTGATTTACACCAACCTGCACACACACACAGACACACACGTGAGCACTACAGTAAACTCTTCTTCCCAGTGCCCTTCTCCATCCTTCCTCTCTACAAGTCTCCATCCATTCCTCTCCATCTTTCCTCCCTCAGTAAAGACTGTGAGGATGAATTTATGTTTATGCTAAGTGCCTGTATTACACCTTGGGAAGAAAGCGCCAGGCCCAGTCCGTTATGATTACAGCTTTTCTCAGAGGATGAAAGAGCACTGAGTGCTGCTAGCACTGCCTACCACACGCACAGGTTATATTGTTCCTTTCTGTTCCTTTTGTAACCTGTGAAATCAACAGTTACATTTCGCTCATTCAATTACTTCACAAATTAAGAGCAGGCAAGCTAGTTTTTACATGCGTGATGGACAGACAAGTGTAGCCTATGGCGCAAGATGCGACTGACATTTTGCGAGTGGGAGAAGAGATAGAGATGGTTGAGGAGGAGGCTTGAAGCTTATCTGAATTAGGTCCACAGAATAATACCTAGGAGGACCGGCTTCATGGGGGAACATTTAATATCCTTTGAGCTAGCTAGCTAACAAGCTTAACCATTCTTCTCTAGCTAACTTGACTGAGTCAGGACTTTGCACAGGAGCTTTGTTGCATTTTTTTTGTGGACTAGAAAAATGCCTGGAACGTAAAATAATGTTATTAAGCAGTTCCCATGCTTTTAAAAATAACTGTTCTGTTTCGGAACAGTATGGATCATTTTCGTTCCAGGTTCCGTTTCTGTTCCCTGAACCAGTTCCAACCACTGGATCCTTGAATATGAACCTGAGTGATAGAGTGATAAAGAGCTGTTGTAACCAGAGCAGGCGAGGAGAGGAGGTTGCTGTCATTGGAGGCTTAATGGACGCGTTGCTGAAAGGAGCTCACAAAGACTAAGCCTTTACTCTTTAAAACTACAAATGACTTATAAATTAAGCTGCCACCATTCACAGGGCCTCTGGAAATGTCCTCACGCATTATTACAGTGCCAACCATGATACAGAGAGACATTTACCTCTGCTTTTTTCCCATTACTCCACCCTCCCAGTCCACCACTATAGAGAGACATACATCTCCAACACAACAGTCCATGTTACCTTGAGAAAGCTTTCGAACACCCGACCACACTAGAATAGATGCACTAAATATTACATAAAAAAGTACAATTGTTTCAAGTTTTCTACACAATGGACATACATCACATCATTCAATACTGCATGACCATACAGCTCTGTACATTTTGTAGTCCTGTACAAATAATTGATTTACACCAACTGCACACACACACAGACACACACGTGAGCATACAGTAAACTCTTCTTCCCATGCCCTTCTCCATTCCTTCCCTCTCTCAAAAGTCTCCATCATTCCTCTCCATCTTTCCTCCCTCAGTAAAAGACTGTGAGATGAATTTATGTTTATGCTAAGTGCCCTGTATTACACCTTGGGAAGAAGCGGCCAGCCCAGTCCGTTATGATTACACTTTTCTCAGAGGATGAAAGACACTGAGTGCTGCTAGCACTGCTACCACACGCACAGACAGCAGGCCGTGGTATCAGGAAATCAGCATACAGACAGCGGGCCATGTACATCAGCACACAGGCAGCAGCCCCTCCAGCTCACTAGTAGCCTATTCTTGAAACCCTCAAGCATCTTTACACCAACATTTTGCTCACAGATCTCATGGATGACAATGAGTTGCCGAAACATTAAAAGACATCAGCTTGTAGTTAATCCTGGTCTTTGTCTTGTCCAGGTGTAAGTCAACACAAACATTTTGTAAATTCATCTGCTATCAGTGTGTAATGAAGAGAATTTCTGTCCATGGAAGAGAATTTCTGTCCATCAGTGTGTAATGGAAGAAAATTTTGATTTTATTGGGATCCCATTAGGCGACGGCAATGTCCCCTAGTCTTCTGGGGTCCACATATAATAAAATACATTACTGACAAAAATACTTTACATACATACATACCTTATTACATTATGATTCGAATATTTCATTTGATCACTATTTTGTTGCTGAGAAATTTTCCTGCATAGCAGGAAGTGCAAGCTCACCCCCCACAGGGGTATTTTCACAGTCCCAATACAGAACAAATTCAAGAACGTACAGTTTTATATAGAGCCATTTTGCATGGAACTCCATCCGTCTCATATTGCTCAAACGACAGTAACCTGGTTTTAAAAAAAACAGATAAAGCAACACCTCATGGCACAACGCTCTCCCTATTGACCTAGATAGTTTGTATGCATTGACATTTAGGCTACGTGTGGCTTAAAAAGAATATGTAATCTGTCCTGAGTTGTTCTTGTCTATTAATGTTCTGTATTATGTATGTTTCATATTTTGTGTGGACCCCAGGAAGAGTAGCAGCTGCTTTTGAACAGCTAATGGGGATCAATAATAAAATACCAAATATATTCAAAAGGCTTTAAAAAGGCTTCTAAATGTCAGACTTGATTTCCCGAACAAAAAATGTATTCAACCCCTACAAAAAATGCCATTAATTATAATCCACATATCCTGTTGCTGCAGGATGATTTCCCCGCTGTATCAAATTGGCTCAATTAAGATCCTAATACATATGTATACATATGCCTTAACTAGGTCGACTAGGTCATATAGGGAAGAGGCGTTGTGTTGTTTATTCTTTGTTTTTTAATAAATGTTGCTGTTCACTTGATTAATTTGAGATGGAAGGAGTTCCATGTGATCATGGTTCTATATAATTCTTTATATTGCCTTGAATTCATTACAGACTTTGGAACTGTAAAGAGACCCCTGATGGCATGTCTTGCTTACTCCTTTGGATTATTAAACATTAAAA
>NC_036853.1:38623100-38681203 GCF_002910315.2 Salvelinus sp. IW2-2015 | reverse complement strand
ATGTCTAAATACCAATTACCAAACAAAGACATTCTTTAAAAATGTATACTCGGTCATAACAGAACTTATATGGGCAAATAAATGTATAGAATAAAATTATTGTTTTACATCTTCCTAAGTCTGAGGGTCATATTTACCTTTCAGGCTTGGAATTGTATCACTCGCTACCCAATACTTTTATTTGCAACATATAGTTAAATCCAATATGGGCACAACTTGAGGATGTGCTGGTCATTCCAGCAATATTTACAGTCTATTTTCAAGGGATATGAACATAACATATCATAGTTTGACATTTTAAGTCTGAAGTTTACATATACTTAGGTTGGAGTCATTAAACTCGTTTTTCAACCACTACACAAATTTCTTGTTAACAAACTATAGTTTTGGCAAGTCATTTAGGACATCTACTTTGTGCATGAGGCAAGTAATTTTTTCAACAATTGTTTACAGACAATTATTTCACTGTATCACAATTCCAGTGGTTCAGAAGTTTAATCACTAAGTTGACTGTGCCTTTAAACAGCTTGAAAATTCCAGAAATGCTGTTTTTTTCATGGCTTTAGAGTTTCTGATAGGCTAATTACATTCATTGTGAGCAATTGGAGTGTACCTGTGGAGGTATGTTTACGTCCGTCGTTTGATGAGGAGACCAAGGTGCAGCGTGGTAGACGAACAGTTTACTTTTTGTAAATGGAACTTCGAAAACAACAAAATTACAAAACTAACGTAAAGTTCTGCAGGCTACACAGCAACTAGATACAAAATACGATCCCACAACTAAGTGGAAAAAAAGGCTGCCTAAGATGATACCCAATCAGGACAACGACAGACAGCTGCCTCTGATTGGGAACCAATACCAGGCCACATAGAAATACAACAAGATTGCCCACCCTAGTCACACCCTGACCTAACAAATAGAGAATGAAAAGGCTCTCTAAGCGTCAGGGGCGTGACAATGTATTTCAAGGCCTACCTTCAAACTCAGTGACCTCTTTGCTTGACATCATGGGAAATAAAAAGTAGGAATCTGCCAAGACCTGCAGAAAAAGTATTGTAGACTCCACAAGTCTGGTTCATCCTTGGGAGCAATTTCAAATGCCTGAAGGTACCGCGTTCATCTATACATTAATACTACGGCAAGTTATAAATGCACCATGGGACCACGCCAGCCGTCATCCGCTCAGGAAGGAGACGCATTCTGTCTCATAGAGATTAATATGACTTTGGTTGCGAAAAGTGCAAGATTCAATCCCAGAACAACAGAAAGGACCTTGTGTTGAGATTGCTGAAGGAAAAGGTCGAAAGTAGTCATATCACGTAAAACGATCCTATGATCGACAGTAACCTGGAAAGGCCGCTCAGCAGAGAAGAAGGCCACTGCTCCCAAACATGCCATACAAAAGCCAAGACTTTGGTTTGGCCAACTGCACATGGGCACAAAGCCGTACTTTTTAGAGAAGTGTTCCTCTGGTCTGTGAACAAAAAATAGAACTGTTGGGCCATAATGCCCATCGTTATGGTTTGGAAGGAAAAAGGGGATGCTTTCAAGCCGAAGAACCACCATACCCAACCGTGAACACGAGGGTTTGCAGCATCATGTTGTGGGGTGCTTTGCTGCAGGAGGGACTGGTGCCATTCACAAAAATAGACAACATCATGAGGAGGAAATATTTGTGGATATATTGAAGCAACATCTCAAGACATCAGTCAGGAAGTTAAAGCTTGGTCACAATGGGTCTTCCCAATGGACAATGACCCCAAGCATACTTCCAAAGTTGTGGAAAAATGGCTTCAATCCCATAGAACATTGTGGGTAGAACTGAAAAAGCGTGTGCGAGCAGGAGGCCTACAATCCTGACTGAGTTTCACCAGCTCTGTCAGGAGTAATGGCCAAATTCACCCAACTTATTGTGGGAAGCTTGTGGAAGGCTACCCAAAACGTTTGACCCAAGTTAAACAATTTAAAGGCAATGCTACCAAATACAATTGAGTGTATGTAACTTCTGACCCACTGGAATGTGATGAAAGAAATTAAAGCTGAAATAAATCATTCTCTCTACTATTATTCTGACATTTCACATTCTTAAAATAAAGTGGTGATCCTAACTGACCTAAGTTTTAAATGATCATCCAACTCGGAATTGTAAACCTTTTTCCTTGATGACAAAATTTGCCAACGAAGGACCGCCACGCACAACAAGGTGAGTACAAAAATGTTTTATATGCTGCTGCATAAATTATGTAATATGCCAGGGAGATATAGTCAGCCATGTCAGCTATGTTTAAAACTTCTTCAGGATTGGTGGGTCCCCTACGGGACGATTGAGCTAACGTAGGCTAATGCGATTAGCATGAGGTTGTAAGTAACAAGAACATTTCCCAGGACATAGACATATCTGATATTGGCAGAAAGTGTAAATTATTGTTAATCTAACTGCACTGTCCAATTTACAGTAGCTATTACAGTGAAATAATACCATGCTATTATTTGAGGAGAGTGCACAGTTTTGAACATGAAAAGTTATTAATTAAAAAAAATTGCACATTTGGGCAGTCTTGATAAAACATTTTGAACATAAATGCAAGGGTTCATTGGATCAGTCAAAAAATTTGCACATACACTGCTGCCATCTAGTGGCCAAAATCTAACTTGCACCTGGGCTGGAATAATACATGATGGCCTTTCTCTTGCATTTCAAAGATGATGGTACAAAAAAATACAAAAAAAAACGGTTGTATTCTCTTTTACCAGATCTATTGTACTATATTCTCCTACATTAAATTCACGTTTCCACAAACTTTAAAATATTTCCTTTCAAATGGTACCAAGAAAATGCATATCCTTGCTTCAGGGCCTGAGCTACAGGCAGTTAGATTTGGGTATGTCATTTTAGGCGAAAATTGGAAAAAAAGGGGCCGATTCTTGAGAGGCAGTAAACAAGGTTTTGCTGCCAGACAAGGCTCCGCTGATAGCTATGTGTAGCGGTGGTAAGGATTCACTCCATTGTGCTGGAAAGAAAACTCTGCTGTTGGGACAGCTTTATGTAAGCCCAAACAGTTTGTGGGCCCCGTTTGTCGCCGTTATAGTGCAATTAATGTATTGTTTAGTGTTGTGTTGTGTAGTGGCTTTGCTGGCATGCAAAACTAATTGTTGAACGATTTCCAACTTGTGTAATGTTTATGTTCAATGGCTGATGAGAACTGATACGTTTGATCTATAATTTCTCTTAATAATTTCTCTTCATTTGACAAGGATTGAAAAGAATTTGCCAGTAGATTGTCGACTTGATTCATGATGCTGACTGCTAGCTTGTTAGCAAAGATTTTGAAAGTATGATGTTGACATGATCAGTCCAATCAAAGCTACGGTAGATATAACGTGATTTGACTTTATCTGTGGCCGATGACCTTGAGCCTTCTTGGATGGGCACTTCTAATGTAACCCTAAGGCAGCACTCCCCGTAGATTTTGCGGTGAAGTAGTGTCTCCATGAGTGACAGAACACTGAGCCAATCATGGCGCAACTAGAGAACGTTACCAACCCCTATGCCACCACCACAGAAAGCACTGACATCCAGCTCTCCCTCTCCAATGTTAACTAGAGGAATGTCTTGTTTCAACAGGCTTTTCCCGCAGAAACTCGAACAAAGCGAATACTGGAATAATATTTCTAACATACAGTGGCTTGCGAAAGTATTCACCCCCCTTGGCATTTTTCCTATTTTGTTGCCTTACAACCTGGAACTAAAATGGATTTTGGGGGGGGTTGTATAATTTGATTTACACAACATGCCTACCACTTTGAAGATAAAAATTATTGTTTTATTGTGAAACAAACAAGAAACAAGACAAACAAACAGAATTTGAGCGTGCATAACTATTCACCCCCCCCCGCCCCCCCAAAATCAATACTTTGTAGAGCCACCTTTTGCAGCAATTACAGAAGTCTCTTGGGGTATGTCTCTATAAGCTTGGCACATCTAGCCACTGGGATTTTTGCCCATTCTTCAGGGCAAAACTGCTCCAACTCCTTTAAGTTGGATGGGTTCCGCTGGCGTACAGCAATCTTTAAGCCACACCACAGATTCTCAATTGGATTGAGGTCTGGGCTTTGACTAAGCCATTCCAAGACATTCAAATGTTTCCCCTTAAACCATTTAAGTGTTGCTTTAGCAGTATGCTTAAGGTCATTGTCCTGCTGGAAGGTGAACCTCTGTCACAGTCTCAAATCCCTGGAAAACTGAAACAGGTTTCTCTCAAGAATTTCCCTGTATTTAGCTCCAGCCATCATTCTTTCAATTCTAACCACTTTGACAGTCCCTGCCGATGAAAAACAGTGTTCTCTGGGTGATGACAGGTGTTGGGTTTGCGCCAGACATAACATTTTCCTTGATTGCCAAAAAGCTCAATTTTAGTCTCATCTGACCAGAGTACCTTTTTCCATATGTTTGGGGAGTCTCCCACATGCCTTTTGGCGAACACCAAATGTGTTTGCTTATTTTTTCTTTAAGCAATGGCTGTGTGGAGTGTATGGCTTAAAGTGGTCCTATGGACAGATACTCCAATCTCTGCTGTGGAGCTTTGCAGCTCCTTCAGGGTCATCTTTGGTCTCTTTGTTGCCTCTGATTAATGCCCTCCTTGCCTGATCCATGAGTTTTGGTGGGCGGCCCTCTCTTGGCAGGTTTGTTGTGATGCCATATTCTTTCCATTTTTAAATAATGGATCTAATGGTGCTCCGTGGGATGTTCAAAGTTTCGGATATTTTTTTATAACCCAACGCTGATCTGTATTTCTCCACAACTTTGTCCCTGACCTGTTTGAAGAGCTCCTTGGTCTTCATGGTGCCGCTTGCTTGGTGGTCTTGCAGACTCTGGGGCCTTTCAGAACAGGTGTATATATATTGAGATCATGTGACAGATCATGTGACACTTAAATTGCACACAGGTGGACTTTATTTAACTAATTATGTGATTTCTGAAGGTAATTGGTTGCACCAGATCTTATTTAGGGGCTTCATAGCAAAGCGGGTGAATACATATGCACGCAACAATTTTCCGTTTTTTTTATATACTTTTTTTTAAACAAGTTATTTTATTTTATTTCACTTGACCAATTTGGACTATTTTGTGAATGTCCATTATATGAAATCCAATAAAAAATCCATCTAAATTACAGGTTGTAATGCAACAAATAGGAAAAATGAATACTTTTGCAGTGCACTGTACCATTGTTAGTAATAATATCTACGGTTTGTTTGTTATGTATTTCTGTGATTTGATTAGTTAGTAAATAAATAATTAAGCCAGTTTGTATATTGCTGATACATAATTTATTCTAGGTTTTGTGCAGATAACCAAGAATTTTACAACGTTCAGATGAGACTGATAGAAGGTAAAGAATAATTAATGATTGACTSCTATTGATATAAAAGACCTTCAGATCTTTTAAGAGTGGATTTGGGACATAGCTGCTCTATATAAACTAATGCTTCTGTAGTGCCCCAGGTTATTAATCGTTTATTGTTGCATGGTTTAATTCAATCACGTAATCAATTAAACGTTAGGTAATCGATTTGATAAAATAGAATGCCATCTAATTTAATCATACTAGAGACATGACAACTGTAACTTGGAAAGTATAACCACATGTGTGAAGTGTCCATCCCACGCATTGTGCATGAAATATGAACAATTATGAAAGTGTGTTTGTTAATAGAGGGACATGATTTTAAAAGCCATAAGAGATTATTGTTTTACATAAACTTTGCACACTGACAAGTCACGCCCCTGAGTGAGGTCAGAGAGCGTGTTAGCCTGACGGAACCGCCCTTTTCAACAAACTGTATAAAATGATGGGTTAACAATGAACATATAGGACCGGAAAATACATTTTAAATGGTCTTAACTCTGACTCTCAACATGAGGTAGAGACAAACTCACCTCCCGGACAACACTGGTATCGCTGATTAGCCGTTCTACTACTCTACTCAAACCATCGTAGTACGCTACTCTCATCCCCCAACTGGGAACCATCGACACGGCTGGCTAGCCTATCTTCAAAGAGGCATCTTCCAGAGCGAATGAAAGGAAAATCAACTCTGTAGTTCTGTTCAGGACTACATGACAAGTCACCGGATACCGAACAATGGCAGAGGAGAACAACAGTAGAAGACTTGTTGGAACCCTTATGGACAATCAGGGGTGGGGCTCTCGCCACTGCTCCCAGCACTGACACCTCTACTACATCCCTCTCTCGAAGACTGAGGAAACAGATATCTTATTTTACCCTTTCAGCTTTTGGAAACGTTCTGCATTTTTGGTATACATGCTTTGAGAGTCCTTAGAGCATCAGTAGCTACCATAGTAACTATGTTTGCCACACAAGTATCAAAGACCACAGTCTACACAGCAAATATCAAGCCCAACCAATTGAACACACCAGAATCGTCCCTCGCCTTGTCCACAAACACTGAGTATAACCAGTCAATAAAAGCAGGGATTCCACATTGCAATCACATTTACAGTGTAACTGTTGGTACCACAGGTGTACATGTACAAGTATGCGAGCTGGTATTACCTGTGTGCCTCCAGCCGTGATGCATTCACTGAAGGCGTTTCTCTTTGAGATGAAGGCGATGAGCTGCTGCCAGCGAGATGAGGAAAAGGAGGAGGAGGAGGAAGGTGAGCCCGTATTATGTCCCGAGTGCAGTTCTTCTGCGGAGCATCTCTTGGGCCCCTGCTTCTGTTTCTTGGGCCCTCCCTGGCCCCCGCCCCCACCGCTTCGCCCACCCCGCGGGAACTGAGTGTTGTTACCGAAGATGAAATTCATCTTTTGAGCGAGAGAGCAGAGGAGGGAAGGAAGAAGAGGAATAACAATCCCCTCTTTTCTTCTCTTCACTCAGGGTCCAGGAACAAGAGAACAGCTGGCCTATGGGGGATAAGATATAAGGATAAGATTACTCACTGCATCCTATTGAGCAGTAAGAGAGAGTAAAAGTCCAAAGGGGAATCCATTAGTTCGCAACCTACAGACAGACAAAGAGCCCCGTCGGCATCTTTCTTTCCCTAACCAGGGGGACACACCAGACGCCACATTGTCAATAGCTGGGAAGGCAGTTAGGACCGAAAAAGACAGATCGCACCACCAACAACTCCCCAGAAATAGAGTCTCTGGATCACTGAGGCCCTCCTCTCCCTTATTTTCTTCCCGTTCAAGAATGACAGCACAAGAGAGTGGGCCGGTCGAAAAGTCAGGAAATAGGCTTGATTACCTGACAAGTCTTGGATACAGAGTAGGGAGCTCTCTGTAATTCTTCCTCTCGCTCTCTTTCCTTCCCTCTCCCTTGCTTCTTGGTTGTAAAGTGGACCTCCAGTAAAGAGCAGTCAAATGACCAGGACTCAATCACAGCACCTCCTTAGGAGCAGAAGAACAACTCTGAAACTCCCCCCTCTAAACCTCCACACTTACATTAAATATAGATAGAGGGAGGGAAGAGCGAGAGAGAGAGATCCACCCCGAGCTCTGATCTGAAGGCTGGGTCTTCTACTCCTCTCCTCTACTCACCACCCTCCTCCCCCTAACTTAGTCCCAGAAGAGTTCAACTCTATTGCAACTCATCAGAAACCTCTGTGGCCACAGGAAAGCTTTCACAGAGAGCAGTCATTGATTGGGCCCACTCCAGGTCCATTGTCCAGGCGTAGAAACCCAAGCCTCGCTTCACCAGACATGATTACGGAAGCTGTTGACGCCCCTGCCAGCCGACCAATTGCATAACGCTGAAACCCAACACCACTTTCTAAACATGCTAGCAGGTCCAGAAGGGAGACACAGATGGAGAAGAGAAGAAGAAGAGAGTGAGTGAGATGCCGCGGACACTTTCCAGGTGAGTGTGTTTCATTCAGGAAGGAAGTATAAGCCGTTAGCCAGTCCATTGTGGTAAACGTTGACTTTTGGTCCTGCGTGATGGTGAGTCTAGGTGTTTTCAGACACTGCGGCTCCCTGGTCTCCCACACACACACTGCTGCCGTCGATACAGAATGGAAAAACAACAGGCTGTGCCAATATGAGATAGAAAAAGGAGAGACACACACACGATCCACGTCTGTGCGAAAGCCTGTTGATTCCCTATCTTCTCCTCTTACTCTTCTCACACTGAATTAGTACAAGCATCCTTCTGCTTCTCCATTCAGAGCCGGTGCCTGCCTATAGGTGTGCATGTGCCACAGGTGTCAAACGAGGTAAGAGCTATTGTCACAGCTTGTGCTCCTACTCCCTGGGGACCAGCACCATGGCAAAACAGCTTTCACGTCAAATAGAGCTGCAACCTCAACAACAAAGCTCCTACTTCCTCCGTGCCTCCTTTCCTGCTCTAAATATATTACCCAGAGCACAGCACTGAGGGGGAGAGAGTATAAATCGGACTCCTCTTCGACATATCACTGTGCTGTCTGTATTCACATGTACAGGCACCTACAGTCAGGTCCTGGAGATCAGATCAGGTTCGCTGTAGCTGTACTGTAACTAGGAGACATAAATGCATCTCAGGGCTTGACATTAACTTTTTTAGCCACTTGTTCTTAGGACATAGCTCAAGTCACTTGTCCAAAAATTAACAATGGTCTGTAACACCATAAGCCAAAAAAGTTACTGAAAATTGTGTTGTATGATGCAAGGAAACACTTCAAAATGAAATGCATTATTATCACTGGTATTGAAAATGGAAAGCTGCTGCTGATCCCATGTATTATATCTCCTGCCATTGTGGCCTTGACCCCCCACAAAGTAAAATACCATGGAGCAAAAGCCTGTACACCAAGTTGCTCTCCTAGAGGATGTTTGGCACCCTGCAACATTACAATAATAACCAAATACTTATGTCGTTATAAAATAATTCCCTCATTCAATMAACCAGGGAT
Source organism: Salvelinus sp. IW2-2015 (assembly GCF_002910315.2). Classification (NCBI taxonomy): domain Eukaryota; kingdom Metazoa; phylum Chordata; class Actinopteri; order Salmoniformes; family Salmonidae; genus Salvelinus; species Salvelinus sp. IW2-2015. The sequence continues at coordinate 38,672,285 of NC_036853.1, read as the reverse complement.
CAAATGGCTAAGATGGGCAATTTCATATCAATGTACCTAGCTAACTAAGACATGTTTATCTATTTGTAAGGCTAAAATATCAAGTTTTCAGGGGAGATCTTGACAGCATGGGAGTTACTTTATGATAGTGGCAAGTCTCCCAAACTTTTGAGATACCCCTACCCGAGGTAGAAGAAAGCACAGTGGCGACCCGTCATTCAGGGCAGGTGGGGCAGAGACCCACCTGTTTTGAGCCCCACATTTTTAGCCCACCAAAAAAAGAATAATGATCAGTCCAATCAAAGCTACAGTATAACGTGATTTAATGTAATTTTATCTGTGGCCAATGACATTGAGCCTTCTTGGAAGGGCACTTGTAATATAACTCTATGGCATAAGCCAAAGGGCTGAAATGTATGTATATCTATGTATGTACAGTTGAAGTCGGAAATGTACATACACAGATATACATACATACAGTACAAACATACATATACATAACTTTAAAAATATATATTTTCCTTTTACTCTCTAACCCTACCACCCCTCCCATAATTGGAGTTAACTAGAGAACAACAACGCTTAGGCCCCTACTCCAGCTTATACATACTATCTACATTTTATGGACGCAGTCTATTTTACAATGTAACGGTTCTCGTCCTCTTCGTCTGAGGAGTAGCAAGGATCGGACCAATGCGCAGCGTGGTAAGTGTCCATAATGAGGATCTTTAATAATTCCAATGAACACTGAACAAAATAACAAAAGTACAAACAAACAACCGAAACAGTCCCGTATGGTGAAAACACAGACACAGGAAACAACCACCCACAAAACACAATGAAAAACAGGCTACCTAAATATGGCTCCCAATCAGAGACAACTACTGACACATGCCTCTGATTGAGAACCATACTAGGCCAAACACATAGAAAATCACCTCCAGAACAAAACATAGAGAAACAACATAGAATGCCCACCCCAACTCACGCTCTGACCAAACTAAAATAAAGACATAAAAAAGGAACTAAGGTCAGAACGTGACATACAATAGTTKTATTTTGTTTGTTTTTACTCATACTTACTCTACCCTCAACCTCTCCCCTCTATTTCCATTCTATTTGCCATGTCTTTCAAACTGTGCTCTTTCACAAAAGTTCTAAACCCATATACGTTTTACAGACACAGTATGTTTTACATTAGTTATCTTGTTATTAGTCCCAACCTTCAGCCCTATTCAACCCCTCCCATCTATCTCTTAACACCATCCATATTGGATTTCTATTTGACATATATTTTTCAACTGTGTTGTGATGTTTCACAAAGTTCTGAACCTTTCTATTCTCATTGTTTCTCCAGATTGTAAATTGAAAATAAACATTTTTGATAGAAGTATTGTTGATCGATTGACTGACTTTTCAGATCACCCAGTAGTGCTAGGTAAATATTGCAAATATTCAGCCATTCCTGGACCTGTGACCAAAAACAACTTTCACCTGTCTTTGTCCTTGTCTCCACCCCTCTCCAGGTGTCGCCCATCTTCCTCATCATCACCAGGGTATTTAGACCTATGTTCTCTGTTTGGCTGTTGCCAGTTCGTCAGGTCTTACKAGCGTGTTTTCCCGTCTCCCTACTTTCTCATGTTCTGTTTCCCTGGTTTTGACCATTCTGCCTGCCCTGACCCCGAGCCTGCCTGCCGTTCTGTACCTGCCTGACTCTGACCTGTTTACGAACCTCTGCTTGTCCTGACCCCGACCCTGCCTGCTGTTCTGTACCTTATTGACTCTGCCCTGGATTACGGACCTCTGCCTGCCTTTGACCTGTCTTTTGCCTGCCCCCTGTTTTGGTCAATAAACATCTGTGACGCTAGCTGTCTGCATCTGGGTCTTAGCCTGAGTTCAGATCATTTGTTTTTTATCTAATGATTCTCTTCGCAACAAAATTTGCAGAGCTGGGAAGGTTGTATCCCATATAAATAACATTCTAATGGTTGCAAGAATTGTTTATAATAATTTCAATAGAAAAATTATATGTTTTGAATCTGGTGTCATTTTGCGTATCAGTTCATGTGTCATGGAATCGGTACGTCAAACTCTTCTCAGCTATTTTGCAATCTATGTGGCACGGCTGTCAATTTTGGGGTTCATAAATTAAACTACTATACTTTTTATTTAGCACAATTTTCTTTAACCAGTTATGGTCTTTAATGCAGGGCCGACAGACAAGTTCCTTACTTTTCCACTTTCCTCTTCCATTTTTGCAGTAAATCTYCAARTAGTTGGTTGTAATTTTGGGTAGAGCAGACATTTCCATATGTTTTTGATAGATGCATATGTAACATAACTCCACTAGTCCTATTTATATAATTTACGAAGATTYCTGAAAAAATTTAAGCYTTTTTTTTWAAWWAWMMTTTTTTWWRKAWTWWGTATAACCACAATATTTGTMGTATTATTCAGTCTTTTCTGGTGGATTAAATTGAAATTTCATCCAACTTTCTATGGCTTGTTTTAAAAAGAGCCATATTTGGGAGATGATTTCCTTTTCAAATAACTGAAAGTGAGAGGTTGTAACCTGAATAAAGGGAAAAAGGACATTCTTGAACATAGGGTGAGACATTCTTACTCATTTGCTAGAAAACCAGTTTGGATTTAAGTATAACTTTTGTTTGACTGAACCCTTTAGTGAGAGGTCTAAACTACATGGTAATGTAAAAGTTGTATTTTTTAATGATCCAATATGTAATATAGTACACTTATTTGGCTGTAATCCAGAGAGGTCAGAAAAATMATCTAGATCCTCTGAGGCTGTGGAGGGATCTAAGTTGTGCATTTAAAAGAAAACATGAATCATRAGCGTACAATGATACCTTTGTTTTTAAGTCCTGGATTTCTWAMCCCTTGATATTATTGTTGGATCTGATTTTAATAGCTAACATTTCGATGGCCATAATAAGTAGATATGCCGATAGTGGACAACCTTGTTTTAATCCTCTTGACAGTTTAAAACTTTCTGAGAAGCAGCAATTATTTACTATTTCACACCTAGGGTTACATGATTTTAACCAATTTTATAAGAGATTCTCCAAAATTGAAATGTTCCAGGCATTTATGTATAAACTCCAGTCGTACTTTATCAAAAGCCTTTTCAAAGTCAGCTATGAATAGCAGGCCTGGTTTCCCAGATTTTTCATAGTGTTKTTTTGTTTCCAGTACTTGCTTTATATTATCTCCAATGTATCGTCCATGTGAAAAAACTGTCTGATTTAGAATGAATAATGTGCAACAATACCTTTTTAAGTATATGCGCTATACATTTCTTCACAACACTGAAGTAGAAGGGTACTCCAATTTTTTAAATGGACTGGATCTTTATATTTCCCACTTGTGTCCTGTTTCAGTAATAATAAAATCATACCTCCTTGTTGAGTGTGTTAAGGCTGATTTCCTCCTCTTCGTCTGAAGAGGAGGTGTAGGGATCGGACCAAAACGCAGAGTGGAAAGTGTCCATGATTTATTATAAATAAACTGAACACTACAAGAAACAAAATAACAAAAGAGAATCTAACCGACAAACAGTCCCGTGTGGCATTAACACTGACACGAAATACAATCACCCACAAAAACCCAACACCAAACAGGCTACCTTAATATGGTTCTCAATCAGGGACACATGGTTGACAGCTGCCTCTGATTGAGAACCATATCAGGTCAAACACAGAAATAGACTAACCAGACACAAAACAAGAATGCCCACCCAACTGTCACGTCCTAAAGCAAACTACACATAAAGCGACGTCAACTCCCCCCCGTCGACGCACGACACTAACATAGGGGAGGTCTGGGGGGCATCTGCTCCTGCCGGCGGGCTCTGCGCTGGACGTGGACCCACTCACCTTGTCTTTGTCCGCTTCCTGTGCCTCCCTCAAGGGGACCCCTCGGCCCACCGACCTTGGACTGGCCGGGACCCCGCTAGACATGTGTCCCGCTGGGACTGAGGGGCAGCCCCGGACTAGGATGGACGCTGCTCTCGGATCCTGGGGCTGGCTCTGGCGGATGCCTGCTGGCGCTGGCTCGGCGGACCTGCTGTGCGCTGGCTCTGTGCTGGCTCTGCGTCGCAGATACCTGCTGCTGGGCTCTGGCGAGGATGCGCCTGCCGCCTGGCTGACTTGCGGCTCTGGCGATTTCCTGGCGTCGACTGCGTCCTGGCAGACTCGCTCTGGCGGCTACTGCAGATCGCCTGCTGACTAGCAGACGGCTGGCTGGTCATGGCTGGCGGTACTCTAGCTGGCCTCCCTCTCTGGCGGACGCAGATCCTGGTGACTAGCGGGCTCTGGTCTGGTCATGGCTGGACGCGGCTGCTCGTTGGAGTTCTGTGACTCGGCTCGTGTCTGGCGGGGAGCTGTGCTCTTTGGACGGCTGCTCTCCTGTCTGCGCGGACGGCTCTCGGCTCCTCGCTGTCTGGCGACGGTCGACTGCTCCGTGAGGCTGGTCTCCTTCTGGCGGACCGCTCTGGGCTGCTCCTGGTCTGGCGGACGGCTCTGGCTGCTCCCTGTCTGGCGGACGCCTCTGGGCTGCTCCTGTCTGGCGGGCGGCTCTTGCTGCTCCTGTCTGGCGGCGCGTGCTGGCTGCCCCTGTCTGCTGGCGGCTCTGCTGCTCCTGGCTATCCTCTGGTCAGTGTCTCTCCGGTGGAACTTGCTGGGGTCGACAATTGACATGGCGGGCGCGCTCTGAGCGGCTCGCGTGACAGACGGGCGGCTCTGACGGCTCGGGACAGACGGCGCTCTGACGGCTCGGAGACGGGCGGCCTACTGACCGGCTCGGGACAGGCGGCTCTGACGGCTCGGGACAGACGGAGCGCTGACCGCGCTGGGCAGGCGGGCAGTTTGGGCAGACTTGCAGTGCAGCGCGGCTCTGAGCAGACGGGCACACCTGTAGGGAGGAGACGGAGAGACAGCCTGGTGCGTGGGCTGCCACAGGACCCACCAGGCTGGAGAGACTACAGGAGGCTTGATGTTAAGAAGAGGCACCTGAAGGACCGGGCTGTGGGGACCACTGGAGCTCTGGTGCGCAGCCTTGGCACCACTCCCCCAGGCTGGAATACTACTCCAGCCGTACCCTCCAGAGTGCAGGCACAGGTTGAACCGGGGCTGTGGATGAGCACTGGAGATCTAGTGCCTACTACGCGCACCTCTCCTTAGGCTCCACTCCCACATTTGCCCGGTACGAGCGGAGCGTAGGCATAGGACGCACTGCACCCTCCCAGCGCCCGGAGACACAGCACGCAGAGCCGGCACAGGTTACCCTTGAACCGAAACTGCGTACCGGAGACCAGACGCGCTGAGAGGCAGCACAATACGCCCCGGCTGGGATGCCCACACTCACATGACACTTTGGGGCTGCCCTATAGACCGGCACCGGCTATGGCGACGCACTGGCGACACCGTGCTGCTTAACCGCATAACACACAGTGCCTGACCAGTAACGCGTTGCTTATGATAAGCACGAGGAGTGCGCTCAGGTCTGCTACCTGGCTTAGCCACACTCCTCTCTAGGCCCCCCCCCCAAAAAAATCTGGGGTTGCCTCTCGTACCTGTCCGCTGCCGTGCTCCTCCTCATATCCCGGCCGCTCAGCTTTCGCTTCCTCCAGCTCAGCTTTGGGGCCGCGATACTCCCCAGCCTGTGCCCAGGGTCCTTCTCCGTTCAAAATCTCCTCTCATGTCCAGGAGTCCTGGGATTTCTGCTGCTGCTGTCGTTGCCCTTTTCCACTCCGCTTGGTCCTTTGGTGGTGGGTGATTCTGTTTAAGGCTGATTTCCTCTTCTTCACATGTCCTGTGAAGAGGAGGTGTAGGGATCGGACCAAAACGCAGAGTGGAAAGTGTCCATGATTTATTATAAATAAACTGAACACTACAAGAAACAAAATAACAAAAGAGAATCTAACCGACAAACAGTCCCGTGTGGCATTAACACTGACACGAAATACAATCACCCACAAAAACCCAACACCAAACAGGCTACCTTAATATGGTTCTCAATCAGGGACAARGATTGACAGCTGCCTCTGATTGAGAACCATATCAGGTCAAACACAGAAATAGACTAACCAGACACAAAACATAGAATGCCCACCCAACTCACGTCCTGACCCACTAAAACAAACAATTAACACAATAACTAGGGTCAGAACGTGACAGAGTGTCTGATAATCTACCATGTACAGAGGAGTGGTTAAAACATCCTAATAACAGTCCTCTGAGTATATAAAATAAAGTTTTGTATACCATCCAGCCCTGGAGTTTTCCTGGACTTAAAGCCTTTAATTGCATCAAGAAGTTCCTCTGTAATTTTACATTCTTAATAAGTGCCTTATTTTTGTATATCGTGTGGTCGTTTCTCCTGTAGCATACCATATGTATGCAGCATTTTTTTATTTTATTGTTTTATTCACGTTTTCAAGTGCTTGTGACAAATCTGCATTCTGATTCTTGCATTGATTGTAATGGACACACATGATGTGTGTAAAATACTTTTTTGAAGGTTCTACTGATTATGATGAGCTAATGCTAAACTATTTGACAGCTATGTGTGGCGCCATGTTTGTTGACATTATACAATGAAAACYTCTGTCAGACCAAAGATGTTATAACAAAATGAGGTGAGGGATGATTCACTTATCTTTCGAGTACATTTTCGGAAGTGAATGAAGGGAAGTGAATGATGGTAGACGACACACCCCTTCAACATGCATACAGCAAACAGGCTAAACTGTTTTAAGTTCCTCGGGGTACACATCACCGACAAACTGAAATGGTCCACCCACACAGACACTGTGGTGAAGAAGATGCAACAGCGCCTCTTCAACCTCAGGAGGCTGAAGAAATTTGGCTTGTCACCTAAAATCCTGACCAACTTCTACAGATGCACAATCGAGAGTATCCTGTCGGCTGTTTCACCGCCTGGTACGGCAACTGCCCCGCCCTCAACCGCAAGGCTCTCCAGAGGGTGGTGAGGTCTGCACAACGCATCACCGGGGGCAAACTACCTGCCCTCCAAGACACCTACAGCACCTGATGTCACAGGAAGGCCAAAAAGATCATCAAGGACAACAACAACCCGAGCCACTTCCTGTTCACCCCACTACCATCCAGAAGGTGAGGTCAGTACAGSTGCATCAAAGCTGGGACAGAGAGACTGAAAAACAGCTTCTATCTCAAGGCCATCAGACTGCTAAACAGCAATCACTAACTCCGAGAAGCTGCTGTCTACATAGAGAATCAAATTACTGACCACTTTTTAATATACTGTACCTTATACTATCTATTGCACCTTTGTCACGCCCTGACCTTAGTTATCTATGTTTTCTTTATTATTTTGGTTAGGTCAGGGTGTGACGAGAGTGGGTATGCTTGTTTTGTATTGTCTAGGGTTTTTTGTATGTCTAGGGGTTTTGGTAAATCTAGGTATATGTAAGTCTATGGTGACCTGAATTGGTTCCCAATCAGAGGCAGCTGTTTATCGTTGTCTCTGATTGGGGATCATATTTAGGTTGCCATTTTCCCTTTTGGTTTTGTGGGTTCTTGATCTATGTTTAGTTGCCTGTCTGCACTATACATATTAGCTTCACGGTTTGTTTTGTTATTTTGTTAGTTTTGTTCAGTGTTCGTTCTAGTGTTTCGCTACACTTGCATTAAGATTAGGSAGGACGATTCTTTTTTTATGAGCGTGGCCTCGTTTCTATTACAGCATATTGGATGACTGTCTCTTATATTCCATTTACCCAGCTCAATGTAACATTGATAGGTTTTAATGATACTAACATTTCCCTTTACTCATCATGAGGTTGCTACAACCTAGCCTACGAATTGTAGTTTATAAAGTAGGTGCACAGGTCGAGAGACAAATTCGAGTTATCAAGGTGGCAGACAGTGACACATTCAACACTGCCTTGAACACTCTTGCTTACATCTAGCTGATCTAGGGTGTAATTATTAGTCCAAAGATTTGCAAACAAGTGTTTCTATTAAACAGATTCAGGTAGGTTTATCCCCATTTACTTCTGTTTTCTTTTGTTTAATAAGAAACAGAATCGGCAGGATAAATACACCTCTGATCACCCGCACACACAGTTCACTTCCTAAGCAGCCACATACAAACAGCATCATCACTTTGTTAGTTGTATAATTCCTTCTTGCATCTACGCAGTCTTCTCCTGTCATCTTTTCCCTTCACTTGTGGACTTCAGTACACAACAGCTGTCTGACCAGGTGAAAAAACCTTTCCAAGCCAAACCTTCTTATCATAACCGCTAATCCGCTACACACAGCATACATCGTTGTCACCTTATTAGCTAATGTCAGTCAACATAGCTACTAGAACTGACACGTTAGTAAACCCGCAATCAAGCAGCACAGTTTTTCAGCAAGCAGTTTAGCAGTTACACTGGCGGGCCCCGGTGGCAATAATTTAATAAAACCGAAAGTGTACCCTGACTTGGAAATAGTTGCAGCTTTGGATAGCCTTAGCCAGCTAGCTAACATAATTAGCATTCCTTCCTGTTTGTCCAGGTGTTTTGAGTTGGCCAAATTTAATTTGTTCAACTATTGTATTTCTCTCTCTCWCCACATTTTATGCACTGCTGTGCTAGCTAGCTTTACCTTATGCTTTCAGTACTAGATTCATTCTCTGATCCTTTGATTGGGTGGACAACATGTCAGTTCATGCTGATGATACGTCCTCCGGAAGTTGTCATAATTACTGTAAAAGTCTATGGAAGGGTTGAGAACCTAGGTTTTTTATTGAAGTCAATGTACACAGAGGAGGATGGAAATTAGCTGTCCTCAGGCTACACCACGGTGATATCCAGGGAGTGCTGTTGAGGCTACTGTAGACCTTCATTGCAAAACATTGTGTTTTAATCAATTATTTGGTGACGTGAATATATGTTGTATAGTTTAATCWAAAAAGGATAACTTTTGTAATGTTTCACTATAGGGGCTCCCGAGTGGTGCAGCGGTCTAAGGCACTGCATCTCAATTCTAGAGGTGTCACTACAGACACTGGTTCGATTTCAGGCTGTATCACAACCGGCCATGATTGGGAGTCCTATAGGGCGGCACACAGTTGGCCCAGCATCGTCCGGGTTAGGGTTTGGCCGGGGTAGGCCGTCATTGTAAAATAAAAATGTGTTCTTAATAACTGACTTGCCTAGTTAAATATATAAAATAAAAATATGCTTTTTAAATCACTGAGTAGGATGTTCCTCCTCTGAAGAGCTTCCATTGCTCGAGAGTAACCCCCCTCCGAGCAGGGCAGTGTAAACAGAATTGTCTCGTTGAGCCAAACACTCATACAGTAAAAATCGTAAAAGCAGAGCAATGTTTTTGAAGACATTGTGTAGATATTTTCCTTGTACTGTATTTTGAGACTTGTTTTATTGAGTTAACTGGAATTGCAGTATCAGCCTGTCAAATTCGGAAATTGTCAACATAGCTTTAAGGGGAAAAAAGACCAATGGTGCTTTGGCTGGCTGCACTGAGCCACGTAAAACAGTTATCAACTCGCAGTGAAGTACCTGGGTTTATGGCCATTTTGACATTTGTATGAATTGTATTTGTGTTGTTTAATGTTTTATGGACTCCTGAGCAAACCAGCAAACAAGGCTGTTCTCTTTTGAAACCCTGTGGATGTAAATAATCTAGCTAAATTATTTACTGTAAATTTGCCTTGCTGTTTCAAAGTCAATAACCTGTCATGTTTCTTTATTGCAGAAACCTTAATGCTAGAGATGAAAGATATTTCCCATGCAATGCAACTGAAGTAACTTAGCTAACTATTTTCTTGGTTATTGTGTAGTGGAGGATAAAATACCTGTACACTTTTAGGGTTCCAAAAGGGTTATTTGGCTTTTTGGTTCAAGTTAGAGCCCTTGTGGGTTCCAGGTAGATCCCTCTATGGAAAGGGTTCTACATGGAACCAAAAAGGGTTCTTCAAAGGGTTCTCCTATGGGCTGAAGAACCATTTTAGGTTCTTGTAAGATTGTATGCGAATGGATGTGTAGCTATGTAGCTGATCTGTGTATGGACTCTAAAATGTTTGGTATAAATATTAGTTCAGTGGTTTTAWTTGGTTTTCACTGGTTAATCATTAATCCCCAAGAAATTGCTGAAAATGACTGAAGGAAATGGGATTGTTACATGTCAAACTGCTATTATAGAATGAAAGTCCAGCTTCAGTAATACTTCACATTGAACCACAGCCAGAGGATGGGTACATTACGGGCACATTGTGGTTTTGCGGTTCTTATTTGTTGCTCATATGCTAAGTATATATTTGTTGCATGAGAAATATAAGGAAAGCTTTGTCAATGAATTACGTGGTAGGCTATCCTTTGGCGCGAGTGATGTAGCTAGTGATGTCCCATTCTCTAAGCTTAAATATCTTTCCCTACCACCAGTTTCTCCATTTCAAGTTCACTCCCCCTCTGAGGGACACTTGAAAATGAGGGGGAGGGCTAAGGGGTCGGGGGGTATTGGTATCGAGCCATTGTTTTGGAGATAGACGGTCTATCGCCTCTCTCTCGCTCTTCCTTCCTCTCTCTAATAAAGAACGAGCATCAGAGCTCTCACCTCACAAATATTAATATAAATCAAAGATGGATGCTCAGTTAGATGACTTGGGAAAAGCCTTGGGCCCATGCTATGGTGGTGGGATTACCGTATTCATAATGACTTATGGGTTCATGTAAGGATTTATGGGTTCATGGAAGTACCATGTACTTATTCACTGATAATATTGCAGGGTGCTGAAATGGTTTTGCTTCAAGACAAAGCTCTCATTTTAATGAAGCAACTACATTTAAATGAATACAAATACTTGGAGCMTGAATAAAATGTTGGAATTCTATGAGTGAAAACAATAATACCGTAAATATACTCTGGGTGGTGGACCATTCTTTATGCACACGGGAAACAACTGTTGAGCGTGAAAAACCCAGCAGCGTTGCAGTTCTTAACACACAAACCTGTGCACCTGGCATCTACTACCATACCCCGTTCAAAAGCACATACATCTTTTGTCTTGCCCATTCACCCTGTGAATGGCACACAAACACATTCCATGTCTCAATTGTCTCGATGCTTAAAGAAGGATTTTTAACCTTTACTTAACACCCATCCCGGATCCGGGAGCATCCTCATCAGTAAAAGCTGACTAGCATAGCCTAGCATAGCGCCACAAGTAAATAATAGCATATAAATATCATGAAATCACAAGTCCAATACAGCAAATGAAAGATAAACATCTTGTGAATCCAGCCATCGTTTCCGATTTTTAAAATGTTTTACAGCGAAAACACAATATGTATTTCTATTAGCTAACCACAATAGCCAAAGACTCAACCGCATATTTTCACCATGTTTCTACCGCATAGGTAGCTATCACAAAACCGACCAAATAGAGATATAATTAGTCACTAACCAAGAAACAACTTCATCAGATGACAGTCTTATAACATGTTATACAATAAATTTATGTTTTGTTCGAAAATGTGCATATTTGAGGTATAAATCATAGTTTTACATTGCAGCTACCATCAAAAATATCACCAAAGCAGCCAGAATAATTACAGAGAGCAATGTGAAATACCTAAATACTCATCATAAAACATTTATGAAAAATACATGGTGTATAGCAAATGAAAGATAAACATCTTGTGAATCCAGCCAATATTTCCGATTTTCTTAAGTGTTTTACAGCGAAAACACAATATAGCATTATATTAGCTTACCACAATAGCCAAACACACAACCGCATTTATTCACCGCATAGATAGCATTCGCAAAAACCAGCAAAAGATATCAAATTAATCACTAACCTTGACCAACTTCATCAGATGACAGTCTTATAACATCAGGTTATACAATACACTTATGTTTTGTTCGAAAATGTGCATATTTAGAGCTGCAAACCGTGGTTATACATTGTGAATATGTAGCATTGATTCACCAGAATGTCCGGAGCTATTTTGGACACTCACCTAATCTGGCCAAAGAACTCATCATAAACTTTACTAAAAAATACTTGTTGTATGGCAAATGAAAGATACACTGGTTCTTAATGCAACCGCCGTGTTAGATTTTTAAAAATAACTTTACCATAACAAACAGCTTGCGTTWTTGWGAGACAGCGCCCGCCAAAACGGCGGAGAATAGAAATAACATTTTCCACAGAAATACGAAATAACATCATAAATTGTTCTTACTTTTGCTGAGCTTCCATCAGAATCTTGTACAAGGAGTCCTATTTCCAGAATAAATCGTTGTTTGGTTTTAGAATGTCCTTTTCTCCTGTCGAATTCGTGCCACAATGCTCGCCAATGTTGATAACGTTCCCAGTTTCTCTCAACGTAAAGAACGGAAAACTCCAAAAGTCCCAATAAACGTTGAATAATCTGATAAAACTTGGTTGAAAAAACATACTTTACGACGTTATTATCACATGCATCAAATAAAATCAGAGGCGGAGATATTAGCCGTGTATACCGAACGCTTATCAGAAGACAATATGGAGGTGCTTCGCGCGCRTAGGTAGAGAAAGGAAATTCCTGACCTGCCACTCCAAAAGCTCTTGTTCGACCTCAGATCAAGCTAGACACCCCATTCCACCTTCCACTGCCTGTTGACATCTAGTGGAAGGCGTATGAAGTGCATGCATATCGATAAATATAAGCCAGTTGAATAGGCAGGCCCTGGAATAGWYCCTCGTTTTCAGATTTTTCACTTCCTGTATGGAAGTTTGCTGCAAAATGAGTTCTGTTTTACTCACAGATATAATTCAAACAGTTTTAGAAACTTGAGAGTGTTTTCTATCCAATAGTAACAATAATATGCATATTGTATGATCTAGAATAGAGTACGAGGCAGTTTAATTTGGGCACGATTTTTCCAAAGTGAAAATAGCGCACCTATTGACAAGAAGTTTTAACCTGTCTCCTCCCTTTCATCTACACAGATTGAAGTGTATTTAACAAGTGACAATAAGGGAACATAGCTTTCACCTGGATTCCCCTGCGTTGTCTATGTCATGGAAAGGGCAGGTTTTCCTAATGTTTTGTACACTCAGTGTAAATTGAGCATGTAAAAAATAGTGTCTCAATAACTTCTCTATCTCACTTCTAATCAATCACTAGCTGAAGCATCACGTCATCGCCACTGAAGCACGGGAACAGTATCCAGCCCCCAGTCAAGCCTCTCTTCCTGCTGCTATTACTGGTTCTTTACCATCAACATGTATACCTCAGAGACAGATAGGCACACTGAACTGGGTTTATTTAGCTCTCTAGAATTCATTCAGAGGGCTACTTACTTACTGCAGCTCAGCTCACGTAGCATTGCAGCACAGCTCTGTCTGTCTGTCCAGCAGCAGCATCAAACCCACGGTAGTGGGCTGAGGTCTGTGTGCTATGGGAGCATTGTGTTACTGTGGAAGGAGTGTGTGTGTGTGTGTGTGTGTGTGTGTGTGTGTGTGTGTGTGTGTGCTGTGTGTGTGTGTGTGTGTGTGTGTGTGTGTGTGTGTGTGTGTGTGTGTGGTACTCCTGGCGTATAGTGTGGGTGTGTGCTGTTAGAAAAGCAGAGAGAGCGTTCTCATGTTGGTCGGTGAGAGCAGGACAGGGAGCTAAACCAATGCATCGTCATGACGCCAAAACAAATCTGCTTTACATTCAGCAAAAGCATGACCATTCCTATAAGAATATAACAATGTGGTTTCCAAAACCGAACATACCTGCTTTATAGAAGTAGTCTTTTAGAGCAGAAAACTGATTTTTAAAAGCAGCACTAGCACATAAACACTAAACAAACCTCCAAATCAACTCCATACAGCAGTCAACAAACCCAGCTACAAACTTCACAGTGGTTAAAAAAAAAACACAGAGGTCTGGCCTGGAAACCACATGTTCACTGCATGCATATAGAGTAAGTGGGCAGTGAACACTGGAGAGTTCATCAGCTAAGAGTGTCAGTCAATGACGAGCTGTTTGTCTCACTACGACACAGACACACTCCTTACCTAGCAATAATACAGTAGATACATCCTCCCTACCTACCAGTAAGGTCCGCTGCAGTCCCTTGGTTCTCCTAAAGGTCTTGATTAGGCACCGGCCCATCTTTTTGGCGTTCCTAATAGAGTGCATTAGCTTAATGACACAGAGGTGCTGGGATCACTAAGTGCTCTATCTGTACCCTGCATAGCACCCAGCCCATCAGTACCATCTCCTAATAGGCTCAGACCCAGAGCACAGCACAACATCATAGAACGAGAGAGATAGAGAGTGCAAAAAGAGAGAGAGAGGGCTGTTGAATAGGAGGCAATTTGTTGGAATTCAGGTTGGTGCGCTGCTGAAATGTGTCCTCCACCAGTCTGCATTACATGGAGCGGTTGAAGAGAGTTAATGCACGTATTGGCCTGAACGAGCCATCAGTCCTATTATCACAGCTCTGACTCCACTCTACTACTACATATACTAGGCTCACTGGACAGGAGATGGCTACTGATGGGTAGGGGAAGGGAACATACGATGAAAATCGTACAAAAAATGACAGGTCCGCTGAAACCATCACCATCAGCCAAACAGCTTATCGGTCTATTTCCAAGGAGGACATTTTTCATGACACAAAGCTTAGGCTACTTCCTGGATGAAAATTAGGTTGAAGGCCTCCCAAGAGGCGCAGCAGTCTAAGGCACTGCATCAATACAGACCCGGGTTTCGATCCCAGGCTGTGTCACAACCGGCCTTGACCGGGAGTTCCATAGGGCGGCACACCATTGGCCCAGCGTCGTCCGGGTTAGGGGAAGGTTTGGCAAGGGGGGGGCTTTACTAGCTCATCGCGCTCTAGTGACTCCTTGTGGTGGGATGGGCGCCTGCAGGCTTACTTTGGTCGTCAGTTGAACACCAATTGTTGACAGCACAGCCAGCTACATGATGACGAAGCCACACAAATGAGCAATCCAAAGCCAGAACATCCATGTAAACAAAAATAACATTGCTCTATCTATCTGAAAGCTGGCAAACTCTCTATGGCAACCGTGCCACCTAGAGCTTTCAAAATGTTACTGCAACATTTTGCAGGAATACTGCAAAAAGAGGTAGAATGGTAGAAGTGTCATCATTAACGAATGAAAGAACAAACTGAATAGAAAAACAAAGCAAAATGGAGAAGCAGAATTGGCAGTGATGCTATCATTCCGGGGCGAACTAACAGTGTGGCATAGCAGGCGGTTGGTCGGTGGGTGTTGTTACCTGTAGAAGGGCGTGGTTGGTAGTGTAGAGAAGTCAGGAAAAGGGACCTCCTCATAGCCTACAGGTGACCCAGCGTCGAAGACACACTCCAACGACACTATCTACAGTACAGAGGACAGGGACTCAACCTGTTACTGCAATGAGTGTACACATACACACAGAGACGACTGAAAGAGTGCCACATGCATAGAACAGCCAGCCAGTATGAGGATCAGTATGATGAGATGAAATCAACACCAGCCAGGATGCTGCCTGCTCTGCTTTGAGCTCATTGCTCAGATGGATACTTTAGGCCATGCCTGGGCAATTATTTTCCATGGAGGGCCACTTAAGAATATATTTTTGCCATTGCGGGCCAGAATCATATTACAGGATTATACATCATGTGTATGACTATGTTGACAGATATATCTACTGCAAATCATGTCCATGTATGCTACTTATTTAACTTTTTTAACATGCACAGAAATAAACCACATCCATGTTCTCCTTTTGGTAGGTATTTTCATTATTAAACATGCAATGAACTACACGGAGGGAAAAGTACACTGTACATTCAGCACCACGGACAGAACTCTTGTTAACAGGTATGCACAAAAACACAAGAAAGAGAGAGTTCAATATTACATTTAAAACTACTCAATCAGTGTGAGACGTGAAGTCTCTGATGGGCATTGACTAGAGCAGTGAAGTTGACGTTGCTATGCGCAGGATTGCTGAGAGGTGAGAGTCAGTAAGATATGATCTGTGCCTTGACATGTTATATTTAATCACTGAAAATGTCTGTTCACATGAACTCAGCAAAAAAAGAAAAACCCAAATAACTTCACAGATCTTCATTGTAAAGCGTTTAAAATGTTTAAAATGTTTCCCATGCTTGTTCAATGAACCATAAACAATTAACAACCGTTCCACAGGTGCATGTTCATTATGACACTAACAGCTTACAGACGGTAGGCAATTAAGGTCACAGTTATGACAACTTAGGACACTAAACAGGCCTTTCTACTGACTCTGAAAAACACCAAAAGAAAGATGCCCAGGGTCCCTGCTCATCTGCGTGAACGTGCCTTAGGCATGCTGCAAGGAGGCATGAGGACTGCAGATGTGGCCAGGGCAATAAATTGCAATGTCCGTACTGTGAGACGCCTAAGCCAACGCTACAGGGAGACAGGATGGACAGCTGATCGTCCTCGCAGTGGCAGACCACGTGTAACAACACCTGCACAGCATCGGTACATCCGAACATCACACCTGTGGACAGGTACAGGATGGCAACAACAACTACCTGAGTTACACCAGGAACGCACAATCCCTCCATCAGTGCTCAGACTGTCTGCAATAGGC
Source organism: Salvelinus sp. IW2-2015 (assembly GCF_002910315.2). NCBI lineage: Eukaryota > Metazoa > Chordata > Actinopteri > Salmoniformes > Salmonidae > Salvelinus > Salvelinus sp. IW2-2015. The sequence goes on along the minus strand of NC_036853.1, from coordinate 38,655,664 downwards.
TGAGAGAGGCTGGACTGAGGGCTTGTAGGCCTGTTATAAGGCAGGTCCTCACCAGACATCACTGGCACAACGTTGCCTATGGGCACAAACCCACCGTCGCTTGACCAGACAGGACTGGCAAAAAGTGGTCTTCACTGACGAGTCGCGGTTTTGTCTCACTAAGTGTAATGGTCGGATTCGTGTTTATCGTCGAAGTAATGAGCATTACACCGAGGCCTGTACTCTGGAACGGGATCGATTTGGAGGTGGATGGTCCATCATGGTCTGGTACGGTGTGTCACAGCATCATCGGACTGAGCTTGTTGTCATTGCAGCCAATCTCAACGCTGTGCGTTACAGGGAAGACATCCTCCTCCCTCATATGGTACCCTTCCTGCAGGCTCATCCTGACATGACCCTCCAGGATGACAATGCCACCAGCCATACTGCTCATTCTGTGCATGATTTCCTGCAAGACAGGAATGTCCAGTGTTCTGCCATAGCCAGCGAAGAGCCCAGATCTCAATCCCATTGAGCACGTCTGGGACCTGTTGGATTGGAGGGTGAGGGCTAGGGCCATTCCCCCCAGAAATGTCCAGGAACTTGCCTGTGCCTTGGTGGAAGAGTGGGGTAACATCTCACAGCAAGAACTGGCAAATCTGTTGCAGTCCATGAGGAGGAGATGCACTGCAGTACTTAGTATCTGATGTGGCCACCAGCTGCATTGACTGTTACTTTTTATTTTGACCCTCCACCTTTGTTCAGGGACACATTATTCAATTTCTGTTAGTCACATGTCTTTGGAACTTGTTCAGTTATATCTCAGTTGTTGAATCTTGTTATGTTCATACAAATATTTACACTTGTTAAGTTTTCTGAAAATAAACGCAGTTGTTTCTTTTTTTGCTGAGTTTACATAGGTTGACCCAAACAGGACAAACATCTTCTGATCATGACTCTGATCATGACTTTGTTAATCGAGAGATGCATAGAACCTCATCAGTGACATTGTTCTGAATAATTCTCCAATCACTGCATCCGACTGAAGATCGATAAGCRCAAGTTGCAGGTCAGTGGGAGCGTTATCCACATTGAAGGTGAAAGGAGAGGAAACCAACAGCATGTCATTTTCCAACACTTTGAAATCCTCAAAACGACGAGAGAACTCACCGTTCAAAGCACGCAGCAGCGATGTATACTTCTCCCGCTGGTCATCTGATAGGGAACAGACTAGTAGTGTCGGAAGGTGGGTGAGATTGTTGGCTTCTACTTGGCGGGTCAGGAGGAGTAATTTTCCCTTGACAGCTTTGACAAGGCTGTACATCTGATGTGCAAAAAGGCCCTTCCTTTGTAGATTGGAATTCAGTTCATTCATGGAGGGCGATGATGTCCACGGTGAAGGCAAAATCAGCCAACCATGGTTTATCTTGCAGTTGAGGGTAATCCACATATTTTCCTTTCACTTGCAAAAACTCCGCAATCTCCGACTTGAGGTCCCACACCCTTTTAAGCACCTTCCCCAAATTCAGCCATCTCACGTTTGTGTGGTAGGGCAGATCTGCATGGTCCGACTCTGTCTCTTCCAAAAGTGAGACAAACTGCCTGTGGTTTAAAGATTTTGCTCTAATGAAGTTTACCACTTTAGTGACCGTATCCACAACATGGCTCATTTTAAAAACACATTTACAGAGCACCTCCTGATGGATAATGCAATGCAGGAAAAAATATATATTTTCTGGGTTCAGCTCAGCTACTTGATCTTGTATCCATTTTAAAAGACCAATGTTTTTTCCTGGGAAACATTTTCAAACAGATCTTTCTTTTTGGGGCAAAGTTTTGCTACAGAGTCAATTAAACATTATTTTTAATTAATTCACCCCCAGCGAATGACTTGCAATGTTTAGCAATTTTGTGGGACAGTACATAGCTAGCTCTCGCAATTCTGTCGTTTGCTGAATGACGTTTTTTGAAAAGTCCTTGCTGCTTTTGCAACTGAGAAAGCAACTCTTTCGATGCACTTGCCCTCTGCTCAGAAGACATATTCCTATATTTCTTTGCATGCTTCGTCTAGAAGTGTCAGGACAAGTTGTAGTCTTTCAACACTAAGCACACAGCTTTCCCTGATATCTCAATAAAGAAATATTTCGATGTCCACTCTTGCTGGAACACCCTACATTCATTGTCTACTTTCCTTTTCTTTGAAATCTTTGAAAAACAGATTTTTGCCAATTTCTAGCTAGCTACTATTTGTAACTGTGACGTGTGTGTCAGCCTGTCAGTCACTGTCTGTCCTTGTGCAATTGTTATTTATACGTGACTTCAAAATAAATGTCCCACAAGCGGTGGGAGTTAAATCATTACACAGAAGGTGAGTATTCATTGGGCTTTTAATTTGAAAAACAAATATGTTTTTCAAAACTTTACTGTCGCAAATTCTTTGTGATCTGAGCATGATTCCGCGGGCCCGTATTGAATCAGGTCAATTTGCCCAGGCCTGCTGAAGACAATACTATGAACACAACACTGAGAGAAGCCAGATTGTCTCCCTTGTGTAGAACACCAAGCTCACAGAGACCATATGAACTCCACACACACACACACTGACCTCCATGCAAAAACACACACTTAGATTGAATCGAGTGTGCAAGATGAACAGAGACGATGTGATGGTGAATGGAAGAAGCATTTCCAGGCCATAGGTATGAAAGCGAAAGCATGTAGCCACTCAAACAGGTATGAAAGTGAGTGCAAGTCCTGAGATGGAGAGTGAAATGTTTGTTGAATGAGAAATGTGTATTGAGCCACCAGGAAGATGAATGTGTGATATGTATGTGCACGATGCATCCCAATGGAAATGCACTCAGAGTATCCACACATCCTTTACAATTTACACAACCACTTCCTGCAAATATGTTAGAATTTTATTTTATATTTTTTAAAGAGATAGATCAGCTATGAAATTAGCAGATAGACTTCAATACTCTCAAATAACATTTATTGGGGGGGGTCCATTGATTTTGTTAGTCACTCTCACTTAGATATCATATTAAACATTTTACTCCAACCCATGGCAAAATGTGTAGAATTGCAGGAAATTAGCTGTAAAACTGCACATGTGATTCTCCACTACATGGCAAAATGTGTAGAATTGCAGCAAACTTGATTTATAACTGCAACATTTTCTCTACGCCCTATGGATGTGGGAACTGTACCCAGACCGGAGAGCCACTGCGGCCCCTCATGATGAGATAAGATTTTTTTGTGGCCCCCACAACTGTTTTTAACTGTGTATGTTGCTAGTTATTATTACAGTATAATAACTCTATTACAAGTTGAAAATAGTATAAGTTTTAAACCATACAGTATGTAGAGCAGCAGTAGTAACAACCTGACATGGGGGAAGTGAGAAAAATACTAGGAAATTAATCATACAGTAGCAGAGAGAGTACAAAGTGGTTGTTTAACCCGTTGACGGATATGAGCACAGGGTTTGAGCATTCTACGGTGGTCACTGCGCCATATGCTCAAACCGGTGTGATTTAGAACAATTTACTCGATACGATTTACGCAACTGTCAGCGTTCGAGCTGGCCACACTTTATTTTCACAGAAACAATTTGTACAAACACAGTCTTTACAACTTAATGTCCTCAATGTGATCAGTTTATTTTTGGATGCAATGTTCAGACATTCACAGAAGTTGGACCAGCTTAACACATTTCTCATCCAAATCGGAAAGTGCAGGCTACATTCGTCCAAGTGCTAACTGAGGAAAGAGTGAGCTAACACAAGCGGTCATATTTAGCCAACTCTCTACTGACAGTGCCTTAGTGCCTTAGTTTGAGGGCATTTTGTTTTTGGAACAGTGAGAGCATTGACATCACCTGCATTAAAAAAATTACGCTGGCTGGATGGACCATTAAAATGTACACTACCGTTTAAAAGTTCGGGGTCACTTAGACCAACGTCAACAGTGAAGAAGCGACTCCGGGATGCTGGTCTTATAGGCATAGTTGCAAAGAAAAAGCCATATCTCAGACTGGCCAATAAAAGTAAAAGATTAACATTGGCAAAAGAACACAGACACTGGACAGAGGAACTCTACCTAGAAGGCCAGCATCGAGGAGTCGCCTCTTCACTGTTGACTGGTGTTTTGCGGGTACTATTTAATGAAGCTGCCAGTTGAGGACTTGTGAYGAGTCTGTTTCTCAAACTAGACACTAATGTACTTGTCCTCTTGCTCAGTTGTGCACCAGGGCCTCCCACTCATCTTTATTCTGGTTAGAGCCAGTTTGCGCTGTTCTGTGAAGGGAGTAGTACACAGCGTTGTATGAGATTTTTAGTTTTTTGGCAATTTCTTGCATAGAATCGTTTCTCTGAACAAGAATAGACAGAAAGTCTTTGTTTCTGGCCATTTTGAGCTTGTAATCGAACCCACAAATGCTGATGCTCCAGATACTCAACTAGTCTAAAGGCCAGCTTTTTTGCTTCTTTTATCAGCACAACAGTTTTCAGCTGTGCTAACATATTTTCGAAAGGGTTTTCTAATCAATTAGCTTTTAAAAATTATAAACTTGGAATAGCTAACACAGGAGTGATGGTTGCTGATAATGGGCCTCTGTACGCCTATGTAGATATTCCAGAAAAAATCTGACGTTTCCAGCTACAACAGTCATTTGCAACATTAACAATGTCTACACTGTATTTCTGATCAATTTGATGTTATTATAATGGACAAAAAAATTGCTTTTCTTTCAAAAACAAGGATATTTCTAAGTGACCCCAAACTTTTGAATGGTAGTGTATTTGAAACTCACATGTGAAAAGGTTAGTTGAATATATCCACATTCACAGTCACACTGATATTCAGTACACTATGAATTGCCATGGCCCTATGTAACGGTCGTCGGATGAAGAAGGATCGGACCAAAGCGCAGCGTGGTAAGTGTTCATGATTTTTATTTACACTGAACACTAGAACAAAATAACAAAGTGAGAAACGAAACCTGAAACAGTCCTGTCAGGTGCTGAACACTAAACAGAAAACTACCCACAAAACACAGGTGGGAAAATTCTACCTAAGTATGGTTCCCAATCAGAGACAACGATAGACAGCTGTCCCCAATTGAGAACCATACCCGGCCAAAACAAATAAATACAAAAACATAGAAAAATGAACATAGAATGCCCACCCAAATCACACCCTGACCAAACCAAAATAGAGACATAATAAGCTCTCTAAGGTCAGGGCGTGACACCCTAAGACTGGTTGGACTGTACCAGAGTATGTGACCCTCTGCAATTCCACCCGTAGCCTTGTAAATTTGCCCATTTGTAAGTTAATATTTGTCTGTATCCTTTTCTCAAAAGTCAATAGAAATCAGCATTTAACATTTGGGGGTATGTCCCCTGACCCCCGTAGCAAAAGTGTGTCCCAAATGACAGAGTTGTTCCTATGCTTCTGTGTGTGTGTGTGTGTGTGTGTGTGTGTGTGTGTGTGTGTGTGTGTGTGTGTGTGTGAGGTGTGTGTGTGTGTGTGTGTGTGTGTGTGTGTGTGTGATGTGTTGGACAGTACATGAGGTACATTTGGGTCCAGAGCCCTGCAGTACCAGAGTCCTGGAGAGAAACAAGATGGCTGCTCCATCTGTTAGGGCCTACAGAGCCAAGCAGACCACTGTGATGCTACTGTGACACACAAACACAAACACACCAGCTGCGGCCCCACCAAAATAACCACACAGAAAGACACACAGACCACAGACTGAACAAAACACTAGTCACAATGAATCTTTAAAAAGAGTCAAAGGCATCATTGAATAGTTTACTTGATTAAAACACTGACAGTATGTTTATTAAATTAGCTTTATGGCTAAAATATAGTACAGAACTTAAAGTACATCAATGTTCAGTGTCTGTGTCAATAGTTTAATAAATATAGCCAGAATTCAAAGGCCAGGTGGAGCTATTATTATATTTCCAACCTACTACATGTGCCAAGGTGCTAGTGGTCGATGGGATTCAGCAAAGTATTTCACTTGCATAGAAGTATTGTCCACACAGCTGCAGTGACGAGAATGATCCACTAGGTGGGAGAAGACATCCATTATTGACAATGAACCTCACACAACACTACACTCTTAGAAAGAAAGGTGCTATCTAGAAGCTAAATAGGTTCTCTGGCCATCCCCATAGGAGAACCCTTTGAAGAACCCTTTTTGGTTCCAGCTACATGGAAACCGAAAGGGTTCTACCTGGAATCTAAAAGGGTTTGGCTTGAAGACTAAATGTTTCCAGAGAGACCATAGTCAACGAGTATGTAAACACCATACCGTCTATGGTAAACACACAAACAAGTGAATACAATACTGCTTGTTTCTATCTCTGGTTCTTACCATGGCTGTCTACTGTGTGTAGTACCTGCCCAGCTTACCAAAACTGTTTTTTTGATAGTTCCCAGAACATTCGATAGGTCAAGGCAAATGTTCTCATAACACAAAAACTGTCCAGTCATGCTGGTGATTATATAATATTTGTATAAAACATTCACCTGATGTTGCAAGAACATTCCTAGAACATATTTCATGTGTTTTTCAAAGGTTCCCAGAATATTTCATCAGGTTGTGGGAACAGTCTGGTGGGAACATTGTGGGTACATCACAAAATGTTAAATACTGTTGAAGTAACATGGCTACAGGTTCATCTGCCTCACCTAAAGCCCATTCTTGTTTGAAGCTGCTATAGACCACCAAGTGCTAACAGTCCGTATCTGGATAATGTGTGAAATGCTTGATAATGTATGTGATATCAACACAGAGGTTATTTTCTGGGTGATTTTAAATATTGACTGGCTTTCATCAAGCTGCCCACTCAAGAAAAAGCTTAAAACTGTAGCCAGTGCCTGCAACAGGTTATCAGTCAACCTACCTGGGTACTTACAAACAGCACAGGAATGAAATCATCAACATGAATTTTTTAATTTAACCTTCACTTAACTAGGCAAGTCAGTTAAGAACAAATTCTTATTTACAATGATCTACACCGGCCAAACCTGGACAACGCTGGGCCAATTGTGGGCCGCCCTTTGGGACTCCCAATCACAGCTGGTTGTGATACAGKCTGGATTTGAACCAGGGTGTCTGTAGTGACACTTCTAGCACTGAAATGCAGTGCCTTAGAACGCTGCACCACTCGGGAGCCCCATAGGGTAGGACATTACACAAATGACTGATGATTGACAGAGAAATGTATGATAAAAAGATTGTGGGAGCTGTTTTGTTAGACTTCAGTGTGGATTTTGACATTATCGATCATAGTCTGCTGCTGGAAAAAAGTATGTGTTATGGCTTTATACCCCTGGCTATATTGTGGATAAAGAGTTACCTGTCTAACAGAACACAGAGAGTGTTCTTTAATGGAAGCCTCTCAAACATAATACAGGTATAATCAGGAATTCCCCAGGGCAGCTGTCTAGGCCCCTTACTTTTTTCAATCTATACTAATGATATGCCAATGGCTTTGAGTAAAGCCAGTGTGTCTATGTATGCAGATGACTCAACAATATACACATCAGCTACTACAGCGACTGAAATCACTGCAACACTTAACAAAGAGCTGCAGTTAGTTTCAGAATGTGTGGCAAGTAATAAGTTAGTCCTAAATATTTCCAAAACTAAAAGCATTTTATTTGTGACAAATCATTCACTAAACCCCAACTAAATATTGTAATAAATAATGTGCAAATTGAGCAAGTTGAGGTGATTACACTGCTTGGAGTAACCCTGGATTGTAAACTGTCATGGTCAAAACATGTAGATACAATAGTAGCTAAGATAGGGAGAAGTCTGTCCATAATAATACCTAGGATAGGATAAAGTACCCCCCCCCCCCCCCCCCCCCCCCCCCCTTAAAAGAGTTAGATGCACTATTGTAAAGTGGTTGTTCCACTGGATATCATAAGGTGAATGCACCAACTTGTAAGTCGCTCTGGATAAGAGCGTCTGCTAAATGACTTAAATGTAAATGTAATAAAGCGCTGCATTGCCTTTTTAACAACATTATCAACAAGACAGGTCCTACAGGCCCTAGTTCTCTCGCACCTGGACTACTGTTCAGTCACAAAGAGGGACCTCGTAAAATTGGCTCAGAACAGGGCAGCATGGCTGGCCCTTAAATGTGCATATGCCTGCAAATCGCTCATGGCTCAAAGTGGAGGAGAGATTGACTTCATCACAACTTGTTTTTATAAGAAGTGTTGACATGCTGAATGCACGAGGTGTCTGTTTAAACAACTAGCACACAGCTCTGACACCCARGTGTACCCCACAAGACATGCCACTCTCTTCATAACTGATGCAAGCAGTTGAATCAGATTTTTTTTWAAACAGATAAAAATACACCTTAAGCAGGATAAGCGGGGACACACACAGGCACACGCTTACACATACACATGATAATACACGCACTCTACACACACTTACAAATMGATTTTGCATTGTAGATATGTGGTAGTAGAGTAGTGGCCAGAGTGAACACGTTTAATGTTTTGTGAAAAGTGGTATGAAATGTATTGTCGTGTAATATTTTTAAGTGTATATAACTGCCTTCAATGTTTAAATAACTGCCTTGGCAGCAGCTAATGGGGATCCTTAATAAATACAAATACAAAACATTTTTCAGTTGTGCGGATGATTCTACAATGTTTCGTTTAGGGTGTAAAAAAAACATTCACCTGATGTTACAAGAACATTCCCAGAACACATTTCGGCGGTTCTTTAATGGTTCCCAGAATGTTTCTTTAGGATATGTCAACATTGTTGAGATATGACAAGAGATTCCCACAACACTAAGACTGTCCAGTTGTGCTGATATTCAGATAATGTTTGTATCAGGTTGCACAAAACATTCCTTTGATGTTGCAAGAATGTTGACAGAACAGCCTTACTGAGTTTTTTAAATGTTCCCATATCGTGTAATTTGGTTGTGAGAACAGTGTGGGTATATTACAAGAGATAGGTTCACGAAACACAAAATATGCTCAGTTGTGATGACGTTCATAAAATMTTTAATGGTATGTTGCACAGGACATTCCTATAATGCTGTAAGAATGTTGACATAACATCTGGTCTARGTTCTTTAAAGGTTAAGGTTGATTAAGTTATGGGAGTTGTCTGGGATGTTGCAAGAATATTATTGTGACATTCGCATCATTGCACAGAACATTCCCACAATGTTGCACAATTTCCAAATAAGTCAATTTTTATGATGTTCATAGCATATTTGATTGATGTTCACGCAGTATACATTTTACTTTGTCTTGGAGGTCCTCAGAACATTGCAAGAACATAAGTTTTACCAAATATTACGACAACATTCTCAACATGCAAATTTGTAGCTCCTTAAAGCATAGCAAAGCAGGTTGGAATACATCCCTATTATTTTTCTCTCCAGATTTAATGGCAATTCGCATTCATAGTACATTTGAACAGCATTTAATCATACAAGCACACCCATATTTTACACATATGTTGACAATCTGCACATTATTTCATTCATAGCAGTGATGTGAAAAAAATATATATACATTTTATCAATATTAATTTTGTCCTCTTCATGTTTTTTCTGCATGATAAAATCGATTTGTGAACTACTACTCCCCAATTTTTGGGAGGTCTGGTAAAAATTTGCAGAGGCCAGGGGAAAGGCAGCCTTGCTGTGTACACTACCATTAAAAAGTTTGGGGTCACTTAGAAATGTCCTTGTTTTTGAAAGAAAAGCTATTTATTTTTCAATTAAAATAACATCAAATTGATCAGAAATACAGTGTAGACATTGTTAATGTTGTAAATTACTATTGTACCTGGAAATGTCAGATTTTTTCTGGAATATCTACATAGGCGTACAGAGGCCCATTATCAGCAACCATCACTCCTGTGTTCCAATGTTGTGTTGTGTTAGCTATTCCAAGTTTATAATTTTAAAAGGCTAATTGATCATTASAAAACCCTTTTGCAATTATGTTAGCAAAGCTGAAAACTGTTGTGCAGATTAAAGAAGCAATAAACTGGCCTTCTTTAGACTAGTTGAGTATCTGGAGCATCAGCATTTGTGGGTTTCGATTACAGGCTCAAAATGTCCAGAAACAAAGACTGAAACTCGACAGTCTATTCTTGTTCAGAGAAATATGAAGGCTATTCCATGCGAGAAATTGCCAAGAAACTGAAGATCTCATACAAAGCTGTGTACTACTACCTTAACATAACAGCTCAAACTGGAACTAACCAGAATATAAAGAGGAGTGGGAGGCCCGGTGCACAACGAGCAAGAGGACAAGAACATCAGAGTGTCAAGTTTGATAAACAGACTCCTCGCAAGWCCTCAACTGGAGGCTGCATTAAATAGTGCCTGCAAACACCAGTCTCAATGTCAACAGTGAAGAGGCGACTCTGGGATGCTGGCCTTGCACTCAAATAATAAATGTGTATTGGCGTGAAAAAAGCAGATAGGCAGGACGATAGGCAGAGCTCGCCTTTTGGTAGTTACGTTTTAATAAATTTGCCTACAATAATAACAATGATAAAACAAATGATGAATACGAAAACATTTATAAATGAATGTTCCAAAATGTTATCCTACCTGAATAGCGAAATGCACAGTAGCCTGCATTTGGCTGCACAAACATTCTTCTCATCTTCGTCCACTACAATATGAAAACATTCCCCTTGTAGCAGGGCTCCAGACTAACATTTTCCCCTGGTGGCACGACGTTTTTAAGTTTTTGGCACCAGCCCATGATTTGGTTGCACCAATTTTTTTTCACGTCTTCACGCCTGACCTCAGATCTCACCACACGCCACTGATTCATAGTACATTTGAACAGCATTTTAATCATACAGACACAACCATATTTTTTACCCTTCATATTTTGASAATCTGCACATGTGGGTTTTAGCCTGCAATGTTTGGTTCCTAAGCCAGATKTTTTATTTTTCATGATCTGAAAAGCAAAACTTATCCTAGATCAGCACTCAGTCTTGGATACCTTGGAAATATGGGCCCAGAAATATGTAGAATACTGTATAGAGAGAATGGATGAAGCGATGGCGAATATCCCAGTTACCAGTATGTCCCTGGGTTAGTTATGTCTAAGAAGACTAAAACAGAAGCATGGAGTTCCTGATTGTCCATACTGCTATGGCTAAATTCCGAAAAATGTAAATGTAAGAGAGCTTCCCAGGTGGTGCAAAGGATGAAAGACCTGTCTTGGGAACCAAACAGTGCAGGGTCAAACCCAAGATGTGCATATTGTCAACATATAAAGTGTACAAAATATGGTTGTGTTTGTATGATTAAAAGCTGTTTAAATGTTCTATGAATGAAATAATGTGCAGTTTGTCAACAAATGAATGGTAAAACATATGGTTGTGTTTGTATGATTAAATGCTTTTCAGTATCATATGAATGAAATTAAAATGCCATGTGTATCTTTCACACCTTGTAGAGGGACTACAATTCAGTCCTCAAATGTGACTTGCCATTCAATCTGGAGAGAAACATAATGGGGATGTATTCCAATCTGCTTTAAGGAGCCACAAATTTGCATGCTGAGAATGTTAGGTAAATCATATTAGGTAAAACATTTTCTAAATGTTCTAGAAATGTTTGGAGGACCTCCATAACAAGTAAAATGTATATTACGTGAACATCAATGGAATATTATGTTAAACCTGAAACAAAAATTATATGAATGTCATAAAAACATACTTATTTGGAAATTGTGGAACAGTATGCAACATTGTGGGAATGTTCTGTGCAACCTTTCTCAATATCACAATAATATTATTGCAACATTAAGGGAATGTCCTGTGCAAGCTACCTTAAACATTGTATGAATGTAACTGAGCATATTTTGTGTTTTGGGAACCAATCTCTGATACTATTCCCACAACCTAATTCATGTTCTGGGAGCCTTTAACGAACTCTGAAAGGCTGTTCTGTCAACATTCTTGCAACATAAAATGAATGTTTTTTTGCACTCTGATACTAACATTATCTGAATGCCAGCACAAGTGGACCGTTTTTGTGTTTTGGGAACATATATTTTGAAATGTCCACACAATGTTCCCACCAGACTGTTCCCTCAACCTAATTAAACATTTTGGGAACCTTTAAAAAACAGACAAAATGTGTTCTGGGAATGTTGTTGTAACATCAGGTAAATGTTTTTAGCACCCTAAAATGAACATTGTATAATCATCCGCACAACTGGACAGTATTTGGTGTTTTGTGGACATTTCTTTTGTGATGTCCCCACAATGTTCACACCAGACTGTTCCCACAACCTAATGAAACATTCTGGGAACCATTACAGAACAGGCAAAAGGTGTCTGGGAACGTTCTTGAAACATCACACGAATGTTTTATACAAACATTGTATAATCATCAGCACAACTYGACAGTTTTTGTGATATGACAAAATGTCGGAACTTTCACAGAACCAATTTTGGTTTGCTGGGAAAACATTACTGGTACATTGTGCTATTACATTACCTGGAAACCTAATGAACTTTTTTTTAGAATATTCTGTGGTGGTTGTTATAGAGGATATTTAATTTAAAACATAAAAAAATGAATTGTCGTCAAAAACATTCTTTGATAAAACGTTAACTACAATCTTAGCTAATGTTCTGGAAATGTTCCCGGTTTGCTGGCTGGAGTCTATGCAAACATTGAGATGTGTTTAAACAGTCATGGAAGATTTTTWAATTCCTCTTATGCTTTGTTTGTTGATGCAAGCACTGTAGGGGGATTCCATTATGATATTGTGTATGAGTGTGTGCTAAGAGTGCGGGATAAGGTACAGTGTGTGTAAATAGGAAAGTGGAGACCAGATAAAGAGAAAGAAGAAGAGGACAGAGGGGGAGCAGGGTCATACAGTACATCAACAAAGGCTACGTTTCACTTTCATGTGCATGCAATAATGTATTGCATGTTTCTCTGTGTTGACATTGCACACATGTACATAGCTGTGTCCTACCTTCATAGGGGAGATGTGTGCATGGGAGACGTATCCGTGGACGTTCTCTATTCGGGACAGTTTCTTCTCTGCTACCTGGACCAGCTCTGGCCGTCCCTCTCCCCTGCCCTCCGTGCCCTCTCTCTCTCCCCTGTTGTGGTGGTGCCTGTCCAGGGTTCCATGGTGGCTGCGGAGGGTCCCGTGGTGGCTACCCGGCAGCTCCCTCTCTCGGCCCTCCAAGCCAGGGTAGGGGTGCTGAGGACAGGCCTGGGACTGACCTTGGTCCAGCTGGGGGGTTGAACTATCTTCATCCTGAATCCTGTACTTCTGTAAAGTGGTAGATGAAGGGGGGAGAGAGGGGGGTAMGCAGAGAGAAGAGGGCAAGAGATGGGATAGTGAGAGGAAAGGAAGAGATAAAAAGGGAGTGAGAGGCAAAGATAAAATAGAGAAGTGAAGGGGAAAGAGGGGAGAGGGACAGGTTTCTGTTAGTTTTCAGGTCACAGTGGAAGAGGACTAAGCACTTCTAAATGGGTTTAATGTCACTCAGCTAGAACTGTATGAAGATCAAACAGACTTTGTTCCATCACGCTGAGCATACACCACTGGTGAGTTGTGTGTGTGTGTGTGTGTGTGTGTGGGTGTGTGTGTGTGTGTGTGTGTGTGTGTGTGTGTGCGTGCGGCGTGCGTGCGTGCGTGCGTGCGTGCGTGCGTGCGTGCGTGCGTGCGTGCGTGCGTGCGTGCGTGCGTGCGTGCGTGCGTGCGTGCGTGCATGCATCTGCGTTTGTGTGTGTATTTATCTATAGGGCAGGCCAGGTGTAGGACCAGTGTGGAGCTAAATAGCTTTAGGAGTGTTTCCCATTGTTCCATGATGATATAGCCATAATAAATAATAATAAAATAATGTTGCTGGGCAAATACACAGCATGATCACATCTAAAACCCTTCCCTTTCACTTTGACCACTGCCTCTCACTGGGACAGCACATACCCACCCAATCAACCAACACAGCACCGCCACAGGGCTTTGTCAATCTGGGCCGCTACCAGACAGGTAGTGGGATTTATTCAGACCATGGAAAAAAACACAAATTATTTGGACTCTCTGGGCAACCAGTGATTGGCCAATGAATTAACTACCAGGGAGAAATGGAAATCAGCAGTATTTTTAACCCTTTACACTCTTGAGAAGTGGCATATGTGAACAGCGCCAAATTGAAATGCTTCAAACAGAAGAAATATGAGAAGCATATGCATAACCATGGTGGCAATTGAAAGGGAGCACTTTGGAGATTATGCGGAAATTATCAGAACAAAAGGTGAGGACGCAACAGTRCACCTGAATCCAGACATTCTTTTTGCAGCATTTGTTAATAAGGGGTCTAWCTGGTGTCTCCAGGTGGCCACACATCTCTCCAAAGTATGCACAGTTACTAAATKATTTCAATGCACTTTTAGMACTCAAGAAAAYAAKCTTCAACTATTAGGTGCTTGTTTTTAGCAAGCACATTCCAGGAACAATAAGAAAATCAGCAATTCATGACACACAGTCACACGCACCCTTGCTAGGGACGGGTACGGTTATTCGAATATTTTAATATCTGAACGGACGTTAGTATACGAATACTTGAGATAGTATTCATTTGAGAAATCTTTTTTTTACAATGAAAAGGCTTTGTCTCAATTAAATACAATTATCAACAGTAACAGTCAACAGTTTGGACACACCTACCTACTCATTCATTCAAGGGTMTTTCTTAATTTTTACTATTTTCTACATTGTAGATTAATAGTGAAGACATTAAAACTATGAAATAACACATATGGAATCATGTAGMAACCAAAAAYGTGTTAAATAAATCAAAATATATTTGAATATTTGATGTTCTTCAACGTAGCCACCCTTTGCACACTCTTGACATGGCAAGATGGACTACCAGTACGGAATTAAGTTAGCTACATGAAAAGGAGTAGGCTACAACGAGCAACCGACAGGTAGGCTGTTGTTTAATCTGAATGGAGGTGTTGTAGACAAGGATGGGGAGCGCAGCAAAATACKCTCAGCTAGCCTTGGTAACTGGCTTAACTAGCATGTTTAAATTGATTTGATGCAGTAAAGATAGGCACTGTCAGATGGGATGATATACTATATATACACAAAAGTATTGTATGTTAACACCCCTTCAAATTAGTGGATTTGGCTATTTGAGCCACACCCGTTGCTGACAGGTGTATAAAATCGAGCCTTTAGCCATGCAATCTCTATAGACAAACATTGTTAGTAGAATGGCCTTACTGAAGAGCTCAGTGACTTTCAARGTYGCACCGTCATAGAATGGCAACAAGTAGAATTTCCAACAAGTTRGTCACACAGAACYGGACTGCTGAGTGCTGATGTGCGTAGAGTGTCAAAATTGRATTTTCTTCATTTGCAACACTCACTACCGAGTTCCAAACTGACTCTGGAAGCAACGTCAGCACAAGAACTGTTCGTTGGGAGCTTCATGAAATGGGTTTCCATGGCCGAGCAGCCGCACACAAGCCTAAAATCACCATGCAAAATGCCAAGCGTTGGCTGGAGTGGTGTAAAGCTCACCGTCATTGGACTCTGGAGCAGTGGAAACGCGTTCTCTAGAGTGATGAATCACGCTCCCCTTCTGACAGTCCGACAGACTAATCTGGGTTTGCCGGATGCTAGGAGAACACTACCTGCCAACTATAGTGCCAACTGTAAAGTTTGGTGAAGGAGGAATAATMGTTTCAGGCTGTTTTTCATGGTTCGTGCTAACCCTCTTAGTTCCAGTGAAGGGAAATCTTAATGCTACAACATACAATGACATTCTAGACGATTCTCTGCTTCCAACTTGTAGTAACAGTTTGGGGAAGGCCCGTTCCTGTTTCAGCATGACAATGCCAGTGTGRACAAAGCGAGGTCCATAGAGAAATGGTTTGTCGAGATCAGTGTGGAATAACTTAACTGGCTTTCACAGAGCCCTGACCTCAACCCCATCGAACACCTTTGGGATGAATTGGTATGCCGACTACGATCCAGTCCTAATCGCCCAACATCAGTTCCCGACCTCACCAGTGCTCTGGTGGCTGAATCAAAGCAAGCCCACACAGCAATGTTCCGACATCTAGTGGAAAGCCTTCCCAGAAGAGTGGAGGCTGTTATAGCAAAAAAAGGGGGGACCAACTCCAAATTAATGCCCATGYTTTTTGAATGAGATGTTCGATAAGCAGATGTACACATACTTTTGGTCATGTAGTGTAGATAACATGTTGCATTTACAAGTTTGTGGCGGGAGTCAGTGGCTACTTTTTCTCTCTCTCTCGCTCTCTCTCGTGTCACACACACCACTGCCCCCTGCCCATCCCCCACCATTCTGGAGCGTACGCCGTCTCTCTCGAGTTGCGCAYGTTGCGCATCAAAAAATTGTCCAAGTTTAAACAAAGTTACAAAAAACACGCTATCAACTATCCGGATATCCCAAAACATTTTAGGAAAATATTTAAAATAGTGATTTAAAAAAAAAATGCCCATCCCTAACATACACACACAAACACAKTCTAATGCAGTCCGTTTACGGATGKGGTGTCAACTCAGCCGCCAGCCTCAGGAAGTACGTGCCATCCCAGCCCTCTCCTCCAGCCATACTGCGGTTTGTCCACTCTGTCTGACCTTTAACCAARTGACCCCTCAGAAGGCTACTCTGGCTTCTTTGGGGTCAGTAGAAGGCACTCTAACAAAATCTACACCATTTGTGCTTAGATGGACAACAGACATACATTTTACTATACAGATTAGCTATGCCAGCTAAAAAGAAACAACCCAATCAGAACCATTTTGGCTGGCTCCCATTTGATTGTGAGAACATTCTAAATGCAACGGGAACATGGTCATCCCAAAACATTTAAAAATACACTTATGTAGCATGCCATTAAGGCAGAGCGTATACAAATGGTAGAGGGAGTAAGTCGAAGTATTGTATTCGCTTCCTGGGTCAACCCATTCCAGTTTCCTCTTCTCCCCTCCTCCCAGCCCTGTCAATCACCTAAAATAAGACTCAGTGAGCCCACAGTACTAATCCGGTTTAGAGCAGAGGGCCCAAACAGCAGTAATATGCCCTGATATATTCACACACCCCACAAAGACACAATACATTAGGTCTGGGATGTGTACTACTGCTAAATTACTTGATGTTCTAATGGGAATGTGTATGCTCAGTTGAGCMGTTTACATTCTGCTTCATCATTATCACAAACAGACTGGTGCTCCTGATACTGTAGCTTTGAGAGATAATGTTCATTCCGTTGTTAGAGCAGCGGCATTCAAAGTTGGAGTCGCTGGCAATTGCAGTGGGTTCTCCASCAAAAAAATATTATAAAAAAAACATTGAAAAATAKAYTGTTATTGAGTAAATGTATACATTGGTTCTCTTAATTTTGAATAGAGAGATGAAAATGTAATTAATTMAAGGTTATTTGTTGATGTAAAAAGYTATGGTTGTGTGGAAGAGATATGGCGTGGTGTGTCCCCGCTGAAAAAGTGGAAATAACACMGTGTTAGACTGTACATCTGTGTGTGAAAGAGTGTGTGCATAACCTAGCTGAAAATTGTAAATTTGGGATTTGTTTGGATTTGAAAATTCAACCGTTGTAATGTAAAGGGGTGGGGCTCAGGGGCTGTGTGTTGCTGTGGGTGTTTGAGTGAGAATGACAYCGGAGAGRCAAACAGTAAATGRACAGCRCCCTTCATTATCGATGCATTGTGCRGACTCATTGCAGACTGAAGTCAGGAGCTGAGCGTTACGTGTTAGCCAGACTAAAGCCTTCCYCATGCTTCAGTTCGGCTGGCACCTAGCCGAACRGAACGAGTGTGCTCACATACTTCCTTAAAATATCTTCACTTGAAAAACGAGACAAAATAGTACTGTTTGTCCATCTTCAGACGCCMTAGCTAGTATACACTTCCTCAAAARAGTCCAAATTAATCAAAGATAACTCAAGAAATCTGTCATAAATGTATTTATTTTTTGCKGAGGAGATCTTAGTCGCGCAATTTTACATCAGTATTACTAAAGTGAAAAATATGRATGAAAACGATCTCTCGTTGAATGACAATAAACACTTAATTGAAGAATTCCTACAGTTGACCAATCACCGACAAATGGATATAGACTCCAGCTACCGAACTTTGACTTGCTTCAAGAAAAAAAAATGTGCATGAACAGCCAAGAAAAAAGACCAAAACTAAAAAAAACATCACAAAATGACGTCATAAAATGCACAAACTGTTCCAAACTGTTTCGGATGGGAAGCATGCGGATGCCTTAAGGATTAGATGAGAGAGAATGGGATGGGACGTTCTCACGCTTCTATTCATCAGGGGTGCTGGAGTTGATTTACTAAGCTATCACACTGCCTGGCATAGGCCTAAACATGCATTCTCATGACTGAATTAATGAATTCATTAATGAGTTGCAAACAATGATGTACACGAACCCTGGATTGCTGATGCTATGTATTGGCCAATGAGAGGCTTTGAACCCACTGGTCGGACGTATTGGCACTCCTCAGAAGGAGCAGTCCTCCATACGAATTCATGGAATTATACAGTACTTCAATTAAATTAAAATGACATGTATTTAAACATTTTGTTGTTGTAGTGGGGACAGTAACATAACTTTTTTTTTAAATTATACTTTAAAGAAAATGTTTTTATATATACATATATAGCATTAGTGCAAAGACTGGAAGTCTATGGTAACTGCTAGCATGCTAGTAGATACCATAGACTTCCAGTCATTGCGCTAATGCTAATAAGCACTGGCTTGCGAAACTACCTATAACTTCCTTCATACTGGATGCAGACATAAAAATGGTATCCATGAGTTCATCGACTCTGGGGAATTAGATAAAGAGCTTAATTGCCAAAATCCCAAAGTATCCCTTTAATAAATACATTTCTATAGCTTACAAAAAATGTTTTACAATGGTGGGAGAGTCCCAAGATGGAGGCATGGTGGTTTAAAAACAGCGCCCCCTGTTAGTCATCTAGTGTATTAATATAAAACATTGGTCGCAAACTACGCTCACTTATCAACTAGGCATAATGAATATGTGCTCGACAAACAAGAGAGAAAAGAGAGACTGCATTGACAAGGCACTCAAACAAACCTGAAGAGTCGTTCAGATATATATACTGAACAAAAATATAAACGCAACATGTAAAGTTTTGGTCCCATGTTTCATGAGCTGAAATAAAAGATCCTAGAAATGTTCCATATGCATCAAAAGCTTATTTCTCTCAAATGTTGTGCACAAATTTGCTTGAATCCCTGTTAAATTAGCATTTATCCTTTGCAAAGATAATCCAACCACCAGGTGTTGCATATCAAGATGCTGATTAAACAGTATGATCATTACACAGGTGCACCTTGTGCTGGGGACAATAAAAAGGCCACTCATAATTGTGTAGTTGTCACACAACACAATGCCACAGATGTCTCAAGTTTTGAGGGAGCGTGCAATTGGCATGCTGACTACAGGAATGTCGACCAGAGCTGTTGCCAGACAATTGAATGTTCATTTCTCTACCATAAGTCTCCTCCAACATCGTTTTAGAGAATTTAGGGAAGTCCACTCGGCTTCACAACCTCAGACCACCTGTATCCACGCCAGCCCAGGACCTCCACATCCGGCTTCTTCACCTGGGAGATTGTCTGAGACCAGCCACCTGGACAGCTGATGAAACTGGGTTTGCACAACCAAATAACTTTTGCACAAACTGTCAGAAATCGTCTCAGGGAAGCTCATCTGCATGCTCGTTGTCCTCACCAGGGTCTTGACCTGACTGCAGTTTGGTGTTGTTCCAACATCTAGTGGAAAGTTACATTGCTGCGGGGACTTCCATTCAGCCATAAGAGCATTAGTGAGTTTGGGCACTGATGTTGGGCTATTAGACCTGGCTCGCAGTAGGCATTCCAATTCATCCCAAAGGTGTTCGATGGGGTGAGGTCCCCGATCTCGACAAACCATTTCTGTATGGACCTCGCTTTCTGCATGGGGGGATTGTCATGCTGAAACAGGAAAGGGCCTTCCCCAAACTTTTGCCACAAAGTTGGAAGCACAGAATCGTCTAGAATGTCATTGTCAAATCAAATCAAATGTTATTTGTCACATGCGCCGAATACAACACCTTACAGTGAAATGCTTAACCAACAATGCTTTAAGAAGTTAAGAAGAAAAACGTGTTAAGTAAAAAATGTATAAGTTAAAACAAAATAAGAGTAACAAATAATTAAACAGCAGCCGTAAAATAACAATAGCGAGGCTATTACAGGGGGTACCAGTACAGAGTCAATGTGCGAGGGCACCAGTTAATCGAGGTAATTGAGGTAATATGTACATGTAGGTAGAGTTAAAGTGACCATGCATAGATAATAAACAGAGAGTAGCAACAGCGTAAAAGAGTGGTCTGGGTAGCCTTTTGATTAGCTGTTCAGGAGTCGTATGGGGTAGAAGCTGTGAAGATGCCTTTTGTTCCGAGACTTGGTACTCCGGTACCGCTTGCCGTACGATAGCAGAGAGAACAGTCTATGACTAGGGCGGCTGGGGTCTTTGACAATTTTTAGGTCCTTCCTCTGACACCGCCTGGAATAGAGGTCCTGGATGGCGGGAAGCTTGGCCCCAGTGATGTACTGGGCCATATGCACTACCCTGTGTAGTGCCTTGCGGTTGGAGGCCGAGCAGTTGCCATACCAGGCAGTGACGCAACCCGTCAGGATGCTCTTGATGGTGTAGCTGTAGAACCTTTTGCGGATCTGAGGACCCCATGCCAACTCTTTTCAGTCTCCTGAGGGGGAATAGGCTTTACCGTGCCCTCTTCACGACTGTCTTAATGTGTTTGGACCATGATAGTTTGTTGGTGATGTGGACACCAAGGAACCTGAAGTTCTCAACCTGCTCCGCTGCTGCCCTGTCAATGAGGATGGGGGCGTGCTCTGTCCTCCTTTTCCTGTAGTCCACAATAATCTCCTTTGTCTTGATCATGTTGAGGGAGAGGTTGTTGTCCTGGCACCACACAGCCAGATCTCTGACCTCCTTCCTATAGGCCAAGGGTGGGCAATTCCAGTCCTCTGGGGCCTGATTGGTGTCACAGTTTTACCCCAGCCCCAGCTAACACACACCTGACTCCAATAATCACCTAATCCTTATCTTCAGTTTAGAATGCAATTTAATTAATCAGCTGTGTTTGCTATGGATGGAGAAAAAGAGTGACACCAATCAGGCCCCCGAGGACTGGAGTTGCCCACCCCTGCTATAGACTGTCTCATCGTTGTTGGTGATCAGGCCTACCACTGTTGTGTCATCGGCAACAGGGACTATGGTGGTCTGTTTGAAACATGTTGGTATTACAGACTCAGTTAGAGACAGTTTGAAAATGTCAGTGAAGATACTTGCCAGTTGGTCAGCGCATGCTCAGAGTACACGTCCTGATAATCCCTCTGGCTCTGCGGCTTTGTGAATGTTTTCCTGTTTAAAGTTCTTACTCACATCGTCTACGGAGTGCGTGATCACACAGTCGTCCATAACTGCTGATGCTCTCATGCATGCTTCAGTTTTAAATGCCTCGAAGCGAGCATAGAAGTAGTTTATCTCGTCTGGTAGGCTCGTGTCACTGAGCAGCTTGCGGCTGTGCTTCCCTTTGTAGTCTGTAATAGTTTACAAGCCCTGCCACATCCGACGAGCGTCGGAGCCGGTGTAGTACGATTCGATCTTAGTCCTGTATTGACCCTTTTCCTGTTTGATGGTTCGTCAGTGGGCATAGCTGGATTTCTTATAAGCTACTTGGTTAGAGTCCCACTCCTTGAAAGCGGCAGCTCTACCCTTTAGCTCAGTACAGATGTTGCCTGTAATCCATGGCTTCTGGTTGGGGTACGTACGGTGACTGTGGGGACGACATCATCAATGCACTTATTGATGAAGCCAGTGACTGATGTGATGTACTCCTCAATGCCATCGGAAGAATCCCAGAACATATTCCAGTCTGTGCTAGCAAAAGAGTCCTGTAGCTTAGCATCTGCTTCATCTGACCACTTTCTTATTGATCGAGTCACTGGTGCTTCCTGCTTTAGTTTTTCTTTGTAAGCAGGAATCAGAAATATAGAACTACTGTATGGTCAGATATGCCAAATGGAGGGTGAGGGAGAGCTTTGTACGCGTCTCTGTGTGTGGAGTAAAGGTGGTCTAGAGTTTTTTTCCCCTCTGATTGTACATTTAACATGCTGGTAGAAATTATGTAAAACAGATTTGAGTTTCCCTGTATTAAAGTCCCCGACCACTAGGAGCTACTTATGGCCGTATGAAGCTCATTGAGTGCGGTCTTAGTGCCAGCATCCATTTGTGGTAATATGTCGACAGTTGCGAAAAATACAGATGAAAACTCTTGGTAAATAGTGTGGTCTTGTCTTCCCAGCGGCCGCTGTTCTATCCTGCCGAAAAAGCTTAAAACCCGGCAGTTGTATGTCATTCATGTCGTCATTCATCCATGACTTTGTGAAACATAAGATATTACAGTTTTTAATGTCCCATTGGTAGGATATACATGATCATAGTTTGTCTATTTTATCAATTGATTGTACATTGTCTAATAGGAACGATGGTAAAGGTAGATTACCCTCTTGGCGACGGATCCTAACAAGGCACCCGGATCTTCGTCCACGATACGTCCSTCTCTTTCTCCTGCGAATTACAGGGATGAGGGCCTGAAGTAAATCTTTCCCGTCCGACTCGTTGAAGAAAAAGTATTCCTCCAGTATGGGGTGAGTAATCGCTGTCCTGATATCTAGTTGCTCTTTTCGGTCATAAGACACGGTGGCAGAAACATTATGTACATAATAACTATAGCCTTAAGATTCCCCTTCACTGGAACTAAGGGGCCTAGCCCGAATCATGAAAAACAGCCCCAGACCATTATTCCTCCTCCATCAAACAGTTGGCACTATGTATTAGGGCTGGTAGCATTCTCTGGCATCCGCCAAACCCAGATTATTCCGTCGGACTGCCAGATGTTGAAGCGTGATTCATCACTCCAGAGAACGCGTTACCACTGCTCCAATGGCGGCGAGCTTAARATCACTCCAGTCGWCGCTCGGAATTGCTCATGGTTATCTTAGGCTTGTGTGAGGCTGCTCAGCCATGGAAACCCATTGCATGAAGCTCCCYACGAACAGTTCTGGTGCTGACGTTGCTTTCAAAGGCAGTTTGGAACTTAGTAATGASTGTTACAACCGAGGACAGACAATGTTCACTTGCTACGRGCTTCAAGCACTCGGCAGTCCCATTCTTGCCAGCTTGTGTGGCCTACCACTTCGCGGCTAAGCCGTTGTTGCTCCTAGACGTTTACACTTCACAATAACAGCACTTACAGTTGACCAGGGCYGCTCTAGCAGGGCATAAATTTGACAAACTGACTTGTTGGAAAGGTGGCATCCTATGGCGGTGCCATGTTGAAAGTTTCTGAGCTCGTCATTAAAACCCACATCAAACAGCTCTGGTTCGATGCAGCCATTATATATAAAAAGAATCTGTGACATGTGGAGGGACTGACTGACTGCGCTGCTCTTGGCCTCTCTTGGCTTCCATAATGAGCCTCACATTAGATGCTGCTAATCATCTCATTCTCTCATCTTCTCCTTCTCTATCCATCTTCACTTTTCCTCCTCTCCCCTCATTCCTCTCCTCTCAKTACTCTCTCCGGATTTCTCTCACTCACTCACTTGTATTGCGTGCTGTACCTCGAGGACCGGAGTTAAATACTGCCCGTGGTCGGACACAAGCCATAAATACACCTATGTTTGAGTGGGAGGCTCAGGCTCTTATGTAAATGAGTGTCATGCAGTAGAGTGTAAGGATTGGAGCAGACATAATGTGTGAGGTTTTGAGTCATTGTGCCAGGGCTGGGCAGGGATGGTTTGGGCTGCGTGACTGGAGATTGAGGGAGAGGACAGAGAGGCCTTCAGTACCCTTCTGGCTATGGGACGCCCCGCTCAGCTTTCTCTCTCTCGCTCTCTCTCTCTCTTACATACATACACACACGTGCAAACCCTGCCTATTACTGCCCCGCCTCTCACACACAGTCTCATAGCCTGGCATAAGCCGGTCAAGGCATAGCAAGCCCAGCTAGACTCACAAAGGACAGAATAGAAATGGTACGTCTGTTTGTAGCCTGCTCAGTTTGTATCATGGTTTGCTAAAGCTACAACCTGAGAGCATCTGAGTAGGTGGTTAGCTGTTTGACAGGATGCCACATGGCAGGTTGTACCACTCTGCCATTGCACACTCATGCTGGGGGATCTGTACAGTARGGTAGGTAGGCCCATCAGATGGCAGCTACACTATAGTATGTGGACACCCCTTCAAATTGGGCTATTTCAGCCACACCCGTTGCTGACAGGTGTATAAAATRGAGCATACAGCCATGCAATCTTCATAGACAAACATTGGCAGTAGAATGGCCTCAAGCTCTTAAAGATCTCTACAGATCGGTGTCCCACCTTCGGGATGGTTGAGCTAATGTGCGCTAATGTGATTAGCATGACGTTGTAAGTAAGAAGAACATTTCCTAGGACATAGACACATCTTATATGGGCAGAAAGCTTAAATTCTTGTTAATCTAACTGCACTGTCCAATTTACAGTAGCTATTACAGTGAAAACATGCCGTGCTATTGTTTGAGGAGAGTGCACATTTATGTACTTGAACATGTATATATTGACCAATTAGGCATATTTGATACAACATTTTGAACAGAAATGCAATGGTTCATTGGATCAGTCTAAAACTTTGCACATACACTGCTGCCATCTAGTGGCCAACATCTAAATTGTGCCTAGTCCAAAATCAGATAATGGCCTTTCTCTTGCATTTCAAAGATGATGGAACAAAAAAARAAAWAAAACAACGGTTGTTTTTTAACATTAATTTCACATTTATTTCCACAAACTTCTAAGTGTTTCCTTTCAAATGATATCAAGAATATGCATATCTTTGCTTCAGGTACTGAGCTACAGGCAGTTAGATGTGGGTATGTKATTTTAGGCGAAAACTTTAAAAAAGGGTCCGATCCTTAAGTGGCCCTGACCTCAATCATATAGAAAATGTGTGGGCAGAACTGGAAAAGCGTGTGCGAGCAAGGAGGCCTACAAACCTGACTCAGTTACACCAGCTCTATCAGGAGGAATGGGCCAAAATTCAACGAACTTATTGTGGGAAGCTTGTGGAAGGCTAACCGAAACGTTTGACCCAAGTTATTAAACAATTTAAAGGCAAAGCTACCAAATACTAATTGACTGTATGTAAAATTCTGACCCACTGGAAATGTGATGAAATAAAAGCTGAAATAAATCATTCTCTCTACTCTTTATTATTCTGACATTTCACATTCTTAAAATAAAGTGGTGATCCCAACTAGACTAAGACAGTGAATTTTTACTAGGATTAAATGTCAGGAATTGTGAAATACTGAGTTTAAGTGTATTTGGCTAAGGTGTATGTAGACTTCCGACTTCAACTGTWCATGCATATGCACTTTCTGTATATACATGCGTACGCACACACGTACGCACGGACGCAGGCACACACAGCTTTTTTCTGCATACACCCCAGTTCAGTAAGTCGGTTTCAGTGAATGGCCTCAGTCTGTTTCCTGTAGAGCTATGGAGGAGTTGGTGGCAGGGAAGAAATGGGCAATGGATCGAACTGTCTCATCTCTCCTCGCTGTTCGTCATCTCCAGCTCTGTTCGCTCTGAGCAGTAGCTCCCCTCCCAATCTCTCTACACACTGACAGCAATGAGACAGGAGGAGGAGGAAGAGGGAAGAGTAAACCTGCAGTCACTGAATCATTTTGATTTATTTAGAAACCTCAGGCAGCAGACAGAGGACACCCAGACAGAGTAGTTTAGTTTCTCGCCTCATCTATTAATTAAGTTACTTGTCTTCAGCAATACCATATTCAYGTAAACTGCAGCCACTAACAGTCTCTCCCTCTCCCATGGCTGACGTTTCCTCTGCCAGCCAAACTCCCATCCCTTATACACCAACCCAGCCTGAGCCTTCCCATATACATACGCCAACCCAGCAGCCAATTACTTACAGAACAGTACATGAACATGTACTCTGGTCTGCACTACACTGCCTTGCTCAGCTCTACCCTACCAGTTAGATTTCAGAGACCAAGACTAACACTGAATTGATCCTACCCACACAGCTCTGGTAGTCACTCTGCTATGGGAGGTCCTTTCTTCACTGAAACAGTTGGGAAACAAAGAGTTAGACTCACATAAATAAAACCACCAGTCCACTGTACTGGCCTGCCTTCCTACTAACACTTCTGAGAGATCATTTTCTCCAGTGTAGAGCGAGGCGAGTGTGTTAAGGCGTCCGCATGCTTCCCAGCAGAAACAGTTCAGAAGAGTTTGTGCATATATTATGACTACATTGTGACGTTTTTGTTTGTTTTGGACTTCAGTAAGGGTTTTTTCGGTAGTTCGGGCACATTTATTTGAGACAAGCTGAAGTCAGTAGCAGAAGTCTGTTCRCCTTCGTCTGTGATTGGTCAATAGTAGGGATTCGTCAATAAAGTCTTCGTTGTCATTCAACGAGAGAKAACTCGTTTTCATGCAAATTTGTTCAATGACAAATACTGCACCAACAATCTCAGTTAGATGTAAAATTACGCAACTAAGATCTCCTTGGCAAAAAAGTCTAAATTAATGACCGATTTCTTGAGTTATCTTTGATTAACTCTGACTATTTTAAGGAAGTGTATACTGGCAACAGCATCTCAAAGTGGACAAACAGTACTGCTGCTGCTTTTTCCTCATTTCTCAAGCAAAGGTCTTTTAAGGGAGCACGCTCGTTTGGTTCGCCTCGCCAAGTTGGGCTAGGCGCCAGTCGAACTGAACCATGCTGATGCCTTTAGCCAGAGTGCTTTAGCTGGAGTGTTATGACATAAGACAGTGAGAGGGGTGAGGAGGGGTGAGGGGGAGGGATGGGAGAGGCAGGGAACCCCCCAGAGGAGAGGAACAGAGCGAGAGGTTGTTGCGTAATCAGCTGAAGTAGCTGTTTGGTTTACTGTGTGAGTTTTCTAAAGCGGATGACAACACAGGGAGAACATACACACACACACACACAAACGCACAAACATGTACAGAAATAGGAGATAGACAGTCCGATAGGAAGGCAGCAAAACAGATAAGATGGAGAATAATTGTTTTGAATGGTTTTAAGAGGCGCTACTGAGGGCATGGTAGCATGCTTTATGTGCATCAATATTATGACATGTTAATTATGATACAGCACGCATCTTACAGTACATGTGTACTTGGTTTGGCGAGCACATTGGGAGAGATACATTCTCTGTGTCTGCTTGACTTGATGCAGCACACTCAAAACCCGCTAATTAACTGCCGTGTCTTCAATCTTACACGGGTACGTCTGTATGGGAGCAGGTTGTACATGCGTGCTGGAATCTTGGTTTGGTTGAAGGAGAAGCTTGCCCTAGTTATCGTCCTTGCTCTTCTGGGAAGGCATGTGTTTCATATCGGACCAGAGGTTTATGCAATAGGGTTGATATCATTACCATCTTTGAACAAGAGACATGCAGGGTGAGCCTTATTTGGACTCAGTTATTAACTTGTTGCAGGCATACGTGCTGGGGATCTTTACGTGGCCAACATCTAAAATTTGTGCTAGTCCAAAATCAGATAATGGCCTTTCTCTTGCATTTCTGAGAGCATGATGGACAGCTAATATAATGAGGAAATAAACTAGCGGTTGTTGTTAACATCTTGAGCTTTTGGATTTATTTACACAAATTCTTCTTATTAGGTTTCTCGGTTTCAGGATGATTATCTACATGAGGTGCACATATTGGGTTGCTTCTAGGTTAGGCTGAGGCCTGTACAGGCGGGAGTTTAGATGTGGGTACGGCTAGGATCGTTGGTTGTACGAAAAGGGCTTTTTGGAAAAAAGTTTGTTGTTATTGTGTCAAGGGGTGTGCTGCGGCAGACTACAATTGATCTGTCTAGAATGTGTGGGTCAAGCAAATACTGGTCAAAGCGTGTGCGGGAGCAATGGGGCTTACAAGGGGTGGATCTCAGTGTACATCCATGTTCTTATAGGAGAAATGGGCCAAGGAATTCAACGAACTTATTGGTGGGAAGCTTGTGGAGGCTAACAGAAAGTTTGACCCCAGTTTTCAAACCTTTAAAGGCAAAGCTACGCAAATACTAATTTGAACTTGTATGTATAATTCTGAGCTGCTGGATATATTTGCTGATGACACGGAGACAGTCTTGGGTGGGTTTTTCGGGGTTGGTTCCGGGTTCTTTTGCGCTGTCTTTTCCTGTCTTGTGCGCTTTGGCCGTGTGCAAAATCAACATTATGCGGCTCTACCTTTCTTTGGGAAGTTATCTCTGACATCTCACAGTTCTCTACAGACTAGGAGAGTGGGGACTCTCAACTAGACGGATAGACAGTGATTTGGTGTCGAGCACTAGTGTTAATCTGTGGCTGGAATTTGTGAAATTGCAGCGTGAGTGGTTAATGGTGGTATTTTGTCTTAAGGTTGGTACCTGTACGACGCTGTGACGACTTGCAACTGTTCATGCGATTATGCACGTTCTGTATATTATCATGCGTACGCACAGGCCGTACGTCAGGCCGCAGGCAATCGAGGCTTGGGGTGGGTGCCTCTTGCACTATCTTACGCCGTTTAAGTAAGTCGGTTTGGCTCTCAGTGAACCCTGGTTCTCGGAGGCTCTTGTTTTCTGAGAGTCTATGGTAGGTTAGTTGTGGTTGGGGGCTGTGGTGGCCAGGGAGATGGATATGGTGCGAATGATCGATTAGGTCCTCTATCTCCTCGCAGCTTGTTATTCGATCGATCGCTACGTTTCTTTGTTGGTCTTGGTGAGTTAGCGGTTCCGCCTCGCAAGGTTTTGCGGGTTTACGTCTCACGGCGACAACAGCAGAGCGACGACTATTGGAGGAGAGACGGGAGGGAGTGGGTCAATGGAGTGAATCTGCAGCCTGAATCATTTTGATGCTTCTGTTAGAGGACACTCTGTGACGGCAGGCAGGGACCAGAGGCAGGGCGCGAACGCACAGAGTCCAGCGGTTTGGAGCTGGGTGTCCTAGCGCCCGTCTCGGGGTTATTGTAATGGTGTTTATCGGTGTCTTCAGCAATTGCGGATATGCAGGGTAAGGTTCTGGTGGCAGCCTAGGATACTGTCTGTCGCGCCTGCTCCAGCGGTTCTGACGCTCTCTTCTGTTCAGCGCTGCAATTAGCTCTCACTTCCTTATACTACCACTCACGGCCTAGTCCTGAGTTCCTTGTCCCATTGCCGCATATCACGTTCCATGTCGCACAATCTCTAGCAGGCAAATTACTTCAAACTAGTACATCGGTTATATGTGCTCTGCGGGCGTGCACACTCTAGCACTGCTTTTGGTCAGGGGTCTACCTCTATAGTGTAGCATGTTCGCGCGGAGAGCGGATGAATACAGTGTGGAGTATTCGAGTCCGGAGTCGCGACTACAGCTCCTGGTAGTCATCTGCTATGGGAGGTCTTTGGGCTTTCAGGAAGACGTCTTGCGGCTAAATTGCGCATTGAAGGCACGTAGTAGACCCTCACATAGATTAAAACTTCAGTTTCTCTATTGTGTATCTGGTATGTCCTACTGGTGAATCTATTTTCTGGAGGATGTGAGGTTTTGTTCATTGTCGAGTGCTCTTCCTCCTTTTCCACGTCTTGTGTGCTAGCTGCACGAGAGGCGAGGTGGGTGGTTCAAGCGCGCGCTTTCGCTCGATTGTCCGTTTGCTGTATGCCACGAAGGGTTTCATAGGCATTACGTTGTGCCATACTATTCATTGTTGAGCTAACATGTTGGTCGCCGCGTGTGTTTTGTGGTGGGGTGTGGGGTGGTTACTTGTCACGATAAGAGGGGAGGCTTTTTTCGGTAGTTCGGGATCGGAGATTTGCAGGACAATGGCTGGCGTGCAAGTTTCAGTATTGTTGCTATTTGAAGTTTGCATGCTCCTCTTCTTGTCGTCGTGATTGGTGAATAGTAGTGATTCGTATAAAGTCTTCGTTGTCCATTCAAGCAGAGACAACTGTTTTGCATGCATCATTTTGGGTTCAGGACGTCGACTAATATATGCACCAACAGATTCTGAGCTTAGTTATGTACAAGTATTTTACGCAACTAAGACTCATCGGTTGGCCAAAAAAATCGCGAATGGACTTTGACGGATTGCTTGGGCTGGTTGAGGTGTAGCTTTTGTGGCTTTAACTTCTGACTATTCGTGAACTGGATACGTTGTTATTGATTCGGTGCTTAATGTACGACAGTTTCATAAGGGACTTGTAACAGGTTCTGGGTGCTTGTTCGTTTTTTGTTCCGTGGCTTGTCTTCACGGTGCGAAGAGTTTTCGTAAGGGAGTAGCGGGTTTGGTTTGCTCTCGTCTTAAGGTGTGGTGCTAGGCGCGTAGATACTGGAACTCCAGGTGCTGATCGGTTAGCCGAAGTGGTGTAGCTGGAGTGTTTGCCATCGACATGATTAGACTGTGTGATGAGGGCTGGGACGGCGTAGGGGATGAGCGGGGAGAGGGATGTGGGCAGGCGGACGCCCCTGTTATTGATGAGAGCTGGAGGAGACTGGGTGTTGGTGGCTTGGTAATTTACGGGCTGGGAGTAGCTGTGGTCGGTTTACTCTGTGTGGATTTTCTAAGAGGCGGATCGGTAACTATAGGGGACATGGCTGCCTAGGAACATACATATGTATCTATACGACACACTATTGACGTTCGGGGGATATCGCTATCTCAGGAAATTAGTGTTAAGGTAGGTCGTGTGACAGGTTTTCTGAGGGTATGGATAGGCAGCAGAAACAGAGTAAGCAATGGCAGATATGGTGGGGATGATGCGGATGGTTTCTAAGTTTCCGGGTGGTTTAGCTGGGTGCATTGGGGTAAAAGTCTAGGCTGCTTTAGTGATGCCATCATAATCGTAATGAATGACTTTACGTAAAATTATACTGATAAGACGAATCTTACAGTACACTGTGTACTTGGTTTGGGCGAGCACAATTGAGGAGGAGATACACTCGTCCATGCCTGCTGCACTCATGACTCTGACAACTCTCGATAGACACAAGCACAACTCACAACACAGCTACAATCAACAACAACACACCCACCCACAATCCACCACCACAACGGGCGGCCCCCCCCACAAACCGCACCCAACCACCAACACCAGCACACAACCACCGCACACTAGTCATCACACATGGATCACGCACATGTCGCTACACGAGCACACACACACAGTTGAGCATCAAACACACAATCACAACAAGCATCACCACACTACGCACGAGCACATAACATCCATGGCAGTGTCATTGATGTTCACAGTGACTTGTGTAGGGTATTGTCTAGTCTGAGCTGATGTCTGCAGAATGAGAGGAGTTACAAGTGAGGTTACGGTAAAGTGAGGCAACATCACTAGTGTGTAGACTATTGTTGATGTGTGTGTTGGGGCTGCAATGAGAGAATGCTAAACATATATTATATTGCTTGATGTGATTCTTAATAAGAGGTAGCTAATGAGCGGTCTTAACATACACACACTTCCACACCTACCGCACTGCACAATGTGGTCGCATCACACAGACACGCACACACACTGTGATTCTTCTTTGCCTCACAGACTGAGCAGCCTAACGAGCATGTCACGAACATGTGCCGTCAGCTCTGTTTGGGTTACACAGCTTCTGTTTGGGTTAACACACGCCTACTGTTGTGGGTTTACACATTGCTCTGTTTGCGGTCAACTCTTTCTCCAATTCTCCCTCTCCTCACACGTCTCATCTTTTTTCTCCCTCTTTCCCTCTTTCTCTCTGCTCCGTTTGCGTAACACATGGGAAATTTACACACAGACCCCATGTGGCTTGACTATTACGGTACATATACACAGAGACTCCCTCTACTCACTACACACGTTAACAAATTACTGACCACCAGTTTCATGCCAGTTGGTCCTTGCTTCCACCGTACATTAACTGGAGAGTTTCAGTCACAGCACAGCACGAAGTGTGTGTGTGTGTGTGGGTGTGTGTGGTGTGTGTGTGTGTGCTGTGTGTGTGTGTGTGGTGTGTGTGTGTGTGTGTGTGTGTGTGGTGATGTGTGTGTGTGGTGTGTGGTGTGTGTGTGTGATGTGTGTGGGTGTGTGATGTGTGTGTGTTGTGTGTGATTTGTGGTTCTTGTCTCCTTACTTGCCATAGCCAAACATAAGCGACCGATGGTGTGTTGGTGCATGTCTACATTACAGTGCCCACAAGACATGGTATTTAAAACAATCCGCAGTGCATTGAGATGCTCGGGTGTCATAGTGTTGTAGTGGCTGGCGCACTCCCATCGATGGTTTCTCGTCTCTCTCTCTCTGCACACCCCCATCCCCCCTCCCACCCCCGGGAGCCAGGACCATTCTGTACACTGTCATCTGTCAC
>NC_036853.1:38614916-38623075 GCF_002910315.2 Salvelinus sp. IW2-2015 | reverse complement strand
TCTGTCAGTCCTGGCTCTTCCTGCCTCCAGACTGCTCCCCTTGTCTCTTCTTCATCACAACCACCATCCTCATAATCCTTGTAGGCAGTCAAAGGTATAGGCAGTCTCTCGTTCTCTCCCTCCCTCCGTCCGTCTCTGTCCTTCCGTCTCCCCCGTCTCTCTCCTTACTTAGTACACAGCACAGCAGTCCCAGTTCTCTCTCTGTGAGCCCAGCTCAGCAATCAAAGTCTGTGTCTGTGCCTCTCACTCTACTTCTCTCTCGTTCCCTCACTCTCTGCTCGGCTGACTCGCGCTTTGCGTTGAGGCAGTCAGATCAATGAGCTCAGAGAGAGAGAGGGAAGAACCATGGTGGCGGAGAGAGGGAGAGAGAAAGAGAGCCCTGGGCCGGGGGGGATGGATGTGGAAGGAGGTGGGGGGGGCGTGTGTGTTCTCGCTCATCCTGCGTTTCCACTCATTCCATCACTACCTCTCCACCTGCTGCAGTGGAGGCTCTGCCATGGCTTATGCACTCACTCACACACACTCACAAAAACATGGGCAGCAAGCAAAGAGAGAGAGAGAGAGACTGTATATGAGGGGGAGGGGCTTATTACACAGTCCAGTGGACAGGACTGACCAAACAAACACACTGAACAACAGAGGAGAGGAACGGAGAGGAGAGGAGAGAGGGTAGATGAGGGGAAGGGGCTCATTACACAGACCAGTGGACAGGACTGACCCAACAAACAAACTGAACAACAGGAGAGGAGAAAGTCACCCAGGAAAGGGAGATGTGAGCTCAGCAGTCAAGAGAAACCTATCCACTCTTCAACCCACTGCTGCCCAAGAGCATATCAAAGCAGCACACTCATAGTGAAATTAACCTCTCCCTATAGCACACACTGGAAGCCCGAAGAGTAGAAAGGAGAAAGAGAAAGGATGGAGAGGGAGAGGACTGCAGAGATATAGTGGACCCCTCAAATTGTCCACACAMCCTTGGTGTAGTTAAACATGTTCAYCTACCCCTAGGGAGCTAGACCTAGCCTTAGCCAGAATAACTCAAGTTACGGAAATGTGCAAGTACATGCCAGCAGGGCACCTTGGAGTTAAACCCTGCAGAAAGTTACAAGAATTTTAAGGAGCCTTCAAAGAGGCTGAACATTTTCATTTCTACATGGGGCTGGACGATATATCGTATTTTACGATACACTGGTATTGATGCACGGACTTTGGGTTTTTAAGTCCATTTTTATAGTTTACTTCACTACTTGAGTCATCTCTCTCTGCTCTCTCTCGCATGACAACAGTGCCTAAAACTAGTTGATTCATCAACATGGTCATTTTCTGTAGAGTACTTGGCTGCTTTAACAAGGCAGGACAGACAACAGAAAAACAAGATGTGTACAGATTACCCTCAATCATGAAACATCATTGGTGACATCAAGATAAGACTCAAYAACTGTCAGAAAAGCGAATAAACCTTTTTGCCTGTCAAGTCCTGAACCCTGACAGCTGTCAGTAACGGGTCTGCTACGATCATTTCATCACTGGTAAGTCAAGTCTGATCGATTTCGAGTTTAGTTTAGCTCTTAATGAACCAGGTGTTAATAACAACACTAAGTTAGCCAAAATMACCTAGATAGCTTGTAGTCTAGCAATTAGCATGTGTCGCGTGAGTTTAAAGTTTTGGGGAAGCTATTTTTCACCATCAAAAAAATGTTGTCTTTATAACAAAGGATTGCATGCCTCTATTATCACAATTGCAGACAAATGGAATCATACTATTCCAAGTAGATTGGATAGTGATAATTTAGGCTATTAGTAAGTGCGTAGTGGCATAGGTTTATAGGCTATATCAGGGGCGTCTCCTTTGCACTGGAAAAATGTGGCGTGAGATAAACATTTCATGCAATTCTACCTACACTTTATATGACTGGAGAAYTTAGCAGAAACCTTTTTAATAAGATGGTAGCCTAGGCCTACTCTACTGACACTGACAACAATTCAATAAAAATGACCTCGACTTGAATGCAACCATGTAATCTATGTCTAGGAATCAAAATCAAATCAAATGTATTTATATAGCCCTTCTTACATCAGCTGATATATCAAAGTGCTGTACAGAAACCCAGCCTAAAACCCCAAACAGCAAGCAATGCAGGTGTAGAAGCACGGTGGCTAGGAGAAACTCCCTAGAAAGGCCAAAACCTAGGAAGAAACCTAGAGAGGAACCAGGCTATGAGGGGTGGCCAGTCCTCTTCTGGCTGTGCCGGGGGGAGATTATAACAGAACATGGCCAAGATGTTCAAATGTTCATAAATGACCAGCATGGTCAAATAATAATAATCACAGTAGTTGAGGAGAGGAGAAAGTCACCCAGGAAAGGGAGTGATGTGAGCTCGGCAGGCGAAGAGAACGGCTATCCACTCGTTCGAACCCACTGCTGCCCAAGAGCATATAAAAGCAGCACACTCGATAGTGAAATTAACCTTCCCCTATGCACACATGGAAGCCGCGAAGAGTAGAAGGAGAAAGAGAAGGATGGAGAGGGAGAGGACTGGCAGAGATATAGTGGACCCCTCAAATTGTCCACACATCCTTGGTGTAGTTAAACATGGTTCACGCTCCCCTAGGGAGCTAGACCTAGCCTAGCCAGAATAACTCAAGTTACGGAATGTGCAAGTACATGCCAGCAGGGCACCTTGGGTAAACCCTGCAGAAAGTTACAAGAATTTTAAGGAGCCTTAAAGAGCTGAACATTTTCATTTCTACATGGGGCTGGACGATATATCGTATTTTTACGATACACTGGTATTGATGCACGGACTTTGGGTTTTTAAGTCCATTTTTATAGTTTACTTCACTACTTGAGTCATCTGTCTCTCTGCTCTCTCTCGCTCCATGCCTGTTTTTAACACAGACCTAACCTCACCCTGTCACTCAGGAGTGCATTTGTTGTTCCTCAACCACGAGAACACTTGAGTCCAGTCTCCGATGGTCAATGCCGCACATGCAACACAATTGTTGATAACAATGATGCGTTTCACTTTGCTTCTTAATATAAATCCCTAGTGTTCTATAATTACACATCAGTTTGTGTTTTCTTTTACATCTGCAACAGCTAGTTTCTCTGTCTTTAGAAAAGTTGGCCTAAATCTAGGTTAGCCACTAATGCTAAATCGCTTAGTTACCTGGCTAAACAGCCTGGTAGATGTGACTTAATCTTCATGTTGTTTGTGCAACAGTATCTTCAAGAATGCAAAAAGGAATCGACGGCTTGCAGTTGACGTTACAACGCGTCCTGGCTGCCATGTTGGAAGACCACCGCATTTAATTCTTCTGACAACAACAGCCGAGTGGCTACCCCAAACTGCATGACAACAGTGCCTAAACTAGTTGATTCATCACATGGTCATTTTCTGTGTAGAGTACTTGGCTGCTTTAACAAGGCAGGACAGACAACAGAAAACAAGATGTGTACAGATTACCCTCAATCATGAAACATCATTGGTGACATCAAGATAAGACTCAAAAACTGTCAGAAAAGCGAATAAACCTTTTTGCCTGTCAAGTCCTGAACCCTGACAGCTGTCAGTAACGGGTCTGCTACGATCATTTCATCACTGGTAAGTCAAGTCTGATCGATTTCGAGTTTAGTTTAGCTCTTAATGAACCAGGTGTTAATAACAACACTAAGTTAGCCAAAATGACCTAGATAGCTTGTAGCTAAGCAATTAGCATGTGTCGCGTGAGTTTAAAGTTTGGGAAGCTATTTTTCACCATCAAAAATGTTGTCTTTATAACAAGGATTGCATGCCTCTATTATCACAATTGCAGACAAATGGAATCATATCTATTCCAAGTAGATTGGATAGTGATAATTTAGGCTATTAGTAAGTGCGTAGTGGCATAGGTTTATGCTATATCAGGGGCGTCTCCTTTGCACTGGAAAAATGTGGCGTGAGATAAACATTTCATGCAATTCTACTACACTTTATATGACTGGAGAAATTAGCAGAAACCTTTTAATAAGATGGTAGCCTAGGCCTACTCTACTGACACTGACAACAATTCAATAAAAATGACCTCGACTTGAATGCAACCATGTAATATGTCTAGGAATCAAAATCAAATCAAATGTATTTATATAGCCCTTCTTACATCAGCTGTATATAAAGTGCTGTACAGAAACCAGCCTAAAACCCCAAACAGCAAGCAATGCAGGTGTAGAAGCACGGTGGCTAGAGAAACTCCCTAGAAAGGCCAAAACCTAGGAGAAACCTAGAGGAGGAACCAGGCTATGAGGGGTGGCCAGTCCTCTTCTGGCTGTGCGGGGGGAGATTATAACAGAACATGGCCAAGATGTTCAAATGTTCATAAATGACCAGCATGGTCAAATAATAATAATCACAGTAGTTGTCGATGGTGCAGCAAGTCAGCAACTCAGGAGTAAATGTCAGTTGGCTTTTCATAGCCGATCATTGAGAGTATCTCTACCGCTCCTGCTGTCTCTAGAGAGTTGAAAACAGCAGGTCTGGGCAAGGTAAGCACGTCCGGTGAACAGGTCAGGGTTCCATAGCCGCAGGCAGAACAGTTGAAACTGGAGCAGCAGCAAGGCCAGGTGGACTGAGAAGCAAGGAGTCATCATGCCAGGCATGGTCTAGAGCTCCGGTCCTCCGAAAGAGAGAAAGAAAGAAAGAGAGATTTAGAGAGAGCATACTTAAATTCACACAGGACATCGGATAAGACAGGAGAAATACTCCAGATATAACAGACTGACCCTAGCCCCCCGCACTACAACTACTGCAGCATAAATACTGGAGCTGAGACAGGAGGGGTAGGAGACACTGTGCGAGGGTCAGGAGACACTGTGGCCCCATCCGATGATACCCCCGGACAGGGGCCAAACAGGCAGGATATAACCCCACTCACTTTGCCAAAGCACAGCCCCCACACCACTAGAGGGATATCTTCAACCACCAACTTACCATCCTGAGACAAGGCCGAGTATAGCCGCACAAAGATCTCCGCCACGACACAACCCTAGGGGGGGGGGGGGGGGGGGGGCCATGTCAGGTGACCCACTCAAGTGACACACCCCTCCTAGGGACGGCATGGAAGAGCACCAGTAAGCCAGTGACTCAGCCCCTGTAATAGGGTTAGAGGCAGAGAATCCCAGTGTGAGAGAGGGAACCGGCCAGGCAGAGACAGCAAGGTGGTTCGTTGCTCCAGAGCCTTTCCGTTCACCTTCACACACCTGGGCCAGACTACGCTCAATCATATGACCTACTGAAGAGATGAGTTTCAGTAAAGACTTAAAGGTTGAGACCGAGTCTGCATCTCTCACATGGGTAGGCAGACCATTCCATAAAAATTGAGCTCTATAGGAGAAAGCCCTGCCTCCAGCTTTTGCTTAGAAATTTAGGGAAAATTAGGAGGCCTGGTTCTTGTGACCGTAGCGTACGTGTAGTACAGTGGGGAGAAAAAAGTATTTGATACACTGCCGATTTTGCAGGTTTTCCTACTTACAAAGCATGTAGAGGTCTGTCATTTTTATCATAGGTACACTTCAACTGTGAGAGACGGAATCTAAAACAAAAATCCAGAAAATCACATTGTTGATTTTTAAGTAATTAATTTTCATTTTATTGCATGACATAATTATTTGATCACCTACCAACCATAAGAATTCCGGCTCTCACAGACCTGTTAGTTTTTTTCTTTAAGAAGCCCTCCTGTTCTCCACTCATTACCTGTATTAACTGCACCTGTTTGAACTCGTTACCTGTAAAAAGACACCTGTCCACACACTCAATCAAACAGACTCCAACCTCTCCACAATGGCCAAGACCAGAGAGCTGTGTAAGGACATCAGGGATAAATTGTAGACCTGTACAAGGCTGGATGGGCTACAGGACAATAGCCAAGCAGTTTGGTGAGAAGGCAACAACTGTTGGCCACAATTATTAGAAAATGGAAGAAGTTCAAGATGACGGTCAATCCCTCGGTCTGCGGGCTCCATGCAAGATCTCACCTCGTGGGCATCAATTGTCATGAGGAATGTGAGGGATCAGCCCAGAACTACACGGTAGGACCTGGTCAATGACCTGAAGAGAGCTGGGACCACAGTCTCAAAGAAAACCATTAGTAAACACACTACGCCGTCATGGATTAAAATCCTGCAGCGCACGCAAGGTCCCCCTGCTCAAGCCAGCGCATGTCCAGGCCCGTCTGAAGTTTGCCAATGACCATCTGGATGATCCAGAGGAGAATGGGAGAAGGTCATGTGTCTGATGAGACAAAAATAGAGCTTTTTGCTCTAAACTCCACTCGCCGTGTTTGGAGGAATAGAAGGATGAGTACAACCCCAAGAACACCATCCCAACCGTGAAGCATGGAGGTGGAAACATCATTCTTTGGGGATGCTTTTCTGCAAAGGGGTCAGGACGACTGCACCTATTGAGGGGAGGATGGATGGGGCCATGTATCGCGAGATCTTGACCACAACCTCCTTCCTCAGTAAGAGCATTGAAGATGGGTCGTGGCTGGGTCTTCCAGCATGACAACGACCCGAAACACACAGCCAGGGCAACTAAGGAGTGGCTCCGTAAGAAGCATCTCAAGGTCCTGGAGTGGCCTAGCCAGTCTCCAGACCTGAACCCAATAGAAAATCTTTGGAGGGAGCCGAAAGTCCGTATTGCCCAGCGACAGCCCCGAAACCTGAAGGATCTGGAGAAGGTCTGTATGGAGGAGTGGGCCAAAATCCCTGCTGCAGTGTGTGAAAAACCTGGTCAAGAACTACAGGAAACGTATGATCTCTGTAGTATTGCAAACTAAGGTTTCTGTACCAAATATTCAGTTCTGCTTTTCTGATGTTCAAATACTTATGTCATGCAATAAAAATGCAAATTAATTAATTAAAAATCATCAATGTGATTTTCTGGATTTTTGTTTTAGATTCCTTCTCTCACAGTTGAGTGTACCTATGATAAAAATTACAGACCTCTACATGCTTTGTAAGTAGGAAAACCTGCAAAATTGTCAGTGTATCAATACTTGTTCTCCCCAACTGTATGTACGGCAGGACCAAATCGGAAAGATAGGTAGGAGCAAGCCCATGTAATGCTTTGTAGGTTAGCAGTAAAACCTTGAAATCAGCCTTGCCTTAACAGGAAGCCAGTGTAGGGAGGCTAGCACTGGAGTAATATGATCACATTTTTGGTCAGGATTCTAGCAGCCGTATTTGGCACTAACTGAAGTTTATTAGTGCTTTATCCAGGTAGCCGGAAAGTAGAGCATTGCAGTAGTCTAAGCTAGAAGTAACAAAAGCATGGAAACATTTTTCTGCATCATTTTGGACAGAAGGTTTCTGATTTTTGCAATGTTACGTAGATGGAAAAAAGCTGTCCTTGAAACAGTCTTGATATGTTCGTCAAATGGGAGATCAGGGTCCAGAGTAACGCCGAGGTCCTTCACAGTTTTATTTGAGACGACTGTACAACCATCAAGATTAATTGTCAGATTCAACAGAAGATCTCTTTGTTTCTTGGGACCTAGAACAAGCATCTCTGTTTTGTCCGAGTTTAAAAGTAGAACGTTTGCAGCCATCCACTTCCTTATGTCTGAAACACAGGCTTCTAGCGAGGGCAATTTTGGGGCTTCACCATGTTTCATTGAAATGTACAGCTGTGTGTCATCCGCATAGCAGTGAAGTTAACATAATGTTTTCGAATGACATCCCCAAGAGGTAAAATATATAGTGAAAACAATAGTGGTCCTAAAACGGAACCTTGAGGAACCCCCAACATTTACAGTTGATTTGTCAAAGGACAAACCATTCACAGAGACAAACTGATATGTTTCTGACAGATAAGATCTAAACCAGGCCAGAACTTGTCTGTGTAGACCAATTTGGGTTTCCAATCTCTCCAAAAGAAATGTGGTGATCTATGGTATCAAAGCAGCACTAAGGTCTAGGAGCACGAGGACAGATGCCATTAAAAGGTCATTTACCACCTTCCACAAGTGCAGTCTCAGTGCTATGATGGGGTCTAAAACCAGTCTGAAGCATTTCGTATACATTGTTTGTCTTCAGGAAGGCAGTGAGTTGTTGCGCAACAGCTTTTTCAAAAATGTTTGAGAGGAATGGAAGATTCGATATGGCCGATAGTTTTTTATAT